>NC_057933.1:12831057-13142799 GCF_018555375.3 Anguilla rostrata | reverse complement strand
TGGAGGACTGCGTGCGTGCGTGCGTGCGTGCGTGCGAGCGAGCGTGCGAGCGAGCGTGCGAATGTTAAATTCCACCTCTGTCTTTGCAGAACTTTGCCTGCTTTGAATTCATTTGCTTAGAGCTGACCAAACGAACTTGCCCAAGTATGAATATATGTTACGTGCCTGATGGTAAATCTAACCCAGAGGCCTATAGACCTGTTCCTGATGTAATATTATACGGGTCTCCATGTAGTAATTGATTTTTCAATACATCAGAGTCGCATAGAAAGTCGGTCAGTAGCAACTGATTCCAGAACTGGTTTATTGATTGTTAGCAGACACATAATATCATATCATCCTCTGCCTGAGAGGTCAGACAGCTCTGGTACCAAGGAGAACCGAGTGTAGGAACCCTATAATGGTGCTCTCACTCCATCTTCCCCCAAGAGAAGGGAAAGTTGTCCATAGTGTCCTACATGTGAACAGAAAAGAGTGATAGAGCATCTCCTTGTCCTGTTCCCTGTCTCAGTGTTTAACCTCACCCTGCTGTCTGTTCTTGAACTCCATCACAGATCAGAAAAGCCTTTAAACGCGTGCCTCTCCTGCATCTATTGAATCATTCAGCACCAATTTGAGCGGGAAGCGTCAGAGCAAAACTCTTCCTCTTCCGCGGTTCACGCTTATGTGGGAAATGCATTTTCATTCCCCCTCTTTCTCTCATTTCGGTGTCCATAATTTAAAAAGGAGCGTGGTGAAACAAAACAAAGCGCTTTGGAGCATTTGGAGTGAAATGGCTACACACCCTGCAGTGGAAAACGGGGAAATGATATATTATACTTGCTGATCCGGGGGAAGATGCCCTGGATGGCTGAGGTGCGTTTGGATAAATTGCAGGGGACCAGTGATGCAGCATAGCGTGCTGCTTTATAACGCACCCAGAGTCCTCCTCGGTGGCATGGTGGTGCAGTGGGTACTGTCCTGGGCCTGGGCCTGGGCCTGGGCCTTTCTGTGTGGGGTTTGCATGTTCTCCCCGTGTCCCCGCGGGTTTCCTCCAGGTACCCCGGTTTCCTCCCACAGTCCAAAGACATGCAGGTTAGGTTGATTGGAGATTGTAAATTGCCCGTAGGTATGAGTGTGTGAGTGAATGGTGTGTGTGCCCTGTGATAGATTGGAGGCCTGTCCAGGGTGTATCCCTGCCTCTCGCCCAGTGCACGCTGGGATAGGTTCCAGCACCTCTCGCGACCCTGCCAAGGATAAGTGGGTATAGATAATGGATGTTTTCCAAAATGCATTAAGAGGAATATCCAGAGAACATAGACTACTGCTCTCCCCCATTGTATTTTTGTGCTTACTTTAAACACTCTCACTCTTTTGCTGTGTTGCTGTGATATTCCTATTGATAGAAAAAGCCCCTAATCTAACTGGGTTATTGCTGTTCCCCAAACACATGTCTGCTGGGGTGTTGGGGGCACTGATATTTTGTTGACATTGATGTTCTTCTTAAGAGATTATATTGGTCTGCTGCCACATTTTCCACAGCCGGTCTCACAATGTGCAGCTTTTAAGAATGCCCTTCCCTGCCGTGCTTGAAGAGTAGTCACCAGTGTCCTAATCCCACAATTAGAAATTCAAGAGATTAGTCTCTCTAAAAAGGGCTTGAAGAATTGAGCCCAGATTCTGGAAGGGTTTCCGTGACGCTTCGGAGTCCTTTTTTTTTTCTTGGTGCACGGAGAGCGTTTATAACGGGACGGCGTCGTTCCGCGCGTTGCAGTCATCCCCCCCCCCCCCCCCATTTTCATCCCGCTTTTGTTCCACGAGAGTTGGATTACCGACTGATTCGACGAAAGCAGGTGCGCTTCAGATACCCCTGCTTTGCCTTCGCCGCGCCGCCCTTAACCAATCACCGAGTCTTTTAAGTTTATCGATCGCCTCGGCCGGTCGCGTCCGGCCCGGAGCGTTTTTAAGAGGCGGTTATCAAATTACACGGGCAGCGCACTCCTTGTCAAACACCGAGAGCCCTCTGTCAGACCTCCTCGGCCAGAACGCGGTGAATCATCAGTAAGTAAAAGAAGGGAGAGGGGAGCGGGGACGGTTGCTAAGCAGACCCACTGACGGGGGCGACCGGCGAGCGCCAGCCTGAGCTCGGTCTCCGTCTCAAAGTTTGACAGAGAGCTCATTTCGCGAGCTGAAATTTCACAGCCGACGAAGGGACTACGGTGGGAGGTCTTTCCGACGCTCCCTATTAGCAGCCATGTGAGTGAATTCTGAGAGATGAAATGAACTAGCTGCGTCTGAGTAATGACAGTCACCCCGGTTTTCTAAGGACAGATTACAGAGCTGTAATTTACTAAAAAAAAAAAAAAAAAAAACATTTTCTCCTCTTTCCATTTTTTTTTCTTCCCCCAGTGCTTTGGAGTTACAGTATGAGTCAGTTATATGACTAAGAAGTCACATTGAATTGCAGTGTCTCTGTCCATGCCCCCGGCTCCCCTGTGTCATTGACATGGGTGTTTTGCAGCTGCTGTGGTCCCCACTCATGTTTAGAAAAGTCTATAGGAATCATTATACTGCTTATGCAGCCTATTAAAACCACCTTTCTCTCTCCCTCTCTCCCTCTGTCTATATATAAACTCAGTGCCCACTTCGTAAGTAACACCTTTATCGTACTGAGTAAGAAGCTCCCTTTTGCCTCCAGAACAGCTTGGATCTGGCATGGCATGGATTCAACAAGGTTCTGGAAGTAGCCTATTCCTTAGGGATTTTGGTCCTTGCTGACTCGATAGCATCATGCAGTGAACCTGCAGTTTTTTTGGCCTCGCGTTCGTGCTGCAAACCTCCCGTTTCTTCCAGCTCATCCCTAAGGTGCTCTGTTGGATTTAGATCTGGGGACTGTGCAAGCTATTGGAGTAAACAGCAGTCACTGTCCTGTTCGTAGAAGTAGACGCATGCTTTGTGACATGGTGCATTATCCTGCTGGAAGTTTCCATTTGAAAAAGGGTGGACTTTGGCCATAAAGGGATGCACATGGTGACCAGCAATACTTCTGTATGCTGTGGTATTCAAATAATGCTTGGTATTAAGGGGCTTAATGTGTGGCACGAAAACCCACACCTTTACACCACCACAAGCAGCCTGAACTGACACACCATGGATTCTTGCCGTTTATGCCAAATTCTGACCATGCCATGTGCATGTTGCGGCAGGAATTGAGATTAATCAGACCAGGAAACGTTTCAACCTTCAGTCATCCAGTTTTGGTGATCGCATGCCCAGTGTAGCTTCATCCTCCTGTACTTTACTGACAGGAATGGACTGTTGTAAACTGCTGTTATTTGAGAATTTTGTGGCCTTTCTGTTAGCTTGAACAAGTCTGCCCATTCTCCTCAGACATTTCTCATTAAAAGGTGTTCTTGTCCACAGAACTGCTGTTCACTGGATGTTTTTTGTTTATTGCACCATTCTTTGTAAACTCTAGAGACTGTGGTGTGTAAAAATCTCAGGAGGGCGGCAGTTTCTGAGATGCTCGAATCTCAGAAATATATTTGGTCAAACAACTACTAGGCTAAATCACTTCCCCATGTCTGCATGCTTTATATGTTGAGTTTCAGTCATGTGATTTGATGTTTGGAGGAGCAGACTATGCGTGTTAACGAGCAGGTGTGCCCAATAAATTGGCTACTCTGTGTGTGTGTGTGTGTGTGTGTGTGTGCGTGTTCATACTCACGCAAAATAAGGGGCAGTTTTTTTTATGACCTTCAAGTAATTGACCCCCCACATTCAGATATTTTCTGAAGGCTCTAGGGCTGCAGTTCTCTTTGAAGTTACGCACGCCATATTTCATCAGTCCACCACTGTCCGGAATATATAGATGCAGCCTCCCAAGCGTTATTTAATCTCTCTCAATTTCTCCCGACTCTCGCATTTGTCTTCCATTTCTAAAGGGCGAGACGTGCGAGGAGGCAAAGTGCTGGATAAGGAGAAAATGGACAAAGTGGGAAATAAATGGAGGGGGTCAATGTGAGAACGTCTGTATTATCATGTGAAAAAATCCATATTCCCCATTAGGACAGCATTACAGGGGAAGCTGTAGAATGAGTTTCCCGTCACTGGCTCAACGGAAGAGGCATGAAGCACTCAATGGAGTGGGTCGAGATGCTGGAAAGAAAGGAGGAAAAAAAAAAAACAGGGAAGTTATTGGCCTTCTCGCTAAGCACACAGACGGTCTGCTCTAGTCTCAGATCCTTGCGGAGGAAACGTCTGCTGCCTCCATTGATCTTTTTTAAATTTATTTTTTTGAAATTCAATATGTGGGTGTCTCGTACAGCACATTGAAAATTCCAAGTGGCATGGCTCATGCTAATTGCTGTACAAAACATTAAAAGTTTGTATGCAAACCTGTCTTTCTCCAACTGGGCATAATTACTTTTTTTGGGGGGGGTGGGGGGTGGGGGGTGTATGTGCCGGAAACAAGCTACTCCTTTTAATCAATGGGGCAACTGCTGTAGAATAATTTCAAAAGTAAACATATGTAGTTATCTACTTTATTTACATTTACTGTACCTGTAAAGTTGTGGCTCTGCTGCATTTGACCACAGCTTTTTCTTGGATGGTTTCACACTAGTGAAACTAGCACCAGTAAACCAGGTTTTGTTTTTGCTTGCCAACTCATACAAGCTGTGGATCATGCATGCCTGTCCTTCTTACTACACGTTCTGGCTCCTGTGTTCTGTTTGTCCAGTAGCTGTTCACTGCCCCAGGACCGCATTAAAAGCTGTGATTCAGCCTGGCCCCGGGCGTCATCATTGCCCTCGGACCGCGTTTGAAAATCGCATTTAAATGGCTGCAGCGCTGGCTGCTTGTGGCATTCTCCTGTATCAGGTGCCTTCCCCTGTTTTTCTCCCTCTTCCCCAGTTACTTCTATAAATAGCCGGGGAGTCAGAGGCTGTTCATTGTGCTGTGTTTCTGTGTAACATAACACCGCCTCCTCTCACCAAAAGAGAGAGAGAGAGAGAGAGAGAGAATGAGTGAGCCAGAGGGGAAAAGGATTCACCGAGATATATAGAAATGACTACTCTTATAGCCACTGTACTGCTGGTTTCTATTAAAGGCGGTAAACACTCCAGTTGGGAGTGTTTAGTTCCTTTCTGAAAGGCGGTATTAAGCACGGAATGGTATTTCCTGTTTTACCCGAGTGATGCATGATATACCACTCTGAAGTATGTGAAATGTGAGCAGTTGCCATGGCGACAGCAAGCCTGGCTGGAGCAGAGGAAGGAAACGGCAGCACAGAGATGCCTTCAGAGGGGAATCAGGAGAAACAATGGAGAATACTGCCTCCTAAAGACCCCTTCAATTATTCATCCGCCACACTGGGGAGAAAGACCATTTTCGGCTCTGTTCAAACACACCTCCGGCTTTCTCCTCTGTTTATTTCTCTGTGCGTACAGGATTCTCCAGATGTCTTTGAGAATCGAATTAAACCTCACCTCGACGTGTGAGCGCAGCCCGGCTTTCCAGAGGCTTGGCTTTTGTGGCAGGAGTCCCCTGAAGAAGAGACTTGTGCTTTAAGTTTTACTCGCGCGTGAAGAAGCCATTGGAGCGCTCCCTGAAATGGACACAGCGGTCTGTTCTGGACGCTTGTGTAAAGCGCTCTGTACATCGCACTGGTCCCGCAGGACACTGGCGTGGCGTTTCCGCCATTGTGCCTGGAGCGTTGTGGAGACGCGTCAGAGTGCGCGTACCTTCTCTCAGGTCTGCGGTCCGCACAGCCCCCCCTTTGCCCCCGACCCTCATTTGTAAACAAATGATAGTGATTTGGAGGTATTTACGGACCCGCTCTTTAAATAACCCCGCGGACGCCGCTGTTCGCGCCGTTGGGTTTTCACGCTCCGCTACCGCGCATCAGCGCGCAGCCGGGAGAGAAAGCGGCACGGCGCCCTTCTGCGTGGCGCGGCGGAGGGGCTCCACGCCCGCACGCCCGCATGCCAACCTGCGCGCAGGCCCAAGTCCGGTTCCGTTCCCCCTCTCATCCGCTCGACCCCGCAGGCTCGGAGGAGCGGGAGATGTGAGTGATCCGGGTCGCGCGCAGACTGCGCTACCTGTAGCCACACGCGGACTGCGCTGCCTGTAGCCACAGGCAGACTGCGCTACCTGTAGCCATGCGCGGACTGTGTTACCTGTTGCCACGCGGGGCCCTTTTAACGCCGCCGGTGAGGCGACTCAGTCTCCCGCTTCATCTGAAGGCGCAGGGTGGCCGCGGCATGGGGGGCCTAGCCAGGTCTCGGTCGCCTTGGGGCAGTGTTTCCTTCCTGAATGAACGCAGTCGGCTTCTGCTTACCGAGGCGGCCTGCTTGAAACGGTCGGAGTAAACAAGCTGTAGCGTTAGCTTTGTTTGGAGTCGGTAGCAGAGCCCTCAGAGACTGTAAATATAGTGCAGAGGAGGAGGCACTGCACCCTGGGCTTGGCCTGCTGCGGTCTCCTGTCCTGGAGTCTTCTCGCTGTCACTCACAACAAAGTACAGGCCTGTAGCATTGACACATGGAATTATGTCATAGGACACCAGCGGCTCAAAAAAGCCTGAGGTACAAAATTACAGTAACTGGCTTCCTGTATTGAGTGCATGTACAAGTGCGATAGTGAAGGGTTCTCATGTTGCACAATGACATCAGTTTGTATGTAACACTTGCATGACTTCATACTGACCGCGTGACACTGCCGCAGTGTTCCATACCCCCCCCCCCGGCCCCACTGCCCCAAACTCCCCCCAGCCCAGTCCCACAGCCGTCCTCTGGAATTGCCGCTGAAGCTCTGTGGATTCAGAGCTCGGCTCTGGAGCAGAAAGTATATTTGGGGAAGGCCTTTCATGTGATTAGCTGCACAATTAAACAAATGTTGTTGCAAACAAGCAAATCCCCATCCGCATCATTATAAAAATGGTAATTGACCTTTAACAGTTTTTAGATGGTAGCGCTTCTCTTTTTCCGTGCCTGATTATTTAACTGAGCCATATGTGGAGTGTAGCTTTACTGTTGGCTGACTTTTTTTATTTATTTATTTATTTTTTAGCTTCTGTTTGTTTTATTGAAAAGAAAAATTAATATGAAGAATTAAATGAATTCACCCAATGATTCGACAGATGTTTTAGAAAACAGCCTTATAAATAAATTTTCAGCTTGAATGATGGTCATTTTATTTTGGCTAATACCTGTGGCATCCGTTCTGTAGTACTACTATTAAATGCCTTATCTGCGAATGACTGATGTGCATTTAATGTGGAGTGTTGCTAATTTTGCTGTCTTGAAGTGCTTGAAAAGCCCATCGCGCGTAGACTGTTACCGAAAGTCAGGTGCCTGTTCTGTAAATAATAGATAAGCTCCGGCAGAGTTTATCATCAGCGCTGCACATTTATGTCCTTCTAAAATCAAAGACATGTGCACTTCATGTGCAAAAAAAAAAAAAAACTTCTGCTGGCTGCCTGCCCGCTGCTCTTAATGTAGTGCCAGCAGGGAGGAAGACAAACCTCCAAAGAGAAGAGAGAAATTTGGAAAAGAGCAAGGCCGTTTGCTCTCCTCTGCCTATCGTTTGAGCTGTGATTCAGTAAAGAGTGTCGCGCGGTGTTGATACAGCCCGGCTGTTTACCTTTTAATTAACCTTGCACACAGGCCGCTATTGATAGTGGATGGCATTGTGAGAAAAATAGTCTGTGAACTTGAGAAAGGTCTCACGGTTTAAGGGGCACCCGGGTTGCCACGGCAACTGTGTAAATAGCGGTGGAGGAATGAAGAGTTCACGCGTGCGCCGCGGGAGGGTTCGACACCTCGGGAACAGCACTGTTTCTGTACGTTCCCTCTAGCGCCTCCTAATGGAGGGATGTTACGGAACTCACATGGGGAGTGTAGAAAATATTACTGTTATGAGTCGTAAGGTTTCGCTTCTTCTGCCAGCTGCGCATTGTTTTTGGGTAAGAGTTTCTGGTAAATGAGTGCAATATCCTGTCACGGGGCGACAGCGTAGCAACAGTTTCAGGAAATATCAGGAGCGGGG
This sequence comes from Anguilla rostrata, assembly GCF_018555375.3. NCBI lineage: Eukaryota > Metazoa > Chordata > Actinopteri > Anguilliformes > Anguillidae > Anguilla > Anguilla rostrata. The sequence goes on along the minus strand of NC_057933.1, from coordinate 13,134,774 downwards.
GGAAGAGGAATAAAAAGAAAAGTTTATTAATCTGCGAGACAGGTCTCTGGCAGGAGCTCGCATTGCAGCACAAGATTAGAATCCGTGGTCATAGCCCAGCAGTTTCACTGTCATTGTGTCTGAAAGATGTTAGCGGGACACGCACCAGCGGGCGCTAAATTTCCCGCTTCCCCGTGTAAGATGGCGATATCAGTTGGCTGCACCGGCTTTTAATTCCGCCTAATGTTGTTGTTTATCACACAGAAATATTTGTCCTCAGTCTGATACCCCAAATCCAATCTGTGGGCTATAGAGCTCCTGGGAACAGAATGTAGCTAAACGGGTCGGACTTTATGTGTAGGAGAGCAGCTGCCTAATTCAGAGTGCTGGGAGAGCATCTACTGCACATGCTCTCCTCTGTGATGAAATGCTAAACCGAATGACTCCAGGAAGAAAAAAAAAGAAAACTGTCTGCGTTAACCTGCAAAATGGCCGTGTCTCCTTTTGAGAAAAAACACCCGATCCCGATGACAAAGTTTTCCGGGGGGTTGTGAATTTTTTATGAGGGGATGGATGTTGATTGAGAGGGAAATGTGCTTCGCGAAGCTCAGGCGAAGTGCCGACTTAGCCGCCGCGACATTTGTTATGCTGTAGTTGTCTCTTCGCCATTTACCGGTGCGGTAGTCAATCTTGATTCCAGCTGCCTCACCTCGCGTGGCTGTTGGGTGATCCGCTGTTTATCGCCCTGTAGGGAGTTCAGTCACTCCTCGCCGTGGTCTCAAATCATGTAGGACGGCAGAAACTGAAGATGTGGATCAAGTGCGTTCCCAGTAGGGACCATTAAGGTATTTGGACGAAAACACAGTTTTCCGCTGCATTCATCTTTTTTCGTTTTTGAATTTTTCCTGTCATGGCATTCCTGTACTCCCTTTGAGGTTGCTTTGCTCCAGCCGTATCCACTCACCCAAGACTTCCATTTGAATTAATACCCATTAAATTGCTATTAAACAGACTCAGTTACCCAGCAACAACATGGATGGCCTAGTTTTAATCTCAGCAACATGTTTGCATTGCTATTTATATTTTTCACACAGTGAAACGCGTTCAGTTTCAAAATGAACTGTTCTGAATGGCACTGAATGGCCACAGAAGAACCGCATGCTGGCTATTGTGCACAATTTAATTACACCGTATCTAAAATTTTGTGAGTAGAGTAATTTACCATTCTGTCATATTCCATCATTTACACCTCCATATCCAGGAGGTATGAAGTAAAAGTCCTTTCCCTCATTATCAGAAAATGAGTCTAAAGCAATTCATTTATTTTTCTTTGTTTTTTTTTCTGTCATAAAGCACTGGTGGGGATTGTATTTTTTCTTATACTGTTTGGCAGTCGTAGTTTAACTCTGGTTTTTCCCGGAGTAGCCCAGTTTCAAAGAGACCTTTGGAATTGGTTTGCCGGGGCTTAATTCTACAATCTTTTCTGGGTGTAATGATCAGAAAATGCCCTAGTTTCCATTTTCCAAAATCCCAGCACGGCAATATAAATGCACAGCGGAAGTCGAATAGCGAGAACGGCAAGGACTGTAGGCCTGGGAGGATGAGGGCTTCATCAGAAGCACTTCACAGATGAAAGAGGTATGCTTTCCTCTTATTTTGGGACAATTTGTCAATTAGACGAAAGAATCTCCTTTATTTTAATTTGTCCTGCACAGGGATGAAATATTAGAGCTAATGTGAGTCATTCATCATCTTGTTCCAAACCAGTGGCGACTTCACTTTGTATTTTCCTTAATGAACAGACAAACAAGAGAGCTTTTAACAAATGGCGTGTGCTTTCGAACAGACACTGTAAGGTAAGGGAGGGGGGGATTTTATGACTCTTTACTGCTGTGACCAGGGTTTAGGCCCGGAGGCCGATGGTCATTCAGCTGTATCAGACCTTTAAGAATCAGGGACTTCGCTCATCCCTGTAGTCCCATCAGTGACACGGGCCTTTGAGATAACCGATGAAGACGCACCAGCTGCATGTGACAAAGCCTCCACAATGGCGTTGTGGAGCGTGCATGTAAAAGGGACGGTAAAGTGACTCTGTAAATGGCTCCTGAGCCAAGGAGATGGCACTCAGATGAAGAATGTCTGCTGCTTTGCTTTTTGTAAATAAAGAACTCCTTTCTGTCTGGTCCGGCCATCCGTGTCATTGTGCCCGAATGTACAAATTACCTAGCCCCGGGCCCTGTGTTTTATTGTGTAAAAACAATGGAGCACTCCCAAAACCCCTGTCGGAAGTAAACCACTATCAGGGAGCCCTTTAAAATGAGCACTTCACCCAGTGTCAGCATAGATCTTCCTGGACCAAGCTTTGTCAAGCCAGCCTAAGTCTCTATGGCTTATACATGAAGCAGTTTTATGGCAGAAATAACTCCACATGGGAACGCTGTATATATGAGTAATTCAAAAATCTATTATTGACAATCTATCGACATTTAGCTCACATAGAGTAACATGAGAATGGGGCTGTCAATTCACGGCAATTTTCACAGGAACTCTATACCATTATCATGTGTCATCATATGAAATACATCTTTTTTTTTCTTCATCAAAAATGTATTAAAGCAAACCAATGATTGATGATCAGTTTATGTTATTTATTATATTGGCTTTTGGTAATTGTAAGCTTTAGCAGTTGGAGTAATATCAGAGTGAGTATTAAAAAATTAATCGTGGTGGCTTGTGCTGTCTCTGCGCTGTTCTGGCTGCGGTGTACAATGTGCCCGTGCTTACGAGATCGTTTAGTGTGAAGTCCTCACTTTGGCAGCGCGCTTGGTCTTATCTCATTGCTGCCATATTAAAGTGGTGTTAGAGCCCCACATGGGAAACAAAAGAGGTGCATATCTCGGGTAAATAAAGATGGAAGAACTGGCGATCCTTATCCCATAATTGTTTCCGTGGCGCGTTGTCAGCTCGGCTTGTCAGAGCCAGTGGAGCCCTTCCAGCCTGGTTTCCTCAGCCCTGCCGTGCAGAAGCATTACCTGTAGCGGCTAGCCGCTTCGCCTCCGGCGCTCCCACAGAAGGGGCTCACGGTGCGCTGCCTGTCCTTACCGACGGCCCACAGGTGACCGCCTTTTCTGGCGGGAGTCAGTCGTCGCGGGTGATGGTGTGTTTTTCCCTGACTTCGGCATGGAATTATGAAAACTGTGGCAGTGCTTAGAGATAGCCTCTGCACGTGTGTGTGTGTGGTGTGTGCCTCTCAGTGTGTGCGTGTATGAGTGTGTGTGCTTCTCTCAGTGTCTGTGTGTATGCACAGCTATTTACTAATTGGATTACTGCAGTCAACCAGTGCATCAACCTGCTAAGTGTTGTTCTATACAGTAAGTTCATAGTTACAGCTGTATATGAAACTACTTATCTTTTTTAAAATCTTGATTTTAACTGTACAGGGGTATACATATTGATGCATTTACAAATGACTTCATAGAATGTTTTCCACCTGTAATCCAAAATGAGGTTGTATTTAAGTTGCATTACATTTGTCACAACTATTTAGCGGTGTATTCCTTTATACATTTGATGTGCTATGATGTTCAGTGACAATTCTGTGCAATGCAAAACAACACAGAAGAAAATGTTCTGAGAAAATCAAGTTATACTGACAAAGTGGTTATGCTGGCGGGCATTACTGAAATAGACAAACGGCTCAGCAGACATATTCTGTGCTGTACGAGTGCATGTTTTGCCCCCTTGTGGATAGTTGTAAGTTCATATTGTTCAGTACATCGTTTGACATTTAATCTGTATGAGAGGTATTGACTATCTAAATGTGCCTGATTCCTCATGGAACAGATGAGCATGATTGATCTGAGGTCAAAGGGCCACAAATGTGCAGTATTTGGTTTCCTTGAAACCTGCCCTTCAAGACCACTTTAATTTCTGTAAACATGCAACCTCTCCACAGATTTGGCTCTTGTGAAGTTGGCACAATTTAAAAATGCATTTTTATCTATTTTATTCATCAAAGCTGATGTGTTATTTGATGAATAATACTGATAATCACTCCGATGGACAAACCCACCATGTTTTCCTTTTAATACGTTACTGGAGAACGAATAATTTCGAATTCACCGCAACTGCACGGCGAAGATCTTTTTGTGTGCGCTGTTTTTAATGGTGCTTTTTATTCTCCATAAAGAGGAGATTAGTGGAGAGTGAGCAAAGAGGGTCAGGCATTAAAAGCTGGTCCCGAGCTGATTGGTGTCGTCGCTCCACTGTTTCCAGGGCCATCTGCCCAAACATTAATACGCTTCACAGGAGGAGAAAAGCACACCCCCCGCCCCCCCCCCCCACCTCCTCTCCAAGCTGGGCACCCGGCAACACTCCCCACCGAGGCCGGGGCACCTTCCCATGGGCCCCGTGAGGGGCTGACCGAGGAGGATCATGGGACTTGTGTCCCGCTCTCCTCAGGCGCAGTGTGGCTTCATTCCAGCCTGACATGGCAGAGCAAGCGCTAGGGAGAGACCGGTAAAGCCTTTGACATGTGGTGAGAGGACCTTGTGCCGAAAGTGGACTTGCAGACTGGATTTACAGTGGAGTAGAGGCTTGTCTGGGGCTTTGATGGCCATAATCTACAATCAGAATAATGCAGCGCTAGCCAGGCCCTGTTCACCTGCCACACAAAACACCAATAAATCAATTTAATCTGTCATTTTTGCTGGGCTGTGGTATGCATCAGAATAGTATTGTAATGTTGTGGTATGGACATATCAGAACCCTTGACTTTTGCATAGAATGTGGTGCAGGTCCCTGGTGTGTGAAGAATACAGGAATATTCTTGTGCCTATGGAAGGCCAAGTAGTGATACTAGAGGGAAATATTATGATAATTAATCGATGTTGTAAAACCGGCCGGGTCATTAACTGTCTCGCTGGGGATAACTCTTGTAACAGTCTCTTGTAACAATTTCTTTTTACATTTTTTTGCGAGTAAAAACCTGACCTAAAACTTGAAACCTGTTCATAAGACGGGCGTATCTCCCCCAGGCCCGACGTGCTTTAAAAAACGTCCCCTTAATGTGTTGTGCGCGCACTCTGAATGGAGTTTCCCCTTTTTGTTCTGTTGTTATTTCTGATGCTGCGATGCGGGGATTTACATGGGCCGCTCACAATGGAGGAAGCTCATTAGCCATTCAGTCTGCCAGCCCATCCACGCTAATCGGGCCGAGTGCGCGTCTCTCTGTCAATTCGGATTGTACACTTGGCTAGCCGGGGCAGGGAGCCAGCGGCTCCCCCTGTCAGAGGGCGTCTCTTCACCTTTCGGCTGCTCTAGCCCGAGGGGAGCGCCGGGCCACTCTGCCGGGCCAGATGTTCCTTTCAGCCCTTCTCAAGCGGCGGTCGCCGAGTTGTGTACCGTCGCCATGGCAGTGGGGGGAAGGGTTGCCGTGGCAACAATGCCACTGCTTAATGAGCAAAAAAAAAAAAAAAAGTGTACATGATTCCAAACGGATAATATTTTCCTTTTTTTTTTTTTTTTCTTTTAACCCTGCCATCTGTTTTAGATTAGAGGCAGCCTCCATTGTGGAACTCGACTCCACATCCGTGGAAGTTGCCTGAGAGAGTGAGAGAGAGGGCGGCAGGTGCCGCCACAATGTGCCTGTCTTTACGTCCGTATGACAGTTTGTCTTTTGTGTGCGGCAGTCTATGGACTGTGCAGTCGGAGGCACACCCCTCCATGTTTTATGCTCATTAAGAGAAGATTAAGAGCAGTCTACTGTAAACCATCAGCTTATGGCTCTGTAGTACTGTACAACTGATAAAATGAGACAAATTAAGTGCTCTCATTCTGAAGTGAATTTTAATTGCCTTGTAGCGCTAAAGAAGTAAATACAGATTCATTCTCGTTTTTTTTTTTTTTTACTGGATTGAAAGGACAACAAACAACGTTGGATCTTAATTCAATGAGGCACAACTGACCTAACCCATTTATGACGGTTTAATGGTCAATTTCACTTTCCCTGTTCTGTCGATACTGCGCAGTTGGGTTGTTAAGAGAACCAGGGAGTATTGAGCAGGACTCGTCAGACTGAGCCAGTGCTAACGGCATTTAAAGTTCCCATCTCCCTTTGCACTTCTCAGATCCCGAAATTGATGCTGCTGCAACCATGATGCTTTTGAATACACCTGACCTCCCGACCTCTTGTGAGTACAACGGGCAGCATCTTGAGAACTGTAACTAACAGCAAGAGGATCTCTACCAAATGAATAATCATAACACTGATGAAAACAATGTAAAATCCTAATTTAGATCCAAAATTACTGCTGCATTAATTCAGGTCTGACTATTTTTTTGGTTTGACGGGTTTCTATGGGAATCTTTAGGGAATTATTAGGAATCTGTCGTATTTGACTTCCTTAATGTTTGTCACGAGGAATTACCTTTTTTGGGTATGTGGCTGAGGTACTGCTCTCGCTCTCTGCTCTCTGGCATTCTCTGAGACCAAAGCTTTCGTTTTCCACTGGTTCTGCTAAAGGATTCTCGGAAAGTTCCAGAAATGCTTGGTCTAAGGGAAAAAAAAAACCAACCTCACTTGCTTTCCATCACGTGGTGTTCTCTCTCTTTTTGGTTTGAGACAGAATGTTGATTCTCTGTCGCTTACCAACTCTTGTAAACTGACCGTACGGGGCAGTTCTGTTGCTGGTGTAACAAAAAAAAAAAAACATTTTCTCTTCCTTAAAAGTTTGTCACTGTTTCCTTGAATCACATACGCAATTTGAAAAAACTGTGATTTGACAATGTTCCCAGATGAAGGGACGCAGTTGAAATTGTGAAAGCTTTTAATGGGGAGTTCTGCTGCTCTGTCTTTTCTGGTGTTGTGGTTTTGCAGTGAATAAATAACCCTTCATTCCTCTTGCAAATAAGCATTTGTTTGCTGGTTTGTTTGGTTTCAAAACTTTAGACATACATGTGTAATTTTGCAGAACTCACACTTCCAGAAAGATCTGCGCTCATATTAATCATGTGTGTGGCTTTTACTGTTTTTGATTGAGTGTGTGTGAGTCGGTGGACGGGTGTTATGCTAGTGACACTGATGTCCACTCTGTTTATGTGAGGTAGTAACAATTTAGGAACTCCTCATTCTGTTTTACGACACCGGCAACCAACAGTGAATGAGTGTGTGTGTGTGTGCGTGTGTTTGTGCCTGTGTGTGCGTGCGCATGTGTGTGTGAAGTCCGGCCCTCTGTATTATATGTTGGTGCTCTGTGGCCTTCGTGGTGACACAGTGTGTGTGCTCTGTTCAGTCCCTCAGGGAGTGATCCAGAACGGTGCCAGGATGGTGGGCCAGACCATGTTTCCGGGAATCAGACCCCTTCCCATCAACCCCATCGGGAGCAGGACGGCCACAGTGAGGTCAGCATAACCGGCGATCCCCCCCCCCCCCTTCCCGTCAGCTCCCACCTGTCACCTCCCGAACGCCACGTCAAAGCCCCCCCCACCCCCCCCCCCCCGAGCGACTGCGTGAACGAGCGCTCTGGCCTTACCTCCCAACCACTACTTCCTGTGCTTGGTGTATAACTCGAGCATAACACCGCTCCGCTCCTCCCCCCCCCCACCCCAGTCGCGCACAATGCCCCCAACCCCCCCACGCTCCGGGGGCGGATTCGCACGCAGAAAGTGTGCTTTTCGCCACCGCGCGAGTCACTTCTTATTACGCACTGCTCCCGGACGCAGGGTGTCGATGGTGCTCAAACGCGCGTTTTACACAAAGGGACGTTCCCGGAGACGGGTCACGCCTACCTCTGTACCGGAGCGCGGGAACGAGGCGGCGGCCTGTTCCGCACGAGCCTCGTCACGGAGCCCGCCATGAACACATGTACGCCTAATTATTTAAGCCTACGAAGAGAAAAAAAAAAAAGTCTTGCATATGCGATGCCATGAATATTTGATCAAATAGGAGTTCTAATGGCATGGGATGTGCAAGAGGACTGCCTGTTGGCCTGTGAAACATTTATAAAGCCAGACCTCTGCAGCGTGGCTGTGGAAACGCTCGCTCGCTCGCTAGCTAGCGCTGAGGAAGGAAGGCTTGAGCGTGTGGAGTGGAAGTTCTCCCCAGCTCGGAACACGCTGTACCTTTTTCTGTGCGAAGGGAAGTCCGCGGCGGAGCCTGTTCAGGTTGCTCTAACAGACAAGTGCGGACAGACTGTTACCAGCCCGAGGGCTGGCAGGTGCGCGCGGCCGACGCCGTCGCACGGAGACCCGATCACCGCGTCGGAGCACCGTGTTAATTATCACCGCTGACGAGCCTTTCAACATAATAAATAAATAAATAAATAAATAAGCGTAAAAAACCGGGAGAAAGGGATGAAAAATGACGGCGCTCCTCCTTCGCCGCGGTGACTCCGCGCCGCTGCCGCCGGCTCGGATTGGCGTACGGAGCCGTGACACGCTCGCGCGTGCAGATCTCCCTCGGACCCCCCCCCCACCTTCCCAGTGTACGTTGATGGAGCCCAGTTCCAGCCCATTGGCTCCCCCTGCTAAGCAGGCAGACTAATGACAGCTCCTGTGGTGGGAAGCCAGAGAAAAGTAAATGCGCCCCATTCACGCTATGGTGACTGACACTGCATTTAGACATTAATTATTGAGTACAGTTTTCTTAGCATGCAGCGCCGTGACTATAATTTATGAGTCATAAACGCGCAAACTAGACAGGAAAGGGGGAAAAGCTCTCAGGTTTATTTTTCTAGCCCCGTTGTGAAGTTTTAAGGTGCGGTATGGTAAATCTGCACTAAAGTGGGATTCAAAATAGCATTTTTATTTGCACACATTCTTATTTACAGACCATAATACAGCGTTAAAATTATACAGTGTGATGAGCAATGTTGCTTGCTTTTATCAATAAACCATTTGCATTTTAATCTCGCTTTCATAAAAAAATGAGAAATTATCACAGGAGCTATGAACTGAATGTTGTTATCAGCCTCCTCGGTAATTAGCCACATAGCCGCTGTATCAGTGCACTGAAGTAGTGGCCTAACTTTGGTGTTTCTGCGAAAGATGATTGCCTAATTCAATTAAGAGATGAATCATTTTTAATACCCTGTTTTGTGTCTCTTTGTTCTGGCTGCAGCTCAGTGTGTGTGTGTTAATTCTCTGATATGACAGTTTCAGTGTACATCAGGGGGTGACCTTCATGTCAGCTAGCAGTGCTTGTGTGAGCATGTGTATGCATGAGCGTGCATGTGCACATGCAGGCGTGTGTGAGCGTTCACGTGGAGCTGCGTTCTGACGCCGAGCGCCTCGCTCGCTCTCTCTCTCTCTCTCGCTCTTTCTCTCTCTCTCTCTCTCTCTCTCTCAGGTCCGTCATTGGCGGGTACAGGATGCGCAGCGACAGCGAGCAGTCCAGCGACTCCCCGTTGGTCAGCAGTGACCCCAAGGAGGATCACAACTACAGCAGCGCCAAATCTTCCAGCCTCCGCGGGGGCGCCTCCCCCAGCACCGCCCTGGGAGAGGAGGCCCCCCGGGAGGGCAGCGAGGCCAGCTTCCACTGCAACGACACCAACAGCGACACGGAGGACGACGACAAGAGCAAGATCAAGAAGGAGCCCAAGGACTTGTCCCTGGACGCCGTCTCCCTGGCCCAGCACAAGAAACGGCAACATTTGACAAAAGCCAAACAGAAAGTGTCCAGCGATACGCTGCCCCTAAAAAAACGGCGCACGGAGAAGCCCCCTGAAAGCGACGACGAGGAGATGAAGGAGGCGGCGGGGTCCCTCCTGCACCTGGCGGGGGTCCGGGCCTGTTTAAACAATATCACCAATCGGACGGCAAAGGGGCAGAAGGAGCAAAAAGATTCTATGAAAAATTAAGACTGAATAAAGAAGAAAAAAAAACATCACTTTTAATAGAATTTACAATTTTTGTTTTTTTTTCAGGACATCAGGTGAATTCTAATGATTTGTGGCAATATCAACAATCACTTTGTTTTCCTATCCTTTCGAAACTGTTGTTTGAGGGTTTTTTTTTTCTTTAAAGGAGATTAAAGCCATAGCGAAACTTTTTTCCGATCTTCAGCTAATTTAGGAACACAATTTTTTGTCAGCTGAAATCGAAGCGAGAGTCAGATAAGGCAAACAAAAAGTCGACTCCCCGAATTTTCCGATTGGCATTGGTACAGACACAGCAGGGAATTATGGCTTTATTTATTTTCCGAACATTCTGTAGCAATCCCCCCTATTACAGTGCACCTAAACAGAATGGGGAAACTGAGCCATTTTCAATGTGATGTTGCTAGGGGCTCGAGCGGCCCATCCGACTGTAGTTTTTGCGGACGTCCTTGGCTTTGAAATGCTTGCAGGCAGCACTACAGCAGCAAGTGTCTTTACTGTGAACACTTGGGTAGTATAGTGCCAAAGACGAGCCCTGGGTAAGCCAGCAGTGACGATTGCACTTCTTATGCTACTGTGTTGTCAGTATGGCTGGCGTGCTAACCGCTAACCTGGGCTAATTACACGACTGAGTACCGAGGTTGAGAAAGACATTGATGTAGTGAGGGAAAAGAATTGGATACTGGTTATCAGTTTTCACCACAGAATTCAGTCTTCAATAACAGGAAACTGATTCAAAAGCCATAAGCTGTCGTTTCAAATCAGTGCGTGCAAAAAAAAAAATACATTGAAATAACTTCAAAACTGCCTGTTCTTTTTGTAAACAATTGAATTGTTAAAAAGTTATAATCAAGTGATATGAATATAGTGATATTTCTCTGTGGCGCAGTAAAACTGAATAACTTGATGGGATAAATTGATGCTACAAAACCTGCCAATAGTGTTTTAGCGACAAAAAATAATGAAATAACTGTGGAATTATTATTTTTGTTACTTTGTTTTTTTGTTTTTATTTCATACCCTCATGACGTAATAAGCAATGTCATCCAGTCAGGATAACACTGTATAAAAGTTACACTAGATTATTTTTCCTTTATTAATTTAAGCAATGTAGCCAGCAGGATTTTCCAAATCGTGTTGCATGGGTTCTGTAAACAAAAACTGTTTTTTATTCAAAGTTCATGTAAGGTAAATAATGTATTTAGCATGGAGCATGAATTATTTTCATATATAGATCCTAGAGAAAAAGGGTTTGCCTCTAATTTTTATGCCCATAGGCCTAGAATTTTGTTTTGTGTTTATTTGATTTTATTTTATGTCTTTTTCATATTTGTTTTGAAGCAGGATTTTAAAGATAAACCTTCTTCAGGGACAAACACTGACTGTTGGGAAACTTACTCTGCAATATGAAGACTTCACATTTCCAGTTGGGTTTGAGTGGTTTATGAAACTGCCTTGTGTCTACACCACCAGCCCACTTCTGCTTTTCAAAAAGTATAATGTTCAAGTGTCCGGGGTTTTCGATCTGTAAATGTTTTAGCTTGCATAAATAAGGAGAAGTTAGTAGTGAGTGTGAGTTCCCAGCTATGCCCCCCTGCCATCTGAGACCTTACCACCCCCCCCCCCCCCCTCACTGACACCCCCCCCCCACCTCACTGACACCCCCCACCCCCTCCAAGCATTGTGCCTGCTTTATGTACAAACATGTCTTCGGATGTCTTCAATATTTCAGGGTCTTCCTTTTTTACATTTTTATTTGATGATGCATTTGTTGTTCATTTGCGTGTGAGTGCTTGTTGTGCGTGCATGCGTACATTTCATTCGTTGCCAATTTGGACAGTTTTATTTACAGTACTGTTCAGGATACGCTGACAGTATCAATTACCATCAATTAGTTTTTTTTTTTTTATGTGATTGTTAAATAAACATAACAAGAGTGCAAACATTAGCTCGCCAGATTGCACTAAAATATTGAATTAAGGATCTTAAATTTCAGTGCCAAATCTTGTAAGTTAGATTTATATAAAACAAATGGCAAATGAAATAGTCTATATATAATAACAATGAATTTGCCAGTGGGTAAGTAACCCTATGCTCAATCAAGATGAGAACAAAAAGGCATTCGTAGTCATCCATTATTAATACTGATGTATTTTATGTGGGTGGCACACCCTTATTTCCAGCTCAGAATCTCACTGTGTTGTTTCCTTTTTGTACCTGTCCAGGTTTGTGAAGTGAATACTTGTATTGGGATCTTGATTAGAATTAGAATCCTACAACAAATGCTTGCCTTTTTCTTTTGTTTTGCCCATTCCCATCTTAGCAATTGTCCTCTACTGCCCATTGGCAAGGTCCCTGTTATTTAAGGGAGATTTTTCTACGGTCAAGCAGAGGACAGAAACTATTTATATTTTTTAAGGTAAATTTAGGGGGGGAAATGCAATTATTAAAACTGTGTTTGTAACCGAAGACTAAGAGAAAAGCTGTCCAGACAGAACTGCATGTTCACTGCCTTCCCATAAAATGAGCACTCACTACGTAACTTTTCCTTTAGCTTCATGTTGTTGAAATGGGAGAAACGTTAACAAGAAATAGTGATCATGATGTTAATACTAGCCAAGCAAATAATTCTCATTGAGGCCAATATCCTTGTTTTGTTTAGTTTTTTATTGTTTTAAAAAAAATAAATAACTGCCATTTTTTGTTTAATTTGAGAAGGTTTTCTCAGAGGAAAAAAAGGTGAAAGATCAATTCATTTCTTATTGTTTGTTTTGAAATACACGGTCTGATGGCATGTGCACCCAGCCGATCTGTTTTGAAATAAGAAACTGTCAATACAGAGGCATACTTGCATTCTATATTTCCTTGATGTGTAATCATATTGCCAAAGACAAACTATTTCATCAATTAATGTAAATATCACGTTGTCCATTACTATGACAAAAAAAGAAAACTTTTGTTTTTATTTTTATTTTTCTGAAACCTACCATAAAGTTTCTGTGATGTATTGTCTTCCAGTTGCAATAAAAAAAAGAGTTGCAAAAAAGACTTTCCTCATGTTCTCAAGTCTGTGACTTGCACTGGTTAGTTTTTTTTCCCAGATAATTATTTTCATCATACAAACATGTCTTGGGTATGTTTTCCCAGAATGGAATATTTTCACCTAAATTATCGGCCATTCGGTTGTGTTTTATAGCAGTAGCCATAAATATCCATGTTTGCCTACCGTAAACACTGGTCTTGTGCTGAACTATGCTTTCCTGCATTTGTGGAATTTCAATGGGTGTTTTTTTTTCATTTTTCTTTTTTTATTTTTTCTTTTTCTCACGGCACCATTTCTGTCACATTTCATATTTTGTTTACAAATATGAAGCCAAAATGCAATTTGTGTTAATTTGGCAATAGAATCGGGCAAATAATTTGGCCTGAAAATATTACCTTGAACTATTTTTTTTTTAAAAGTACTTAACTCCACAGCTGTTTGTGTTGCCCAGCTTTTCCCCAACCAGGAGTTTCAAAAGAGCCCCTCTCTTTCCTCCCCACACATGGTCTCTTACAGGAACAGGCTTATACTGAAGCAATGGGGGTATGAATTGAGCTGTGATTGCCACATGAGAAATCTGGGCTGCACCCCATCATGTAAATCCCTCTGCACTCTTCTTTGTCATGTACCAGCCTGCAGACGCACAGACCTCATTATAGTCCAGACAGTTTCAGCAAACAACTTTTGTTTTCCTTCAGAACATGTTCTGTAGATTTGCTTCCTGTTATCCCTGAAGTGATAGATTATTTTCTTATAAAGTATAACTGAAGTGTATTGCTCGCTGGTTGTGTGGATGTGGGGGGTGCAATCTCTGTCAAAATTATTAAAAGGAAAAATCATTCTTTGCAAAAGGATAGACATTAAAGTTCCATTTTTACTGCATAACAATGCAATGGTCAGATGTGACTAGATTTCAAAGCATTATATGGTGAAGATACAGGGATAATGCTGTGTATCACATGGTGAGGATGCAGCGCTTTATCACTAACAAGGAGAGGTCTACCAGAACAACATCCATAAACTGTCAGTCTTGCAACCTGTACACCTGTGCTCTCACCAGCAGTGCATAGTTTATGGCTTGTGCATGTATGTGTGTGTATAAATGTCAAGGTCAACGTTAAGGTTCAGGAGAGAATAATCATACACACTCCATAAAGTTGTTGGCGTAAGGTGAAATGTCACATTAGAAAATCCAGAATGAAAACTTAAGCTACAATGTGACAATGATATTTTTATTTATTCATGTAAAGGTTATTGTTTCACCCTGTTGACTGGCATTTAGTTAAATTAAAAAAAAAAAATTATTTTGTCTTTGGAGCATGAGTTTTCATTTTGGATTTTCCAATATTAATGTTAGACCAAAGGTCATTCAAGTTTGCCATTGGAGTGCAGTGTGAGTCATTCATGTCCCTCCCAACAATTTTACCTTAAGTCTTTCCCACATGTATTCACACTTTTTAATGTTGCATTTTACTTTTTTTAAAGCTTCATTTAATAGAGATCTAGATTTGTAAGTGAAAGAGAAGAGAATACTTGCATGCATATTGTTCATCTAAAGCAGAGAATTCTTCAGAGCACCTTGTTTTCAAGGCCTTTATAATTCATGGATGCCATTTTAAAGCCATATGTAGACAGAGGCCCATTTATAATTAAAGGTGGATAGGCTTAATCATAGGCCACTGGCTTCCAGCAGACTTGCACCACACCCATGGCTTACTCTGTTGCTATGCAACTGCTGTAAAGAAAAGGACATTTACATTATGCATGTTGTGTACAGTACTTACAGGAGCTGTGACTTCCATATCTTCTGGGCTGTATTTCAACCCCTCAGCGGCAGGAACTAATGATTTCATCTCCCCATTCTTCATTAGAAATGACGATAAATCCTGACATCCTTACTTGTGTGGAATTTAATTCTGTAAATGCAACCCACTGATTCTTGTGATTGTAGTGCCCTAGTGATGCATGTGTTTTTTTTTCCTTCCAGATTTATCACTATCTGTTAAGTGCTTTATGACCCAGACTTGCAGTGTCTTCAGCTGGTTTTCCTCCAGGGAACAGTGGGATGAATGGTCCTGTTGAGTATTTAGGGCTCTGTGGCCTCCCAGTTTGACAGCACCAGAGTGAGTTCTGACCAATCAGGCAATGTGACCAGAGGTAGGACCCTGGGTCAACAATGTTGTGATGTCACTGTGGTCAGTGGCAGGCAGGCCAGTCAGTGCCATATTGATTACTCCACATGAGGTCTGTGGTCATACTGGGGGAGATGGAGAGCTAGAGTCAACCAGAGAAACATCACTGTATTGTGATATCACCAATGTGGTATCAGCCAAAAGCTAGTAATCATGCATACTAATATTGCCTAGATTTTGGAAAAAATGTAAATGATAAAAGCAGAAATATCACATTTCAGACCATAATCCAAAACAGGAGAAATGTTTTTCTTGCCTTTGAATTGATTAAGAGAAATGTGCAGCTAATTTTTTGATGTTCATGATTTTGCCTGTTGCCTCTGGCAATCTCCAGAGCTCATCTGCTAATTTCCTTGATTCAGAGAAATTCATCCTGAAGGGATTCAGTCCGCACTAAATTGTTGAGCTGTTGCAGGTCAATTTGAATATCCTCTGGGTGCCAAGGTGCTTTCACAATAGTGTCTTTATTAGTTTAGCAATGTTGTTTGCCCTTGTTGCCAGGGTAACAAACAGAGGGGCCTATCATTCAGCCATTTTTTTATACCTGATGAAACAGAAACAGCAATCTTTTGTTTGCTCCTTCTTATGTTTTCTCTGGTATTCAGACAAAAATGCACATTGTCCTAGAATAAAAAACAGGAACACATGGGGACACTCAACTGAAAATATATCGCCTTAAAAAGTTGGAAAAGGAATGTTGCACTTTGCTTTGGTAAGAAAACAAGTGCCATCTCGGAGAACGCTCCTTGCAATTATTCTGTCATTTATTCCAGTTTCCAAGGTAGCAGGATACGGAGGTGTTCATCCGCAGTATAAATCAATATCCACACTCCCAGAGAAGAAATACACAGAAAGATAATGACCGTCCAAATCCATCACACACCACCTTTAATTTGTCCCACAGTCCCCGTAAGTCAGATACAAATACAAGAGTATTACAGCAAATCTCTGGCATTAGGTGTTGCGTGTTAGGATACATTTGAAACTCTATACATCTCTGTAATCTGGGTCATTTGCATGGGGGCAGAGGAAAGGGATTTGAAGAGAATTGGAATGTGTGTGGAGGCCCCTGATGAACATGCGGGGACTTCATCAGCACTTATGTGTTTCCTGCACCTCCATTTTATGGAGGCAGATGTCCCACCTATGACTGGACAGCCAACCTCAAGGTGTAGCCCAGTTGCTGGAAAGCTCTTCATTGACCTCATTAATGATCCATTAACAAGTCCTGGAACCCAATCATGTCTGCAACTAGTTAGTCCAGGATACAGATATCTGTTGTTTCAAAATTCCAGAGATCCACAACCAAAGTGGTTCTTTCAGACATGGTGAACAGTTGAAGAGCGGCAGGATGCAATTTTGCAACAGGTTCTTTCTGTTGTGGTTGGAATGCTTTCCAGCAATGCCTTAAATGACCCAACATGCAGTAAGAGTGGGAATCACTCTCAGAAATGCAACCGTGTTGTGGGAAACAACAGGCGACGGAGAGAAGGGGTAATGAATTTGACATTTCGGTGCTGCAGTGCTGACTAGGCGGCTAGAAATACCATGGCGGATGACTCCGATTTCCCCCCCCCTCGTCTCACACAAAGGCTGAAATAAATTTTTACCCCTTCCATTGTGCATCCCTCACAATGGCTGGCTCTGCCTTCCCTTCTACAAATGAGCCTGCAGTAAAATTAATGTTCTGTAACCGTGCGGCTAACTGCAGGTAGCCCACTTGCTTTCCACAGTGCTAATGCCCTTGATCTTTCATTAGGAGTCTACCTACAGCACCTGAGGGAGTCTTCGGCCCAGTGGAGCGATGGGGACTGGAGGAGGGAGAGTCTTTCCTCTGTCACCGGCATCATTCTCTCCTCCTCTGCAGAAGAATACTGACTCCCACTCCGCGCAATATGCATTTCCCCTTACCTACATGTATTGCCATTTTGGGCCTCTGCATATTTCGTAACGGCACTCCAACAACCGCATAAACACAATAAAGACATGGATGGTGTTTAGCCTAGTTAGAAGAGAATACGCTAGATACTTTAAATGGTAACGGTAAATTGTTTGAATCCATCTGGAGCTCTATGTTATGGAATGTCCTTGTTTATGTGCGTGACACACTATTGGCTAGCAACCGGCGAACAGAAACAAGTTTGGTTGATCAGCCCAGTGCTGGGGTGTTCAGGATAACACCCACTGAGAAAATCTATTTCAGTAGCAACTGTGAAGACATGTTTTGAAAGTACCTGGTAAACACAATACTCTTGGCAGTACTAGTTGGGGCTCAGTGATATGATTAATTACATAACTTTGTTGTCTTCAGAATAAGTGTTCAGAGTAGGAAGGAAGTGAGCCGTACATGTGTGAATGTGTCTGCATGCTTGAAAACCCTGATTGAGCAATGACAGGGATGGGGAAACAATAAAGGGGGGGGGGGTGTAAAGGCCAGTGAGTAAACACTTTGTGCTATTGATCATGTTCATTGTGGAACAGCAATCAAACTGAAGCTATTAGTCTGGTTTGTACAGTCGAGCCACCTGGAGACAAAGAGGGCCAATTGATTTGCAATGACTTAATTGAGAACTTATTTAGAGAATTAATGTATCTTGGCAGACAGCTGCAGTTACACTAATCCGGAGTGCCATTATAAAATCAGGATGTAGGATGGATTAATTTGGGCCTATTTACAATGCAGATCTATGGCTCCAATTTCATTTAACAATGCAGATTTACCAGCCCTCTGTGACCAGTTGTATTCATAAGAGTTTATAACATTTGGGGTCTGTGGACGGTAGTCATTAAAAAAAGAGTCTTATTAGATCAACCCTGAAATTAAACCACACAAGAGAGTTGAGATCATTTCTCACAAACCTGCTGCAGCAGCTTTAGATTCACTGATTGTCTCAGTTCATTGCAGATGGGACTGAGGCAGGTTTATAATATGTAAGTAGGCCATAATGCATTCCCAATCCATACAAATTGGAGGTAATATGATTTCAACTTTATACCTTTACATATCCTTTGATACTCAGTAACTGCATCAGTGCTTGGACTCAGTTCTTAAAATGATCATTTTATCTCTTAGCCAGGCACAGTGAAGAGACAAAGCCTTCGGCATTTTAATTGCAGTGAAGGTAGGTTAACCAGAGGGATATAATTGTGAGAATGTAGTGGTGGATATAAGACAGGTGGAGAGCAGAGTTGTACTTGAGGAACTGCATGCCTGAAAGAACCCCGTAGTAGTATGACTTGGGTTGCTGTGGGAACCACCCATACTGCACTCTGCCCAACTCCTCTTCAGCCACGCCACTAAAAACATATGTACAACTAATATGCTCACCAACAGATACCATAAAGGACTGCAGCACATCACACATCTTGAGATTGCATTGTCCAGTGATGAAGGAGGGAGAGGGGACTGTGTGTGTGTGTGCATGCATATGTGTTTGTGTGTGCAGCATGGTGCGTGTGTGTGTTCATGGGTCCACATTGCATCTGTGTGTAGTGTGTGTGTGCATGTGTGTGTGTGCATGCCTGTGTTGTTTGTGTGTGCATGATGCATTTGTGTGTGTGCATGTGTGTGTTTGTGTGTGCATGGTGTGTCATTGTGTTGTGCATGTGTGTATGCATACTGTATGTGTGTTTTGTGTGCAGGATGCATCTGCGTGTAGTGTGTGTGTGTGCGTGTGTGTGTGTGCGTGTGCGTGCGTGTGTGTGTGTGTGCGTGCATATGGCTGTGGAGGAGAGATTGCTGGTGATGCCGATGTCTTTATCCAAGGGGCCGTTTAAGGCAGCAATCTGGGCCAAACCCTAAACTCCCCACGCCAGGAAACGCAGACGGTGGAACCAGCAGCGGCAGCAGCATCCAGCGGGGCAGGCGGCTGCTGTCCCTAGCAACAACAGGAGTACGAGCGTCACTGCTCCTTATGCAATCAGCTGCAGACACAGTCACAGCCGCACCAGAAACCGAGATGTTTCATTAAAGACTTCTTGCTTTCACTTGGATATCTATGGCGGGATGAAAAATCGTCGCCTCAGCTAAAAATAGCATCGACGAGTGGGGAAAAAAAGAGTGATTGAAAGTGTGGGCAAAGAACGGGGTTTTCAAATTCATCCTTCAGGGCTGTAGTCAAGGGTTGTCAGACTCCAGACGTGTCCATCTTTGGATTTTTTGTAATGAATCAACGTGGTATTAATGGGGACTCGGTACAGCTGGTGTGCTGCAGTATCAGGACCGTGGGGTCTATTTCTGAGTCTCCTGGCCTCCACGCTCTGCTGCCTGTCTGTTGGACTGGGTGGCATTGATGACTGATTGAATGGGCAGATGTTCAAGAGCTGATCTGGATAAAGGCCAGCAGATCCCCCGCAGTCATGGCACAGACTCGTCAAACAGTTCAGACGCACCAGCACCCCTCCTCACTTCCTGCTCCGCTTACCCCTTTACCACAACAGAGGAACAACTAGGTCCCACAATTCCTAAGAAAAGCAGGATATGTTTGAACAGATACAAAAGTCAGTTCCAGATGGGTAGGAAGAGAGAGAATGTATCATGTATACTGTATGGATGTTCTGCTTCCGGTGAAGATCGCACAATTTAACTAATCAGACCTCATACTCACATCACTGTATCTGACCTACAGAAATGCTAAATAAATTGTACAGATTTAATTTATGTGTATGTATTACATGTCATAGCCAAGGTGACAAGCATGTAATAACTTAATCTGACTTACACCACACTTCTAAATGAATTAATACCCCACCTATTTTTCTCATTCAGAGAAAATGTAGCATAAATGAACAGAAACAGCTCCAATGGCACTTTAAAACTGCTGTAACATGCAAATTCCAGTGTAATTGAGTCTTTCACAAAGAACATTAGAGGTAGCCTAACACATTGATGAAATTTAAACCTACACTGCTGCAGCATCTCTGTAATAGAGCAGCCACTGGTGGAATCATCGAAAGGCCAGAGGGTAGCAAAACAAACGAATCACATTGACATGTAGAGTAGCTTAACCTAATTTTTCAGCACTGCATGCTAGAAATTATAAGGTGTGTAAACCAAGGTGATGCATTCTGAAAGGATATTGTTTTCTTCAGGGTGGGTAAGTAGGCCATAGGTTTTTACTTGTCAGGCAGAGCCACCTGAAAAGAGAAAGCTACAATGTTACACCTACACATAAAAAGGTCAACAGG
Organism: Anguilla rostrata; assembly: GCF_018555375.3. Taxonomy (NCBI): domain Eukaryota; kingdom Metazoa; phylum Chordata; class Actinopteri; order Anguilliformes; family Anguillidae; genus Anguilla; species Anguilla rostrata. The sequence continues at coordinate 13,114,498 of NC_057933.1, read as the reverse complement.
CACACAGAGAGCAAGAAGTGTATATTTATGTGTGTAACATTAAAACAAAAGTCTAATTCCTGCCGAATATCAGCCTTTCCTTTCCACCCACTTTCGTTGGTGTACTTCATGTGTTCGAGTATTTGCGTTTGTTTTGGAAAAGGGCGACAATTTCATGAACTCCACTGCCATCTACTGGTAAAAAAAAGCAAATAAAATTGATTCCGCATTCTCCAAGTTAACGAGTGTTTGAGTAATGAAAATAAACGAATTCTATGTATTTGTAAAAAATTGATAATTCTAAAGGAAGCAATAAAACCAGTTAAATCGAGAAAATAAACCAATCCAAAATTGAATACATCTTCACAGTACTGCACAATAAGGAGATCAAAGCTTGGCATGAAAAAAACGTAATAAAAAACTTTGCATAAAAACTAATTTAAAAAAAACGATCATCTTAAGTGAAAAAATATATTAATGTTTCAGATTTTCATTTAAAGCATTGAACGCAAGTGTAACGACTTTTAGGCTTACAGAACTACAGTAAAAGTGTATCCAATAATACATCCACCAGATGGTGGTATAGATACTACTGTGTAGCGTTTTGAAGTTTTCCACTTCCATAATGTCAAACTTTGGTGTCTCTCTTAAAGGTATAGGGATATTCAACCAAACATACAGAAATGTATAATAATATACAGAAGAACTGGAAACAGGTTTTTCCTGTAAGGTTGACAGGTGTTTCAGTGTCTCGGTTCTTGTTTTGAATGGATATTCCCCCCTTGTTTAAGTATTCATTTACTGACACTAAACATCGCGGGATTCCAGCCACCTACAGAACATAGGGATAGAATAGCAAAGCCATGCCCTTTCACAGTCGGCTATGCCTCAGTCATAACAAAACCTATTTTCAGGAATAAGTCGGTTAAAACTTAATGAATGATGTTCACGTAGCGTATACGATTTGCTAATAATACATTACTCTAAGCGACAACACAAGTATAAGGCACTCCTGCGTTCACAGAATTGGGTAATATATGGACATTTAACACAACAGCACTTGCTAGGTTTCAGTGTTTACCGTGTGGCCAATCGTCGCTCAGGCGCCTATCTTGGTCATTTGAGAGGCCAATCACGATGTTGTAATGTCGTGTTCTACAGAAGACTTCGGTTGGAGTGCAACGGAAAGAAAGTGTGTTTAACTGGACAACGCTGGTATGTCAAACTAATGTGCATTGTGTTACTTGTTTTGTAAAGCGCTATATAATTTTGGCGTAGTAACTGATGTGTGTAGGCTACAGGCAAGGCTTAACTAACCTATGTTTTTAGGCACTGTGTAAAAGCGTTTTCAGTCGCTCAACAGGTCTGTAAAACGTGATTTACGTGAAATTTCAGGGCTAAAACATATAAGATGGGATGTGCGTTGTGTTTTTGTTATGGACGTCGACATGGAATTATTTTTGATTGTTTATAAAATGTTCAAGCACTGAGCTTTGCAGATTGAGCAGTGTGAATTCCAGCGTTTTAGCATGTTTTCTAACACGCTGCGTGCCACCTGTTCACTCAGAAATGTTGCATGCGTGCAAATATTTCAGGGAAACGAAGTTCTATCTTTTGTATTTTTAATTTACATACCTGTATTTACGCACGACGTGATGTGAATTCCAAAAACAAATAGATGCGTTGCTATGCGGAATGTCAACCAAGAGGATTTCTCCGCTTGTCGCAACATTAATTCATACACTACAGTAACAACGCAGCATAGGCGTGGGATCACGTTTTTAACGATAACAGGAAGTTCATTTTAAATCATTTTATGTCATGGATAAATAACCTGCGTAGTATCAGTCAGAGTTCTGCAGCAGTCTGCACAACTACAACACTGGGATTAAATAGCCTAACTGATTATGTTAAATGACAGAGGCTTCTTCTCTTTATGAGAAAATCATGTTTATTCAAGCATGCATAATTAAAGCAAAATTTTCCATGTAATATGACTTGTGATCATAGTTATTCTATTGAGACAAACTCACATGCATCTGGTGTTGAAGACAACTGTTAAATAGCTAAACATCAGACGATGTTTCTGTGTCAGTCACATGTACAGTACGGTGGATTCTATATATAATTTTTATTCATATTCTATTCTATATTATTTTTTACTTAGTGGTTGCCTGCGTTTATTAGTTGCAGTAGTAAGTCCACAACACCATATTTGAGACAGAGATTTTCTGCTTTTCTGAATTTTGCACTTGCCAAAATCAAACATTGTACATTTCCCTTTTCTGGTTTATTTGTAATTGAATGGATATTTTATTTTCAGACTTCCTGCAACAAGGTTGTATTTTTTTTGAAAGTGTGTTCAGACATATATACTGGAATCTGGATGCTATTTATATATTTAAATTGCGGTGGAGATGGACAGTAATATCTTTAACATGGCTTCCATTCCCCAACATGCACCCCAACTGTTTCAGCCATTTTTTCAGCCATTCTCAGTGAGATTGGAATCACATCCATTAAAATGTTCTATTCTCTTATTTTATTCTGTAATGATATAGATTCCTACTGTCATAAAGGGGTGGCATATTGCACATTTAAAAGAAAATGGGTGTGGGTGAAATATACTTGAAAATGCCATGTGTCAGGCACTGGGTGGATAACTATTACTTTTTAGGGGATCAAAATTATTTGGATAAGAGAACATAGTCCGGAATAAAACTGTCATATTTACTTCCTAGTTGCAAATCCTTTGCATTCAATGACTGCCGGAAGTCTGCAACCCAAAGCCTGGGTATGTTCCCTGGTTATGCTCTGCTGGGCCAGTACTACAGCCATAGTTACATTTTGTTGCATTTTGCAAGTGAAACACATGTTCAGTTGGATTCAAGATGGGTGATTGACTTGGCCAGTCATCAACATTCCACTTTTTTTGCCCTGAAAAACTCTTTGGTTGCTGTAGCAGTATGTTTGAAGTCATTATCCTGCTGGAAGGTGAAGCACCGTTCAGTGAGTTCTGAGGCGTTTGGTTGGATCTGAGCAGATAGGATGTTTCTGTTCACTTCAGAATTCATCCTGCTGCTGCCATCAGCCGTCATATCATATACTTAATAATAAAATTATTAGTAATGTGGTTACGTGATAACAGAGAAAGATGTTTCTCTGAACTAATGCCTGTGAAGGGCAGCCTGCAATAGAATGTGTGTTCTGTACTGTTGTATAAAGTTGCCGATTACAAATGACGAATTGCCTACCGAAAGTAAACATCACAACACTCCATCAGTAGTATGTTGTGCAGCATTGTGAGAAAGTGCCGCTATGTTTTTGTAAAATCAAGAAATCTTGCAGTGAAGCGAGACTCTTGTCATGGTGACAGCTGAGACTGGGGTGGGGGGTGAGCGGTCTTTGCAGTACCGGAAAATCGCCCGTTAAGCAGCCTGCTTCTGAAGGGTCGCTGCCGTGCTCTTGCAGGAGAGGCGGGCTGACCGCAGCTGGTGTGGGAGCTCATGAGGCATTAGGCTCCCGCTGGCCGAGGCTGAGTGCTGTTTGTGTTAGCGGTAGCCGCACACTGCACATGGCTGAAGCATCAGGTCTGGGAGGCTTGTCCCTGCTGCTGGCTCACTGTTTGGATTGGGCCCAGCTGCACACAGTGCCCCCTTTGTGCTGCTTGTCCAAAAAGTTTATTTACCACCCTGCCCCTCTGAGCAGGGTTCAGGCTGCAGCAGTGTCTGGAGATTCTAGACTCAACTACGACAGCAGTAAAACTCTGTTATTTTTTTGCTCCTCATGTACTTTATTTATTGAATATCCAGATTTTCCATGAGTATACTGTAATTTCAGCCGGCACAGTAACTTGTAACCACAAAGACAATTCAGTATAAATTCAATTCACAATTCTCAGTTGACATTGTTAAAATACTGTATATGGTATTGTAAAATAGTTTTTACAGCTTTTTGATAGCTATGTGTAGAAACATATAAACACATTCCAAAAACCTCATCATAAGCTTTTCATGATTATGCTTAAATAGTTTCAAATATAAACAAAATAGTTTAAAAGTTTCAGTTCACAGGTTCATTGAGGTACATTCTAGGAGTGAGTTTGCAGTTTGAAGGAGTGTTTGTGGCAGGGGGGTAGGGGGCATGGTGGGTGTGGGTGCTGGGGACTAGTTTGTGTTTACAACTCTTCCACATGTTAAATCCATCCTTCCTGTTAAACTTAATGAGAGAGGCTGTCGTTCCAATCAAGTATATCCAATCACTGAATTGTGCCGACCAGAAGGCATGCTTCACCAGTTATTTAGGGAAGCATAAATCACTTTCTCTCAGTGTTATAGAACGATCAAAGAGTTTATGGTGTAGGCATGTGACTAATAAGGGGGAGAAGGAGAAAGAAGGAGCTTTTTGCTTCAGATACCTTTTAAGGCAAGCAAGAGATGACCAGCTGTGAATATCAGTGATCTGTTAAATCTGTTTCCATCTGTTTTAAAAAACAGGAAAGATTTTTTTCTCTGCATGGTCACAGTATATTGTACTTAGTTATTTTGTGAATTATCACAACTGTGATGACTCCAGCCTCGGTCACTGACCTCTAAACCTTAGTGGGTTTTTATTGGATGACCACCGTTCTGAAATGATAATATTATGTTGGGAGCAGAGAGCTCTGAGTATTTTATGACTTGGCATGTGCTGTGGAAATGTGTGGAGTAAAGGATGGGGAAAAAGTGCCAGTGTTCTCCCACAAGATTAGCTATTTTCAGTTGGCAGTGTCAGCAGTCAGTCAGCATTGTCATTGTGTAAAACTGGAGGCAATTTCAAGGCAAACAAGGAGAACATCCCTTCTGTTGCACAGTGTGGGCAGACAAAAGACCTGCATTAAAATATGTTAGTAATTAATTTAATGGAACAGAATTAGTCTCATATTAGGTTATTTAACAGACACACCAGAGGAACTCAGGAAGTAAATGAAAAAATGAATACCTTTGCAGTTCTTGGATGGATTGCAGCAATGACAAGTGCATACTCTAGTGCACAATCAAATGGTCACGTGCTCCATACCTAAAGCAGCGCTATACTGTTTCATAGAAAAACTTGGTTCTAAAATAATTACATATGTTAATCTACATTATACTTAGAGCTATAAGTCATATACAGTAATAACTACACTTCGTGAATACATGTTTCCTCTTTGTATTCGTTTTGGCTTGTGTCTAGACTGAATATAATTTCTGTCTTGAAAAGCCTATCAAAACGAGAAGTAGGAAAGACCGAAGTCTTTAAAAATACAGGGTACATCACGTCATCCTTGTTTCCGTGAGCCAGCAGAGCTTCATGGAGCGCTGAAGGATATAGCGTTCATGAGTAGTCAGCGACACAGATGGTGATATTAGTACAAACCGTGCGCGATCAGACACAGGTGCCACGGGGCGCGCAGTTTCCTCTATATGCTGAACCGGAGCCGGCGCGTTGTGGCGCTCCTGAGGATATGCTAAACGGCATGCGATGTTTGCTGAACCAAAGGAACGGAGCGGTGAGAGGCGGGGGCCTAACATTAAGCTGCACTGAAACCGAGCAACACCCAGTGTTCTGCTGAAACCGCTTCTTCCACAACAGCTCTGTCTTACTGTCGCCGATGTCATCGTGTTTACTTTCTGTTGACTTTTGCGAAAGTTTGCATAGGCTAATGGACTTGCATCTCTCATAAAGCCATTCGAACTCTGGTGCCTGCTGCATAATAAACCTCCTCGGAAACGAATTTACTTGTAAAATTATTTTTATGTTGTACTATCCTATAATCTTGAATAAGCAAACAAAAGAAAGAAAACCGAGGAATGAACAGCAATTTCCTGGAAGAAAACACGAGCAAGCTGGTGAGTGGGCTGTGGAGCTGATTTTCGCGCTCTGTCCCATGGAGCTAATCTAATACTCTATTTTTAGAATTTTGTTTGTTGTGTTTCCTTTATAAAGGCACCAGGAACACCAATGATTAGAAGAAACATCAGTAAAGCAGATATGATCTCTTGATGTTTACAAACTGCTTTGTAGATAATGGTCTTATATTTTCTCTGCCATAGGGATGGTAATTTCACTATGTGAGCAATGTTTGAAATTGTTACATCGATTGGATTTCCAAGCTATGGGGATGGCAAGCAAATGTTCAGAGGGTGTATTTTTGTTAGCACTGAGATGTAGAATGGAATACACTGGAGAGTGGGAGGGGTGAAGCTGGACTCGAGCAAAACAGGGGTAGTGTCAGTCTCAACAGGCAGATTGCTGATGGTATGAGTTCATCTTGAAAGCAGACCCAGAATGACTCAGTGTTATTTATCTGAGGGGTAAAAGAAGTCAAAGTGCGTTTCCTTCCTTCAGGAGAGAACACGTTTCCTGTCCTTCGGCTAGAGAGAAGGGATGGAAGCGTCCGTCCTCGTAAATGTGAACGTGTAATTGAATTGTCTTTGGAATTAATTGTGTTTCCCCTTCTCTGGCCTTTAAAGGTCACATGGTAGTGGAGGTGTAGCTTTTCACAGATGTTGTTGTCAGGATATGTTGAAAACTGCTGAAACTTCCCACTGAGCAACTTTTTTAGGTTAATACAACTATGCCTGAATGCTGTGTTAATGTGAACACTGCTTCAAATGCTAAAATGATGTCAATTCTCTACCATGTTCCATGCACCTTTCTTTTTAAAATAGGGCAGTTCTGGTGGCACAAGGTTCCATATATCAGAATATGACATTGCTTTCCTTCTGGCTTTCCTGTTGTTGTCTTTCTTGGACTTAGTTCTTTGTTTGGGATGAAACCATGAGGAAAATCGATCTGAGACTCCTTTTATCTTTCTGATTTATGACAACATTTCCGTCAACATGTGTGAAAATCTCACCTTATGGGGAATAAGTCTGAGCGCATGAGCTCCTTGAAGTTTGCGATTGTATGAAAAAAATATTGCTTTTGCTTCAACTGAACAAAGCTTACGGGTTTTGTGTGTTTTAAGATTTTCATTGAAACTTTGTTTAGACATCTGTGGGAATAAAGACTGAAGTTTGTCTTGTCAAGTCCTCTAGTGCTTCCAGCATGCAGATAGTCAAGCATTCCTTCCTCAATCCTGTTGACATCACAGCACAATATGGCACACTTGTATTGAGGAGTAAGATATACTCATTTAAAAAAATCACAATTCATAGACTGAATTTGTGGACAGAATTATTATAGTATATCGCAATATAATTGTTCTTTAAATTGTATTCATGTCTTTAACTGGTGCTTATGTACCATAAAAGAAAGTGGGGTCATTAAGACCTATAATAGCCTATAATGTTAAACGAGGGCTTTTAAAACAGTAATCTTTATTGTGCATCATGCCACACCTGCATATGCAATATGCAAAAACATAACTATGCAAATGGGTAAAAATTCAGTTTAAAGCAAGGTAAAGAACATTGTGAGCTGCAGAAGTGAGTGCTAATGGTGCTAGCATTTGACTTGTGCAATATGACATTCAGAATATCCTTCAAATTTGGTGTGGAACAGCTGGTGTGGATCATCCAACTAAAACTGGAGCACTTGATGATAAGCTGCAAGGTCTGGAATAAAATGTCTGTTCCAACTGTGATGAAGCAGCATAAAGGCTGAAGCGTTACAGATGGAGGGAGGGTTACTGTTGGTAGGTTGTCATCAGATTCATTAGCTCACGTTCTAGTCTGCAGTCTTCTCAATTCACTGGAGGATGTTTCTGTGATGAGAGGATTACCGTTATGATTAAGTATGGCAAATCAGGATAAAAAAAATTGGGGGGGGGGGGGGGGTGTGTGCTGCTGAGGAATAACATAGTAAAATATTTGGCAGAATATTAAAGTGCCATTATCAGTTTGTGAGGTACGAAATGGAACTGGTGTGTCATCCTCCCCCTCCTGCTTCTCTCTGCTGTGTGCTTCAGCTCATTAAGGAGCGGATGGATGCCGAGGCCTGTGAGGTGTGAAGACAGCAGCAGTCCACAGACAAGCGAGAGGTTTGCCCTGTGTACTGGCTCCGCCCACCATGAGTGCTGCTGCCAGTGATGTAACCGGCACCCAAAGGCCCGGCTGGGTGGCCTTCACTGATGAGCCTGCGTGGTCCAACGTGGAATTCCAGAAAGGTACGGGTGCGACCATGGCTACAGTTTGCGTATTTTTACTGCTACGTGTCCCGTTCATCTGCAAACACGTAGGGTCAACTAGAGAGACATGAATCTCACTATCACTGTTCTTATTCTGCTCTAAAAGCAGTTGTCCAATCAGTTGTGAAAGCATTCAATGTGTGCCTGGTGTCCTTTCTAGTAATGTGTATATGGTACTTACTCTTCGAGAGAAAATGAGTTTGCCAAGTACCCTTTAAATTCAAGGCTCTGCTCTCGCTTTGTGCAGCGAATGTGGTTCCATCACGTTAGTGTGCGTTCTCTCTCTGCCGTGAAATTCCAGGCTCTCCCTTCGACGCGCGGGCCTGAGGGGCTCGCAGGAGCGGTTCTCTGTTCTCTTCCCGCCCCGTGCTAGTTTTGACACCTCCCTGTGACCCGCCCGCACCGAATGCACCCCGAGTCATCGCTGGGTGTCATGTTTACACCTTCTGTCTTTCAGATGGGAACAGCAACCTGCAGGAGTCCTTTGCGGCTCTTCCCCAGGAGGAGGCCCCTCCCCCTGGCCCTGCCTCCGGGGGAGAGGCGGAAGCACTTGGCCCGCTAGCGCAGCAGAATGCCTGGGTCCATTTTGACGAGAAGCTCTGGCGCTCTCCATCTCCTTCTCAGTCACAGGTAAAAGGTATGACATGCCCTTAGCACCCCCAGTAGGGTCGTGTAAGAGTGCCTCAGAAAACTCTGCCGTGGAAAAAATGTGTCTGTCCTTTGACCGATGTGGAGTTTTTGGTTTCTTATCCCGATGTTGACAGCGCAGTAGCCCCCTGTGTTTCAGAAGAAAAGATAGCCCATAGGCGTCTGACACAGAAGATGGACTAACTGGGAAGGAGGGACTACACCTATCATGGTGTCTGGGGTAGGAGCGCACTGGGCTCATTTGGGAGTTCAGTGTGCCTCAAATAGGTGAAAGTTTCAGATCACGCCACAATTCATTGATGCCGCTGTTATAGTTATTACTGTTGCTAGGGCAGAGAGAGATACAGGGGCTGGTAGCAGGTCTATTGTGTCTTTGTTTAGTGATCTGTCCGTTTGCCATTTATTTGACACAGTAACTGATACCTTTTGTTTCTTTAATGGAGGAAGATTGCTTGTTACTTGCCAGTATAGTCTGGGTGGTTGGATCTGTTGTCTCCGGTCTCACTGTGGGTTTGGGCACTTTGAGAGGGAGAAGGTGCTCGTTGTCATGGCGATCTTAATAAATCTTGTGGTTGCTTAATTTGCTAAAGTGTTGCTTGCGTGAGCACAGGCACTACCTATGTCATTTACGTGGCTGACAAAAAATGTGCTTTTATGAAATGGCCCCATTAAAATGCATTATGGATTGACAAAGATTCATTACAGTTTACCTGCTGTGAATCTGTGCCATTGAAACACTTCACAACAATTTTTGTAAAGGGGACCAACATGGAGAGACATTCCTGTTCTTCTGTAAACTGGCATTAGTTTAATCTGTTGTTGCTGAATGAAATCTAGATGTATAAAAATAGTCTTTGGGGTTGTACATCAAGCCCTTCTCAGATAGATTAAGATTATATGTCAACATGAGGATTATCTTTCATCTGGAATATACAGTCTGTGCCCTGTGAGGAATTAAAATCACTTTGCACTTTAAATCTGGTACAACATTATTAAAGAATGGAAATGGATATTTGTTTTTTTGGAGAACACATTGTGAAAAAAAAAATAGTTGATTCCTTTTGGAGCTTGCAAAAAAAATTATTTAGTTGCAAAATTGCTCTGAATGCTTTTGAAGTTCCTTTCAGTAACATAACCCTGACATCGCTCTGAGGTCTGTTAATGCAGTTTAATCTTAGAGTTTAGGTTTAAATAATAACTATGCAGTGTGGGTTTGATTTCGCAGTCCTCCTGCACTGCGTAGTATTTTTGCTGCTGATGACCAGTGACACGGTGAGCTTGCAGCCACTGTCCTCCTCATTAGCAGATGTGTCACGGGGGGGGCTGTCACGCCCAACGCCAGAGACAAGTGCTGATTGTTGTTGGTCCAGCGAAACAAAAGATGGGTATTTCTCCACACCCCGTGTGTCTTTGATGGTTGTCACTGACTTCTGGGCCTCGTGACATCTCTGTCTGCCTCTTTTTGACCCTGAATAAAGGGTGTGATGACAGGGCAAATTGCAAGAACGTGTGCTGCCAGGACACTGAAATGGAATTGTGGGTAATGCTTGATGATCTGGAGAAGCGGTGGTATTGTTTTTCCACCCACATCTGCTCTTCCATTTCATTGTAAATGGGGTTTTCATCCAGATTGTAGAGACACAGATAAATCACTTCAGATAGACCATTACTGAAATACTATATAGGTGCTGGTAACAAAAGCCGTTTTAATATAATGAAACTATGCCTGTGTAAAATATTATTCATATCATTTCACAGCATGTTATTATCGAGTTTGATGTGCATTTCAAAGGGATGTAAACATTGATTTTGATGAGCAGGTTATGTCTCTGAGATTATGAGTGTGGGAGTCTGTTATATAAATAAAATTTCCGAGGCCAGTGCCTTTTGTTGCGAAGCTGTTGAAAATAAACTCGCGTGTTAATAAAATCATAAAAGCTGGTTGCACTGTCTTTTAGAGTAAATCAGAACATGGAAGGTAATCCCTCTGCTGCCGTTAATATTTATGTGATTTGAAAACACAAAGTGATAGGGTGGCATGCAATATGGTTTCTCATGTATCTTACTCCATGTAATCGGTTTCCCTTAGTGTTTAAAAAAAAAAATCTTTCATATATATAATTCATCGATACCACCTGCTCACCACTTTCAAAAATGGTCTGTTGGCTATTTCTGGCATGTTGGTGGAACGTTTGTCTGGCAGAATCCTCCCTGATAAAAGCTGCCCGCTCTCTCATAGGCCCCAGGCACAGCGTGTGCTCCTCGGCCAGTTTCTGGAGCATCGCGCCCCCCTCTGAGAGCAGTTGGACCGGTCAGTCTGAGGAGCACAGCTCCCTGAGCTTGGGGGCGTCGTCCTGCGACCTTCCATCCCTCCCCACCGAGGATCCCACCAATCAGACGCCATCCAGCGTGTCCTCTCCCAGTGAGTACTATGCCAGTGCTGGTTGTTGTTTTCAACCTGTGAAACAAAAATATGGGCAATTCTTCCACCCTATCTACAGTTAAATGTACAAGTATTGTGACGTGCACTAGGGGTTTGTGTGTGTGCTCGTGTGATTGTGCGTGCGTGCATGTGTGTGCGCGTTCGTGCGTGTGTGCATTCGTGCATGTGTGTGTATGTCACGAGGGCTAGATGTTGACAACAACCATAAAAAAAAACACTGAAATGCAAATGCAAAAGTTTTGGGACAGTGACACAATTTTTGTTTTGCTCTATAATCCAGCACATTGGACTTGAAATAAAACGAGTGTGAGGTTAAAGTACAGATGGTCAGTATTTACATCCATATCAGGTAATCTGGGTAGCGGTTGCACCCCTCTATTCATTTCCAATGACTAAGCAGTCCCCACCCTCTTCAGAGAGGCACACCTGCAGGTAAACCTTCTGTGTGAGTCACTCCAGGATAGCCAGATAAAAGGGTTTCAGCCACCCAGAGTGTGATAACAAGAGTAATTGAAACGGCCTTGTTGCCTCCTGTTGGTATGTGATCTTTCACTGAAGCGAGTACAATCTATTCAGTGCGGAAGGCCTCTAGTTCCTTATTTCCCCGTGATTCACGGGTCTCAGTTCCGCCACTCCCAGTTTGACAGAGTCAACATCGGTCACGGCGTAGCCGCAAGCCTAGGTGGAGGGGGGATGGAAAGATGAAGTGAAAGTCTGCTCACAGCAATGTATCCAGAAGGACAGGAGAGAAAAAAATATATATAATCTCAAATGTGCTATTTGATTTTCAGGTCCCTCATCTTCAGTTTTATCAACCCCTGAAAAGGAGCAGAAAATGTTATTCGCCGATGCAAGGGGAATAAAAAGTCTTTGTATACCCAGTTGTGTATTACCAAGTATGGAGCACGTTTCTCTGGCATGATGGACACCATGAAAAAAATCCCACTTGCTTATATTACATCCCAGGGATTTGATCACTCAAGACTGATCCATCATTGTCTAGACTTACCTCTTCCTTCCGATGGTTGCTTATTGAGAGGAGCGTTTCCATGGAGACGGAAGTAGTGGCAAGGTGGTTTGGCCGGCTTAGTTTACTGCTGTGTGCGGTGCTGGTTATGACTTGCATAATGTCAGATCTTTCTACGTTGTCAGACATAAGTAAATAAGCATCTTTACATTATCCTGGGAAAAGAAATGTTTGACATCGGTTCAGAGGGCTTATAAAGAGATGCTGATGGGAAAGTCTTGTCTCTGCTATGGAGCTATGCTTTACCACTGCATTGTCGTTTTTTAATGCTAACTATACAGTATACGGTTGACTGAACCTGTGTAGTTCTCTCTTGGTTATGTGTTGTCTTAAAAGCCACAGCATTGTCTTGATAGGGGATGGTTTTGTCTGCATTTTTGCTTGTGCATGATTTTATGAAACGTGTTTTTGGCGAGAGTTCATAGGTCTGCAGGCTCTCTAGGTATAGATCAGTCCCCTCGTGTGGGCGAGGTTCGACGATCCCCTGCCATGGCACTTTGAGCTGCGATCCTTTCTCTGTCTGCTACCCTCTCTGCTTACTCCCCATCTGAATAAAACAAAAAAATGAAAGGAGAGAGGACTGCCAGCTCTTTGTCTAAAAATAAAAAACACCCCCTTCAAACTGACACTGAAGGTAGTGATGGTAGTGATGGTAGCGATTGTAGTGATTGTTCCTCTTGAGTTCCCATTGTACCACCCACACCTCTGCATGATGCACTGCAGCTGAATCTGTAGTAATTCTAGTGCCTGTTTTCCACACTACAGGCCCCACAGTAAAGCTAGCCCTGATTGGTGTAGCATTGAGCCTATACTGCATTATTGGGAGAAGTCAATGCAGTGGTAACGAACCCCCAGCAAACTTATAGTAAACAACCATCTTCCTTCTGGCAGGCTTATCTGTGCCAGGTTTGTTCCTGCTGCTTCAGACTTTGTTGTGGTCAGCTACTGGCATTGCTGCCTATGTCTACATCATAAGGCCTACCTGCTCTCAAAGAGAGTGACTCAACCCTTCTTTTAATCTTGGTCAACCATGGTTAACAAGGTGAAAATGGTTTTGTACAGGATGTTGCATGGCAGATACTTCAATCTGAGGTGACTTTGCAGCAATAAGCTGCACTGTGTGTGCCATATTTGAATTCTACTTCTCTACATTTCTTCCAACTCTCGCTCTTGTCCCAGGAGGTGATCTTTAACTGTCTCTTTGTTTTCATGCTTCTACATCTTAATATCTGTGGTGAATAAACTGTGCCCTAACCTCATAACTTCTCAGTATCTTATCCATTAGCTGCCGCCCAAGGCATGCATCTTAAAACAGTATTTCTGCGCTTTGCTTGTTTTTCCTCAGTTTTTGTATTTCCAACCTCAGTTAATGCCGTCTGTTTACTTGACTGCAATCTGTAATCAATGTGTTCATGTTTCTTTTCTGTTTGTTTAAATAACCCATACTATTTCTCTTGAATGTATTGTTCTCTTGCTTTTAGTAAAGCTAAACACTTCAATTTGCTTTCTTATTAATGGTAATTCCATTTGAAACCAGAAAATTGGTAAAATCTCCCAGGTCCCATGCTGTGTGCCTTCATTTTGTGGTTCTTGGTTTGTGTGATGGCACTTATACTTCTCACTGCATGTAAATATACCTCCTTGGGGTTGTCTTTCTTCGGTTGATTAAAGTGAAATATACACTTCTGTGCCATTTTAATGATTGTATTTAATTATACCCTGTGTGTTGAAGTGTAGTGCAATGGTGCTTCTTCTGCCGTATTGGTACGAAGTACTACGATCAGATTTATTTCTTTTCTCAGGCTGTTTAAGTTTGGTTAGATTCTGTGCAGTGTGATATATGTGTGGGTGTCCATTGTTGTTCCTAAGGGAACAGAACAGCTGTTGGTGCTACAGTGCCTCGCTGTGTGTATCGAGACTTTGTTTGCCTTGGGTTAAAATTACAGGCAGTAGGTGGTTTGACCCATTGTCAGAAAGTGAACAGAGATACCCCCGGATGTGTTCTGTCAGAGTGGGAGATGCAGGTGGAGCTGGGTCTCTTGCGTTGTGAGACTGGTGGTCTGGTCTCCAAATGGGACTGCAGTAACAAAGACCCTGGCTTGGTCTGTAGAGTGTGCTTCTGTTGTTTTGGGCTTATATTTTGTGTTTGTGTGTGTGTGTGTGTGTGTGTCTGATTGTGTGTGTGTGTGTGCATGTGTGCATGCATTTGTTTGTGTGAGTGTGTGTGTATGTGTTTGTGTATGTATGTGTGTATGTTCGTGTGTGTGTGTGCGCGCGTGTGGTAGTATTTAGCCTTTTACAGTGCTATGTGAGTGACAGTGCGTCTGTGACAGAACAGAAGGAGCCTGTCTGCAGCTTTGGAGTGTGCATGCAGAACTAATGATCCCAACAGATGGAGGAGCCCTTTTTTAAAGTGGCTTCTAACTGCTCAAACTCGGGTCCAGTGAGGGTTTCAGGCAAGTTTGAACAGAGTCTGATCATGAAGCAGAGCCGCGGCGCTTTGTCAACATTTCTCAGCTCACGCTGGTTCTTTTCTTTATCTCCCTGTGAAATCTCGGAATTGGCACGGAAAGTATGCATTGCACATTTTTACACTTGCCATTCAGATGGTGGCTCTATCTGTTTATGGATGGAAAATTATGTTGTTGCATAAATAAGCTTTGTCTTGGGATACACAGTCAAAACAAATAAAAGCATGAGAACAGACAAGGGGATGTCCTTTGTCTGGGAATAATACGGGGACAGGTGTGATTCATAGTTGATGTTTTAAAAGGCAGTATTATGGTAAAAGTTCATTGGCCATGGACCAACCCGCAGACCTGTGCTGAAGTTGTTTCAGCTGTATTGTTTTGTTTTGGACGCACACATGACCGTTTTGGCTGTTGTAATGGACACTTGCCTGCAAACCTTTTGCTTTGGAGCTTTTTGAGTGGTGTTAGTGTGTGTAAAAGCATCAGGTTTCTTTTCGCGCAGTTAACACAACGCTTCCTTTTGTTTGACCCTGTGTTGACCCCTTGCCTTGCCCACCCCCCTTGATTTACACCTGTGTGTGTCGATCGCAGCACTAACATAACACTGTCACAGCCCTGAAGTTTTCATCAGGACTTCCTGTGGGTAGGGAAGTCCGTTTTTATTTTTCCCTGGATGTAGTCTTTTTCCGGGATGTCCCCTCTGACCTCAATGACCGTGTCTATTGCAGCCTGACCAAAACAGGAAGTGAGGAGTTCTTGATGAAGTTCACTCAGCACTGAAATAAATGACATATATTTCGTCATTTGGACCCTGTTATTGGAGTTTGCAGCAGAAGAAACACACTCTGACTGCTGCGTTTCACATGACTGAAGAGTCAATGTGGGTTCTTTCTCTGTTGGAGTGAGTACTAGTGGAGGGAGGTGGGACACTGGAGAGCCAATGGTCTAGCATAAGATGACTTCTTGTTATGGTTGCATCAAAGAAAGTATTGTTATAGAAGGTAAAAACATCTGCCAAACTGTAAATTTAAAGTTACTGGGGATCTTTTACAACAATGAATCCTCAATAGAAACAAAAATAATTGGCCAGTGATGGAGGAGAGAATATGTTTTTGTGTTTAAGGAGGAAAATAGCTTCATCCTTAAACTTTGCAAGCTAATTTAGTCTTAGAGGTGTCTGTAGTCTTAACCCACAGTGCTCAGTGACTGAATACTTAACCCAATTAATGCTGGCCTCAACATCCACTGACAAGTACCTAGTTAGGCCACTGTGGGGCAGGACTGGGGGCTTGCGCAAACTGCTGTCCCTACACAGGGCACAGCAAGAGGAAGCTTTAAAATGCTGTCATGAAAACTAGAACCATTACAGCAGATGACTGAGAATAATCTGATAAAATCGATAGTATTTATAGACCACTGTGCCCTGTTTTAGTTCATTCTGGCATCGAAGCATAATAAGTATGCACATTTTATGGATGATTGTTGATAATTTCATAAATGACTGTAACTTTATAAAGTTTCATAATAGACAGAAACATAAATTTGTACTCACTTATAGTGGCTATATTGAATTATGATAGTGAAATACTATAAAACCCTCTGTTACCACTGTCTTTTTGTTAATATAGTCTTCGTAAGTTTATCTGAAGTATTGAAGAACAGTTGTTACCTTAAAAACATACAGCTGCCATTAGCAAGTCACTGGTTCTGACCATGCCTGTACAATACATTGTACAGGTACTGTCAGCATGTCTGAACTGTTGGCATACAAATACATTCAGTTGCAGAAAGTCTCTCCCTCTCTCATTCCTTCTCTCTCTCACTCCCTCTCACACTCTGCCTCTCTCTCACTCACCCTCTGGCTGTTTCTCTGGGTGTGGCTCATCTGTAAAGAGAGTTAACCTGCCTCTTAGTTTCCTCAGATCTCTGAACAGGGTAGGCAGTCAGGCAAGTGACTACAAGTCTCTTCAGAAATTCAGGTTGCTTAGTTTGTCACATGACAAACTCCCAGCAGTGTGGTGCAGGGCCAAATAGACACAGCAGCTACCCACAGAAGTGCACCGTGGTTCAAATCTAAACTTGAGCTTCAACCAGTGAGTTCTGTTCCATTTATTTTGGTGCATTCTGCAGTCGGAAAGCCTCGCCCTGTGCTTGCTGTGGCTCCCGCTCGATCTAACTGTGCTTGTCGGTTCCCCACAGAGGGCTTCCTGGGATCCATGTGAACGGGTAATGTGAGCAGGGCGCTACAGATTTTTGTTGTTGTTATGGTTGTTGTTGCATGTGTGTGTGCGTGCGTGTGTGTGCGTGCGTGCCGGGAAGCAGAGGCTGTGGCCTGTGAACTGCTGGTGGGGAATGAGTTGAAGTGTATGAGACAGGAGGGCTTTGTCTGATCCAACAGGCAAGCTATGAGCAGATGAGAGATTTAAAAGTAATTAATGTTACTGTATTTAGTATTCGATTATGACCATGTATATATATATATATATATATATATATATATATATATATATATATATATATATATACTTCTATTAGGCTAAGATGTTCTTAATTCATATTTGAATTTGGAATGTAGCTGTAAATATATTGGCCAAACAGAAATTACACTCAATTCTGTAAAAATGAATTATACTTATGCCATTTCTTTTGTGGACTCACTGCCAAAGCATGAAAGATCAGGTTGAAACGGGAGCAAATATCTGTGCAGTGAGAGAGCCAGGGAGAGCCATGCTGACAGAGCCACACAGTGCTCAATACTGATTAAGTTCTGAGACCTTTGGTTCAACAGCTGCGCATTTATGTAGTACTGTGTTGTCTTGGAGAGAAATACCCAGATAAGCCAGAGAGAGCTGGTGCTTAGCAACATGTTCAGGTCTTTTTTTCCCCGCGGGAGTCTCTGCTATTGTTAATAGTGGACCCTTTGGAAATCGAGAAGCCCCCCCCCCCCACACACTTTCGCCGCGCGGATTTCTGCTGTAAGGAGGTGGAATCGACAGTAGATTGAGATCAAGATTAAAAGAAACACTCCGTTAACTAAAGCCGTTGTTCTCTGAGGTTCAACGAGCGAAGCAGACCTTTTACTGTCTTTGTAGATAATAATCTTTGCCCCAGGTTCTACTTTTGTGTTCTGTGAAACGTGAGGCTACTTGTTGGGACATTTCAGTGTCTACAGTAAAAATGGTTACAGTAGTTAACATTGTTCAGGAGTCCTTAAAGACAGTGGCTGTTTTCGTACCATTTGCCTGATAACAGTGATGAGTGCTGCTTTTATGTGAATGAACTTGGCCTTAATACTTAAGCCTTAAACTTTAAAATTGTTGTTTTAATTGTGAATTTGTAGCGTAGAATGTTCTTAAGTAAGATTACGTTGGAGGCCGTTTCCATGCAGTTTAGAGGCTGCATACTACTAGTTGACTTGTATCTTTAAAAGTCTTTTAGAAGTGTGCAGCAGCATTTCATACTGCACCAGGTTTGTGTAATTGAATCTTCAGGCAGATTTTGTGCAGCGAATATGCATATCAATGTAATGTTGTGTGACCAGGGTGAAAAGCAGAATGTGCTGTTCCTCTTTTGCACACAAATTCCGAGTGGTCTCATGGCTGAAAAATCTGCAGTTTTTGGGAAAAGGCATGAGAATTGTGCGGCATTTCGGCGTTCCACCGCCCCTGCGGATGCGTTTTCCCATACGCGGCTTGTGCTCGGTCGTTTTTTGCTTCATTGTTTTCGCTTTGCGGCAGCGCATTCATTTAATGCTTTGTTGCCTTGGCAGAAGAAGTGAATCTGAGCTGGAGAATGCTGGTGCCTAGCAACAGGTGAAGACATTTTCTTCTTATTGTCTAGGAAAAGGGTACATTTAGGGTGAAGGAGTGGGCAAATGCTGCTACACAATACAATATATGCAGGGGAATATCAGGCTGCCATGAGTTTCGTTTCATTCACTCAATTACTCTACTTGTGAATTTCTGTTCCCTTTGAAATATTTGTATTCAAGGTTAAATAAATGTAAATGAAAATGGCAGATTTTTTCTTATCTGTTATCGTAAGAAATGAGACAAAATGAGGTGCACGTGTATGTGCTTTATTATTCATTTCCTTATTTTTTGCATTTAATGATTTAATCAAAAATGCATATACGTGTATCGTTTTGAGGAAGCTCCTCTTCCCAAAGTCAGCTTCTGAAACTAGCCTTTGTACCAACCACTTTCAGTTTTGTGAATAAAGAGATAAAATCCTTGTTTAAGAATGTCTATCTTCTACAGATAGGTCACAATCATTTAAAGACACAAATATTTTTAGACAACAGTGTTTTTGGAGTGTGGTGTGTGCATGGTGACTTATAGTTTAGAAACAGTGAAAAGCTTGACCAACTTTATCCTTTCATTTTATTCTAATGTATCTTGTCTGTTTTTTTCTTGCAGTAGTGTAACAAATGTATCTCTTCTAAGAAAGATAAGAACTTGAGTAGTACAACAGTAATAAACTGGATTTTTTAATGTGGTAAATTATGATCCCCAAAAACATTTAGATTCCAGCATGTACTATGAAATACATTACAACAAAATCCATTAAGGCTTGAGTACATATCACATCAGACATTATTGCTGTATTATTGATGATTTAATAGTATAGTAATATGTATAATATAATGGTATAATAATATAATGGTGATTTTCGGATCTTTTCCAGGTTAGGCTGATTTAGATGTGGGAGCTTTGTACAGGCGGTTCTAAAGAATCCGTGTTGTCAGCAAAACGTTGCTGTTGAAACGGAAATTGAAAGCAGCTGAGCAGCAGATATTGTGCAAACACCTGTGTGTCGTAGTGTTTGCATGGCACTCCCTAGTTTCGCAATCTGTTAATTAGTCACCAACTGCGAGTGCATGCATGTAGGAGTCTGTTTTCTGTTCGGCCTCAAAGCAAGACCACGTTCACCACATTAGTTGGATTCCTGGCTGCTAAAGTATGGGTTGCACAGACTTATTTTTATCATAAAGTGTTGTGATAATATATAATGTATCAAATGTATAATGCTTAATTTTTCCCTTAACATCATACTCAAAACATTTTTGTTGAAACAAACTATTTTATTTTTGGTAAACTGACCTCATTTTTATATAAAGTACAGTTTGATATCATCTATTTGGCTTGTTGACAAATTCAGTTAAATTAGTGTCTGAAAATGGCCATGAATTGTTGTTTATGAATGCAAATTGAGAGTATGCAAATGTGACAAGTGTTTATTTTTTGTTCAGTTTGTGTATTTGATATAGTTAGTGAGATGATTTTTTTTTTTACTGTGGGATATGTAGCGGTTGATTAACCCCACTTTTTAACATTCTGATTAATTTATAATAATATCCAGTTATCCTTGTATGGCATTCAAACTGTATTTTTTCCAAATTGTGTTTTTTTTGGCAGGAATGAGAAATTGTGGTAATGTTATAATGCATAGGCATTTTCTTGTTTTGTAGATTGTTCCATCTATCAAGACGATGAGAGCATAGACATGGACTCCGTAAACTGGCCTCAAAACGCTAAACACATGAACGGCCAATCAGAAACTAGTACAGGCCGGTTCTCCAGCTGGGTCACCTTTGATGACGATGAGCCAGATGTCCAATGTCTTGGGAGAGCCTCCTCCCTCAAACTGGAGAACCTCAGCTGCGGTTCCACCCAGGACGCCAACAGCAACATCATTTCTCCGGTTCAAAACCAGAAAGTGGAGCGGCACCTTCTGGACCTGACTCCAGAGGGTGTCAACCCTGCCTTTACCCTGGAGAGCTCACTTTTCAGCGGCAGCACCCCCTACAATAAGAAGAACCCTTTCCTAGATGAGGAACTCGTAGATGTCCAGCCCTCCCCCATCAACCCTTTCAGTGCCTATTTCAATGAAAAGGATATCAAGGTTTCTCAGAGCAACGGGTCATGCTCAGAGAGCCCCCACATTTTCTCTTTCAGCTCCCCTTTCTTTCAGTCTAGCGTCACTGATGTCAAAAGGGAATCTTTGCTGCTGTTTTCTCCTGTTTCGAGCTCCATAGATGAAAACGTTTTCTGCCCCCCGAGCGACCGGCTGGAGCAGCTTAGGAATCTGCAGATCACCGACCCAGACCAGCTCGGCAGTCCCACGCTACCTGATGATCTCGCGGACTCCGTGGAGCCAGAGGAGCCCCTGTACGAGCCGGCCTACCTGACCCCACGGGATGGCTGGCCCATGATGCTCCGCATACCAGAGAAGAAGAACATCATGTCGTCGCGGCACTGGGGCCCCATCTTCGTGAAGCTGACCGACTCCGGGCGACTGCAGCTCTTCTATGAAAAGGGCCTAGAGAAGCCCTTCAAAGAGTTTCAGCTGGACGGCCGCCACGAGCTGTCGGAGCACAAGCTGCAGAACTACGACGAGAATGGCCGAGTGCACACAGTCAGCATCGACCACGTGGTCTACAAGGAAAAACGCAAGATCCAGCCCAAGGTGGCGGTGGTCCACATGCCCATCAAGGAGCAGCTGGTCAAACTGGCCACCATCAACTACCAGGACTTCCTGAGCTTCTCCAACACGCTGCAGGAAAGGCTGATGCGCCTGCCAGTCACTTCGGAACCCTTGAGCAGCCCCGTATGCTACTCTGAGGAGGAGGTGATCGTGGACGTACGGGACGAGTTCCATGGGGTGGTGTCCAGAGGGGACAACAGGATCCTTCAGCAGCTGGTGGTGACCCATGTCAACGTGCTGGCATTTGTTTCTGGGTCTCCTCTTTGTAGGATAGGATTCAACGACATTCAGGTCAAAGGTAACGAGGTGGTGGCCCGGCACGACATCATCCCCAACACCACCACTCGCTGGATCAAGCTGCGGGACTGCCAGCTGCACGGCTACGCCAACAAGGAAGAGTTCGCCGAGTCGCGGGCGATCGCCTTCAGCCCCCCGAGCGGCTGCCGTTTTGAGCTGCTGCACTTTCGCACTGTCTTCGCAGAGAAGACGCTCCCCTTCACCCTGAGGACTGTGGCCAGCGTCAGGGGGGCCGAGGTGGAGCTCCAGTCCTGGCTGGTGATGTCATCCGGCTTTTCGTCCAATCGAGACCCTCTGACGCTGATCCCGTGTGAAAACGTGATGATCCGGTACCCCATCCCCCTGATGTGGGCCAAGAACTTCCGCCGCGACAGTGTCATGGGGGAGAAGTCGTTGAAGGCGCGGTTCAACAAAGGCGCCAGCTTTGGCTCTGCTAGCACCTCTGGGTCAGAACCAGCCATGAGGGTAACACTAGGAACTGCCAAATATGAGCACGCCTTCAAGTCTGTGGTGTGGAGAATTAACAGACTCCCGGACAAAAACACAGGTAGGCAAGATTCCCCTGGTATGCAAATACACGTGCTATAGAATTCTATACATGTGCAAGGAATTTAACTAGTACATTGCATTTACAGGTGCTATGTCATAAGAGTCTAAAGATCCATTATTGTAAATTGTGTTTTTAAGATTGTGGTAGTTTTAAGATATGCAGCTTTTGCTTAATTCGTGTAAATCTTGTGACAGGTATTTTCTGTCCATAAATCTTGAAGTAGGCTAAATATAGACTATAAAAGAATGTGTCATCTCTCCTGGTAAAAAGCTGCCATCTCATATCTTCCATACAATTCCCCACAATTTTCTTTCTCTTCTGTGTAATTAAACCATTAATACCATTCAGGGCTGCTATTATGATATGATACAAAACCTTTTTAACGACCCAAACTTCTGAGCCAGAACCAAAAGCCGAACATGAACATGCTGGCTTATCCTGGCCTCTTTGCCATACGCCTGGCATGTGAACTTTCCCTTGGCCTTAAGCTTTTCCACAGATTCTCCAGATTCTACTTTACACAGTCATATGCTGTACAAATATTTAACATTTACAAGCTGTTTTTTGTTTAATCTTATTTTGAAAGACTGCCTGTTTTTCCAAATCATGTAATGGGTTAATCTGAAACAAAATTCTGTACTCATTTTGCTTGAAACCATGATGTTGCCAGAACCTTGGCTACTTACACGTGTGTATTAAACTCTTATACCTCTGCCAAACCTGAGCATGCTTATGACTTAGTGAGGCCATGGCGTGTTCTACGGTGCATAGAGCGTATTATGAAGAATATAGGTTTCCCCTCTAAGCGCATGCTTTCACTGGGCCTGTGTTGGTATTTCCCAGTCAATGGCTGCCCCTCAAGGCCTTTCAGTGTGAATGCAGCAGGGTCTCCTCTCTCGCTGTGCGATTCGTTAGACAAAGCGCCACTGTCAGCATTCATTAACTCACAAAGTCACAGCCCTGCATCTTCTTTGTGATCCCATCCTTTCCCCCTCACTTAACAGAGCGGGACATTTCTTTTCTTTCTTCTCAACACAAAAACCCAAACATTACAAAAGTCTTTCTCGGCATCTCACAATGAAATGCGCAGGCCAGGGGAACCGGCTCAGTGGGAGGACTAGGACTTCGTGTAACTGTGTGACACAGTCTCGAACTTCTAGGATTTTCTTCACGCTTGGTCTTAATGAGATTTGCTTACTGGATTTGCAGGCTCAGTGTGGGTCCTCTCTTGCTGCTTTCCACTGCTGCGTGTGAATAATTTTTTCATGCCGATAGGCCTGAAATCATCACTCCACCCATTGTGCAGAAACCCTGCTTAGTTGTTAATGACCCAAGGTCAGTGTATCGGGTTGCAAGGTCAGGTTTTGGAAACGGTAGCTGAACGTCCCCATAAGCCTCTGTCACAGTACATGAATGAGACTGAGCTCTTGGGGAATTCTAGCCAGTCTTAAGAACTGAGTTTAACTTTGTGATTTTTAACTCGTCATTATGTCTTATGACCCGTAAGCACTGGGACACCCCCACACCTTCTTCTGTCGCCTGGAGCTGGGTTCGGACCGGGAGGTGCCCCCCAAGTTCCATCGCCACCTGGAGGTGGAGTTTGATATGCCCGCTGCCTCTGCTTCCAAGGCCACTGTGCGCTCGCTGTCTGTGGGCGAGAGGACTGATGTGAAGAAGTGGATCAACTACAAGTCACACTACAGTTATCAGGTATCCGTCTATTTAATGCAATGTGAGCGTACGTGTGTGCGTGCATTTCATTGGCAATATCCACAGGAACCTCTATGAACTATAGCAGTTTTATTGCAGTTTACAGTTCATCCTGGTGACTTTGCTGATGAAATGTATTCACTAAGCCTGAATTATTGAGGGTAAAGTATCACCGAAACATTATTGATGAAGTTTATTTTCTCTGATTCCGACAGACCACTCTAAAAAGAAATGAAAGGGTGTCAAAAATAGAGCAAGTTTTTTTTCCCCGTGAGGCTTAGGGGGTGGGGGTGGCAGCGGGGGTGGAGCTTTATCCAGTCAGCATGTTCTATTGAGTCATGCCAACAAACTGATGCGTTTGTGTGACAGTACAATGGAATCCTTTTTCACTACAAGGCAGAATTGTCAATAACTTTATGTGGGCCTTTGGACAGAGGCAGCCAATGTGACTTTATATAATGAGATGCAATTGGTTGAACATGTATTCATTCCAGACCAATGAAATGTTATTTATTTCACAAGGACTTTGGGCACATAGGACTTGGAAGCAAGCAAATGGCAAATGTCTGAGGTCAGCATTATTCGGTCACAAAAGCAGTCTGCTCTGTCAACAGAGTAGGATAATTGGAGTATTATGTTGTGGTACTGGGGTGAGGGGAGCTCACCATCTAATAAGCAGCCTGTCTGAATATGACACTGCGCTGTATTACTTCTGCAAGGGGAAAGACCATGTCAGCAGATGCAACCTTGCTGGACTTGGTTGATGATGGTTACGTTTTTCCTTTTTACGCTAGATCCTGTCACCAGATAGTACATTAATTCAGTCAATCCATTAATAATACGCTGCGTATCAGTTTTATTTTCATCTTATCAGAATGAATGAGAAAGAGGGTTCCTTACTTCTACCCAGGGTGTTTCCATGGGAAGTCTTTTTTATGTTTAATATTTGAAACTTTTTTTTTTACAACCCCTTTATCTGTATGGGCGTACTGCCATCTTGTGGTTAAAGATGGTCACTGCTGTTGTGACCTGATTGACTCGGGTGTGATTTTCGTCTGCATTCTAATGATGTTTCTCTGTTCAAGGTGGAAATAGAGCAGAAGATTAACAGTGTTTCGGACCAGCCTGGGGAGTGTGTACAGCAGTGAGGCGGAACACTGGGATATGTCTGCCTGTTTAACACTGGAAATGCAGGGGAGAAGGCAAAATTTTGCACTTTGGAAAAATGATTGGACTGTAAATATCTGTGTACTCTGGATACTGTGCTGGATGCTGAAAGACTGAGGTTTGCTTGTCTTGACATGTCTGTCTTTTTTGTTGACTATGGCCAGCTTGGTCTTGGGGAACATATTTTTGTATTAGTATTTATTAGCTGACAGATTTGACTAGCCCAGTCAAACTTTGTAATATTTCAGAGGTTATTTTGGAGGGCACAGAAGGTGTAAAATGTCTCGTGAAGGTCCGCGTACAGTATAGTCTGACAAAACCTCCGACTGAAAGTTTGCTTTCCTGTGGAAAAAAATCAGAAATGCAACACAAAAGATGGTTTGGCATTCAGTTATGATTGTAACAGTAGACTCAGATTTGTAATCATGTTTTGAATCATTGAAGCATTGACACAAAGGCTGTATTAGTTTGTCACCATTTGGCACCTTCTGATCTGGTGAAGAGGACATTTCCGTACAATAAATTAGAGCTATGAATTAGAGTTTTCCTTTCCTCACATACTTCAGATTTTTTCTTTTCCACATGTGACAAGCTTCATTGCAGTATTAGTATTGTGATCATTATATTCTAATCATTGTCCTGTACATTTCTTTACATGCACAAGTCTTAGTCAGGTTCACTTTTACATATTACATTACAGGCATTTGGCAGACGCTCTTATCCAGAGCGACGTACAACAAAGTGTATAACCATAACCAGGAACAAGTTTGACGAAACCCCTAGAGAGAAGTACCGGTCCAGGTGCAGGGAACAGCCGCGTAGTTCAACTTGGACCCTGAAGGTTAAACTGATTAGCACTAACACAACGAGAACGGCAACAATGCAGTCTATGGAAAAAATACAAGCAGTAGTTAAGACAGTTAATGCACCTAAGTCACCTACAAAACAGCTGCCTAGTGACAACCCTAAGCTTACAGTCATTTACAGGGGGGTAGGGAGGGATGGGGAGAGGTGCAGCCTGAAGAGGTGAGTCTTCAGTCGTCGTTTGAAATGGGTCAGTGTCTCAGCTGTTCTGACCTCCACGGGGAGGTCATTCCACCATCGTGGGGCCAGAACAGACAGGAGACGTGTTCTGGAAGTGCAGGTGCGAAGAGGGGGAGGTGCTAGGCGTCCTGAGGTAGCAGAACAGAGGGATCTGGCTGGCATGTAGGGTTTGAATATCTTGAGGTATGCTGGGGCTGATCCCTTGACTGCCTGGTATGCTAGGACCAATGTTTTAAATTTGATGCGAGCTATAACAGGCAGCCAGTGGAGGGTCGTGAGCAGGGGAGTGACGTGGGAGTGTCGGGAGGTTGAAGACCAGACGAGCTGCAGCATTCTGAATGAGTTGCAGGGGTCTGGTGGCAGATGCCGGTAGTCCAGCCAGAAGAGAGTTGCAGTAGTCCAGGCGGGATAGAACCATTGCTTGGACCAGGAGCTGGGTTGAGTAGGTGGTGAGAAAGGGGTGGATTCTCCGGATGTTATACAGGAAAAATCTGCATGCCCGGCTTACTGCTGCAATGTTCTTGGAGAGGGACAGCTTGTTGTCCATCACCACTCTGAGATTCTTGGCACAGGGTGATGATGTCACTAAGGTGTCCCCTAGGGAAATGGAAAAGTCGAGGAGGGGAGAGGATAGAGCAGGAATAAAGATTAGCTCCGTCTTTCCCGGGTTGAGCTTCAGGTGGTGATTGTCTCTTCTACTTAGTTTTGAATACATTTTTGTTAAGACAAGGATTTTGTTTAATTGCGCTACTGTTTTGCACTGTCCCCATCCCAGATTCCGAATTCAAATCATTTTCAGGTTTCTGAAAAGCTTTAATTTTTATGTTTTTGCTGTTAGCCTATTCTCTCTAATTATCACTTTAAATACACAATGTGTAAAACAGCATAAAAATGAGTAAACTTTCTGAAGCAACAAATATACACATTAGAAAATGTTGGAAATAGGGATTTGTTGTGGTAAAGAAGAGATAGAAGTATACATGGTCAGCATTTGTTTTGTCATGCCAGTTTATCAAGCAAATGGAAGCCAAGTATTTTAACAAGTGCCATGTAGGGTTTACTGGAGCACCTTGCCAATATAATGTCTTAACAGAACAAAGCAGTGATTGCAAGAAAAACAAATTGTGTTGTTTATGCAGAATTGTATTAACCGTTATGCTAAATGTAGGGTATTTGTTGATATAAGTGATATCAAAACTACTGTATTCGATGTGTAATAAGAAATTTCTTTGTTTTTTTTTAAATATTACACATCAATGTAATGCATGTATACAGATGCACAATGTTCAAACTACTAACATCAACTTAACGTTACAGGATTTTTCAACTTAATGTTACTGAATGTTTGAAAGAAAATGGCTGTACTGGAGGATATCCATACAAACCCATATATGGATGTAAGAACCCAGAATTAACGAGTGAGCTGTGCTTTAAAACTGTGTCCCTACAACTGATGATGAAGTCCTTGTGCACTAAATTATGTCCTGTTTTATAGTCCTTTAAAAGCAAGTTTCAAAACTTCTCTTGTAACCTGTAAGACCTTTCAGGTTAGGGATTTGTTTTTTGGAATCAGTGTTTTCTTTTTTTTTTGGGAATTTCCACCAAGGTCCATGTTGCCAAGTTGTGAAGTTTTGAACAAGTCACTGCCAACTGGAACACCGGGTTGGATATTAGGATAGAAAGAAATCAACTAATCGGTGCTGTTCTGAATCTTGTGCTGTTATTTTTCCTCAGAAAACTGCACAGATTATCAGAATTTAGCAGTTAAAATGTGTATTGCATATTATATAGCTTAATATACTGCCGTACATTTAGAACAAACTGTTCAAACCTTCACTGTAGAAGTACAGGAAAACTCAAATTGCACATTTTGTATCGCCAATTGCTCTTGCACCCCTATGCAGTATGTTTTTGTTGGTTGGAGTTTAACTGTGGTGGGAATACAGTTTCAGTTTGAGTGACAGAAGGATGCTGTGCTCCAAGAAGCGGCAGCGTATAGTGAACATGAATCATGAAAAGGGATTTTAGTGCCTATTACCTAAGCATAGTTCCTAAAATATTTGTTCATTTTAGTGGAAACATGAGGGCTTTAAAACTATTTCATAGGTTTTCCCTGGGCACACCAAACCAACAATATGTCTTTTTAGCAACTATGACAAAGCAGTATACTCTGTATCACCATGGATTGATTACATTTCCCTTTACTATTTGAAAGGACTAAAGACAGCATATTTATAATTGTGAACTTTGGCTCTGTAGCCTATTGGGAAAGCTATGGTCTGTAGACGCCTCTGTTGCACATATTTGATTTTATTTTATTTTTACTGTGTATTGCTTTAATACCTGGCACCTGTTTACAGCAACAGATTATCCCGCTAACACAATCAGCATGCTTTACGATTAAGACTGGGATGAAAAAGTAAGTGGTAGTGCATTTTTTAAATGTTGTTACATTGCACAGATAAAGGAAATGCATTTCCCCCCCTAAAATCATTTTCATTGTGGTCTTTGTTCAATAACCCACCATGATCCAAATATGTGCACATATAGGGAAAGAAAATCACAGGATTACCCTTGATAGTGCAACACAAAACAGGTGGAAGTGCTGCAAACCAATAAACAAACAAATGAAAAAAAAAGTGTGGATATCTTACTATAATATTAAACTTAAGAAGAAATAAATGATTTTGCTTGATAGTTGTAATGGCAGTGTTATAACACCACCAAGCAAGCATAAATTAAACTGCCAAACCAAATGGTACTATCAAATGCTGTAATTTGATTGTAGCCATCTTGATTTTTTCTGCACTTGACAACATTGTGACCACTATGTTTGCAAGATGAACTGTTCGTAAACGTAGTTGTATAAGCTGTAAATAAGAAAACATTGTCTCCAGAAGAGGCAGGGCTCCCTCTGGGGGTGCATGGCACAATACAAATTTCCTTAAAAATGGAAAAAGAGAATTGGACCACGCCCTCTATTTTAATATGTATGAGCTGTCCTTTTCATTGGCTGTGAATGACCACTGGCTGAAGTTGCGAGTTTCGTTTACCTCAGTTATGATTTCCTCCTGCAAGTTGTGCATGCCCCATACCTATATAGCACCGAGAGTGTGGCACTTTTCAGGGTTTCCCACAGAAATGACCACAGACTCTCAGCCCTTAAGAACATTAACTTCTGTATCTTCAGACCTCATATAAACACACGTAGCTGATATCAGAAAAAAAACTTCAGCTACAAGTTACAAAGTTTCTGCTGGATGTGTTGGCAACCTGCAGAACAGACATTATCAAGAACGTCTGGGGGGGGGGAAGCCGAAGACAAACTTTGAAAAGTATCTGCAGTGGATAAATCTTCGTGAACGACCACACTTGCAGGTTAATGCCAATAGTGTAATCTAGACAGATACACATACATTTGCTGGAAGGTAAGTCATATTTTTGTCCAGTGGTACCGGTGAAGGCCACAGCCTGGCTGACCTGTCTCACAGCTCACGTGGTGAACAGACTGGCCAAAACAACTGGAAAGCATGGCTCACTGCCCTTTACTGGTCAAAAACCCCAAAAGAAAGCAAAAGAAATCCTCAAGAAAACCACTGTTGCCTTAGGCTTGCTCCTGTGTGGGTTTAGGCCAGGGTTGTCTGTAAAGTGTATTGTGACAACTGCTGTGAAATACGCTATACAAATAAAATTTGATTTGATTTGATTTGAAAACAATCAGGCAACTAAACAGCCCAAGGGCAAAAATGAATAACAAAACCCAAACACCTGCACTGACCCACCACACTGTGCAGCTCCCAAACACTTCTCCAAACATTCCTCCTATAGGCCTGTGAGCCAGGCCTTTTATTAGGCCGGCTGATTAGGCAATAGGCCACAGCTGCAGTGATTCTAATGCATTGCAGCTGTGGCTATGCCTGTGAGTGGGGCCGGTGGACATGTACCCCCTGGTGGACAGCACCCCAACTCCTTTCCTGGCACCACATTCTGTATGTATTTATTTCCATATTTGTCTCTGTATTTCTTCGCCCTTATGATAATGAGGGGGCGTGGCTTCGGGCATAGCAATCAAGCCCAAAGGGGGAGAGTTGGCACAGGCAGGCATGGAGAAAGATTGTGCACAGTTCCTACATAAGATATCTGATTCAGTAGCCCAAATCCAGTAAAGACACATTCATACATCTAGGCCAGTGGTCTCCAAAGGTCTCCAACCCTGGTCCTGGAGAGCTACAGGGTCTGCTGGTTTTCATAGTGACTCTGCACTTCATGAATCAATTACAGCAGTTGATTACACAGTTAACTCAGCTCACCTGGTGTCTTGGGTCTCAATTGGGTGCTGATTTTAAGGTGAAAACAAAAACCAGCAGACCCTGTAGCTCTCCAGGACCAGGGTTGGAGACCACTGATCTAGGCAAGAGGTGGATTGTTGCCTTAAGACCTCAGTCTGACTTGATCTCATGCTCTGCCATTCTACGGTTCTCTCACCAACCCCAGAAAGAGTTGCATTGTCAAGGACAGACAAACCAACTAATAACTCTCCACAGCTTCCACAGGCAGTATGCGCAAAGTGTCCAGTTGTTCTGGTGTAATCGGAAACACTGAGGCGACGAGCCACTTCCTTCAAATTGTTGAACGCTAGAGGGTCAACTTCTGCTAACTGGAACAAATAGTCAAAGCATCCACATGAAAGAGTTAGTTTTCATATTTGGCTCAATTCTGAAAATATTACTAGAATTAGATTAATAATTTTTAATACAAACCACTGACATCCTAACTATGATTACATACCACAAAGAAATTTCCCGGACTCACCATTCACTAGCAATTTTACCAAAAGTACCAGGATTGAAATGTTACACTTAACCCCGTGGTTGGGGAAAAGCAAACAAGGCGGGGGCTACACCTAACAGTCTTAATAGCTTTTAAGGTTTGCACAGACTAAGGTAATTCAAGACAATTCAATGTTCTAAGATACAAACTCAGTCTTGATTACATTTAAATGTTTTTCATAGTCTACTTACAGGCAATCGGTGAAAACTTACACTACATTTCCGAAAGTATGTGGACACCCCTTCAAATTTGTGGTTTCAGCTATTTTAGCCACACCCATTGCTAACAGGTGCATAAAATCAAGCATACAAACTTGCAATCTCCATTGACAGACATTGGCATTACAATGGGTCGTATGGAGGAGCTCAGTAACTTTCAATGTGTCACTGTCATAGGATGCCACCTTTCCAGCAAGTCAATTTGTCAAATTTCTGCCCTGCTAGAGCTGCACAAAGAAAAGTCCATAAATAAATGGTTTGCTGAGTTTGGTGGGGAAGTACCACCTAAAACAATCTGTATTGAAGAAAGGCATGTATAATCAATATACGCACTGTTATCAATCATCCAATGGGAATAACATGACACCATGACACACTTTGATTGACAGCCCCCTCATTATCATTACAGAAATAAATGAATCAAGTAATAAATATGGAAATAAATATATACAGAAATGAATGAATCAAGAAATAAATATTGAAATAAATGTAGAAATACCCATGTATGTGAGACTTTATCTATTAATGAATTTATTTCTCTGCACATTAATTTATTTTGACATTTTTCTTGCATTTATATTTATTTATCCAATCATTCACTTATTTAGGCATGTATTTTGTTTATATATTTTAATATATATTTAAATGAGGCCCCAGGTGATGCAGCAACTGTTTTCATACATTCATTTAATGAATTTCATTGTTACCTTCCTCAAACCAGTTACATATTTTGTTGCTAGCAGTTCAACCTCCATGGTAACAGAATTGTTGCTATGGCAATCTTTTTTTTAACCACAGTCTATTATATGAAGAGCCATTTCTACCCCTTTAGGTTAAATCTTTTTTCTTCTTTGTGCAAGTACCCCATTAAGAATAGTTGATTGTTCTATGAGAAAAAGTAAGTCATTAGTGCATTTTTATTAGAAAGAACAATAGAGTCATGGAAATGACATGGCAAGGCACTCTTTCTTACATGCAGCATGAAGAGATCACAGTACATCAGTGTAGTGCTTCTCTGAATAAAAGACAACAAGCTTTCTGGTTAAGTACTCTGGTTATGTGAAAAGTCATTACATTTTTTTCTACATGGCAAAACCAAAATGTGCAAAAACGCCCTCTACTAAAAGCTGAGAATTGTTTGATTACAAATCAGAAATTGTGGAGAACAGAGCCAAATCAAGAAAAAATATGTCTTTGTTCCAAACATTATGAAGCTCACTATTTATTGACAACATACAACAGAAGGCTTGCATTGATGGCAGTCAATGACTTGGAAATGTATATAATTTTTTAAAATAAATTTTTACAAAAGCAAAAGCACAACTTTGGAAATTAGATTTAGACTGTTTGAATTAAATACAAAAACATTTATGAGGCCCCAGGTTTGAACTCAAACACTGGCGTATTGTGCTATGTTAACGTTATGAATGCAAACATATGATTGCATGAATACAGATGCAAAATATTTTCTTTATTGCAATTTGACAATTTGATCTGCAAGCTGTTTTCAGGTATGCAGACCAATTACAGCTATTTAAGCAATCCACCTTACATGGAGGCAATCGGAGCATCAGAATCAATAATCAAGTGTCTAAATGTGCATTTTCAACTGCATGTCTGAAATTAATTAAACTTGAATTAAAGTGGTGATTTTTTAATTTTTTTTTTTGCATTTTTAAATAAAGTGGTATTAAATAAAAATAGGCATTAAAGAAATAAGAACAGCTATAGTACAGTCATGTAACAGCAGGGGTCTGCTGAGGGTTTTCAGTGGGTGAGGGGACTGCACTAACCACAGCTCTAAAGCTGAATTCACCGTTGGTGAAGCAGTTGGGGTAAAGCCGCGCATTCAACGACAAGTTCCCCTGGCATCGCTCTCGCCTTCCACAGTCAACCGCTTGTGGTCGTCTTTTCTATTTTTAAGATGGTGTTAGTCAAAATGTATGTTGATCATATATTTTGCTATCCCCGCAAGCAATAATCAACAAGTCATCTTTAACAGAACTATGTGGAATGGGGAAATAAAATTGAAATCAGTTGGATCTTTTAATCTGATTGGTTATCGCACCATGTTTGTCCTTCCGGTTCCACCGCCCACTTAGCTTGCACCTGCCCTATATAAGCTGCGAAAACTCGGCTCCCATTGCAATCAATGTAGACGATTACAAAGTCGCTTCTTGTTGGGGGATGTGTGGCTCAGGCACGAAACATACCTTAAGTAAGTAAGTGAACGCAGATTTCAGATTTCACACGTTGTATTTGCGTTCTAAAATGTGTAACCTGAAATTCTTAACGCAACACAAACGCAAGCTGAAGTTTCAAGCATCACAGTGGGAGGCATTATAGCCAAAGGGGTAGCTTTCGGTTGTGAACGTCAGCACCGGAAGTAATTTCGCCCCCTGTTGATATCTATGATTTTCGCTCAAAAAGCAAGTTTCCCCATTGGGCTCCATTCATTTTTAACAGCAAAAATAAAATACTTACACTCAAATATTGATGTTAACGCCGTACATTATATTAAGAAGAAGAATT
This sequence comes from Anguilla rostrata, assembly GCF_018555375.3. NCBI lineage: Eukaryota > Metazoa > Chordata > Actinopteri > Anguilliformes > Anguillidae > Anguilla > Anguilla rostrata. The sequence continues at coordinate 13,080,944 of NC_057933.1, read as the reverse complement.
ACTTATTATTTTTCCGAGGTAAAATATTTTTTCCTACCACACAGACAAAGATATTATTTTTTTATTTATTACCTATTTTAGCCAATGTCTGCGATATCCTCGTTGGACACGTGATGTAGGCAGGTGACCAAAGGCCACAACTGAGGTTGTCTGTTGAGCGAAAAAACGGTACTTCCTGGTTATGATGTGCGCCCTACGGGTTTCTATTGGAGTCGCTGTCTCTACGTATTATTTACTCTAAGATTATAGCAGGTGACAACAGGATGAACATGTCTTCTTCCATTTGTGCTTTCTTCTGCTCAGTCTTTTGCAACTCTCCTAGATCGCCCCCTTGAGGACTCGGGTTTATTACCTCCACATGGACATAACAACGCATGTCGAGAATGCAAAATGTGGACGTGCGTTTTCAGTGCGTAGGCCTGGCGTTGTCATTTGCGTTCATGTAGCCTACTTGCGTAGGATGTGTTTCTGGTTGTGAGTGAGTCATCTGATTAGCAATCCTGAATCCAAACTAGGGATGCAAGCTTCATGCAATTCTTTTAATCAATCATTCCCCATTAATGGATTAATAATGATTAACTGATAAGCTTAAAATATACTATATGACCTATACAAACTATGACTCAAAATATGCCTACCAATCAGTGAGTTGTATATATCAGAGAGGTTTTATTAAGATATACTCAAACAATCATTAAAAGAGAATTTGCTTTATGTATTAAGGCCATAACGGCAAGAAACAAAATGATAAAAACATGGATGAGAAATCTGTGGAGGAAAGGAGGGCCACTGACATTTTTATTACACGCTGGTTGAACTGTCACTGTGATGGTGACAAAAGATATTTCTTATAAATGCTACTTATCAATGCTTAACTTTGTAACAAACAAATGAACCGCTTTAGTTGTTTTTAGAACACATGGATCTATTCAATAGTGTAAATCATGTTTTAAAGTGCAAGTGGTAGGCTATTCATTTAACGAAATAGCAGCAAGTTCGCAACTTTGTAAATTAGGCCTCTTGATATGCAGCAACAAAAAAGCTAAGTAAAGGCGCCGTGAGACCTCCAACAAAACACCGCTAATAGGCTGTATTCCAGAAGGCTTTACCATGTAGCCTTAACACAAACAAGCCTATATTCCATTACCTAACTTAATACCTAAGCATTTTTGTTAAGGAATACGAGCATGTCTACGTGCTGCAGGGTCAGTCTGTTGTGCAGTCTGCTGAAGGTGAGACCGGCAGCTGTGAAGACGTACTCCGATGGTGCTAATGTTCCAGGATTGGACAAATACTGTAACATTTAGTGAATGCTGCCAGTCGTGACTGGTCAACTTTCCACCAATCGAGGGGATTTGTGTCTAACGACGGAGAAACGTCTCTCCTGTGTAAAATCACCATGGTTATTCATTGCAATGGTTCATTGAAATGTAACTGTTTAACCAATAAAAATAATCGACCAGCGTTCTTATTCATGATTAACAGTTAATCGGTTAACTGTTAACATCCCTAATCCAAACCCCTACCACACCCACTGTTAATTTATTCTTATCGTTAGAACCCTTTAAAAAAAAAAAAAAAAAAACAGCGCAGAGTTGCGCTAGTGCATGGAATCTGTGAAAATTGTGTTGGATGTGCAGAGCCTTGCTTTAGGGCTAGGACAAGTGTGCCTTGAGTGCATAAATAGGGACTTGTAATTTGCACCATAACAATTTGCCTTCCCTTCTAAACCATTACATCTGTTGTTTGTAGAGTGATGCATTAGCCAATTTTGACGATGTAGACTATGTAACCAATATTATAAATGGAAACTGTTCAAGTCAGCACAAAACATAATGACTTTGGCTGCATTAGGAAAACAACCAATTTCAGGTGCAAATGACTGAGTCACAAATAAATGCTTTCTTCCAAATCAAAGCTGATATTTTTAATACTTGAAGCAGATTTCCTGTGATATTCTAAAAATATATGTGGCTGTTGTACCGGAGAATGTATGATTAAGCAAGCATTTTGACACTTATGTTTTATTTCAGTGCCTACCATATTTAGAAGCACAATATACATTGTACATTGACTGCAATTTTTAAATGAATTTTAAATGAACTGTCAAAGGACAAGATACATTTAAATGATAATTTGTCTGAAAACGTTTCAGTTTTTTTATGCAGCAGAAACAATGAACTAAATTAACTTAGATACACTAGAATCCACTGCTGCTCTGGGACATACAGTACACTCTTTTCAAAATTAAATTACTAAATAATGGCTTATTAACATTATATATTGATTTCCAGTAAATATATGCTTTCACAACCGAAGATGACAAACACTGTGCATGTTTTGCCCCAGTTTCCACAACTTGCCGAGCCTTTCATTAGTAACCATGACCACGATCCAAACAGTTTTTTCAAAACCAAAATGACTCATTTAGAATGTTCTCATCTTGCTTCTGCACATGAATTGTATTTTCTTGAAACAGACTGAAATCATAAAAAGGAAAACTCAAATTTGTCTTCAACTGAGACAGTTTTCACCATGACAAGAAGTCCTTACATAATTCCTTCCTCTACTTCCAAACTGCTTGCCAGGTGGCAAGGGCCCTCTGTGGTCACACGACAAGTAGGAGCTTATGAGGTTGTACAGGCTGACAGGGGTGGGGCAACACATGTATACCACCTCAACCATCTAAAAGTGTGGAGAAGCGGGTCCTGTTTCTTTTGTTATCACAATAATTGAGAGAGATGAGTTGGGTCCGGTGGTGACAAAACCGACTAATTCTACCCCAGTCTTTTGTGTTGACCATCTCTTGCTGTGTCAGAGAACAGATGTGGTCCAGTTGCAGAAGTGCTTTGCAGATAAAACATGGAGCAGCCCCATTGTGCTCGTGCTGAAGCAGGATGGGTCTGTGCGCTTCTATGTTTATTGTTGCAAGGTGAATGATGTCTCACGTTTTGATGCGTATCCTATGCCTAGGGTCGACAAACCGCCTGGAATCCGCTGGATGCTGGATTTAACCAAGAGCTATTGGCAGATTCCCTTCTCTCCAGAGTCTAAGGAAAAGTCGGCTTTCTCCACTCTGTAAAGGTTGTACCAATTTGTCACCCTTCCTTCGGGGCCCCGATACTTTCCAATGTCTCATGGACCGGGTTCTGCGGCCCCCACTCTGCATATGCTGTGGTCCACTTAGATGAGGTAAGCATTTTTAGTAACACCTGGAAGCAGCATATGGGGGGTTGCATGAGTCTCTGAGGTGTGTGGGACTTACAGTCAACCCGAGGAAGTGCGCAGTAGGATGGAGGGAGGCACAGTATCTGGGGTACCACTTGGGTGCAGGAAGGTGCGTCCCCAGGTAGATAATACAGCAGCAATTGCGGCCTGCCTGTGGCCCAAGACAAAAAAAAAGAGGTTAGACAGTTATTGGGACTGGCCAGCTGCTACGGGAGATTTATTCCAGTTTTCTCTGAGATATCTATTTATTTATTTCTTTATTTAATTTTTATTTAACCAGGAAAACCCCATTGAAATCTCTTTTGCAACGTGGACCTGACAAAAAACACAAAGTTTCAAGGTTACACAAGACAGTAGATAAATGAGTTACAAACATCAAATGGGGAATGAGACAGCAGTGTAACTGTTACGTCCCCTGCCTCTGCTTGCCTGGGTAGTGCAGGTGGAGGTAGTTGCTTAATTACCTAATTGGCTGATTGCCTCCACCTGCCTGTGGCCCAATATATAAGCCCAGTAGTATGAGGCAGGAGAGATTTTCTTTTGGGTCTTGTGATTTGTGGAGGTTTTCTTTTGGGGTTTGTGATTTGTGTGGAGAGCTTTTGTTTTGTGAACTTTGTGTGTTTTTGTTTGTTATTTAGATTAATAAATGTCTGGGTTTGTTTTTAGATCAGTTTCTGTCGTGTTTTTGATCCATCTGGACTTTGTTTGTTGCGGCCAGTCGAGCCAGCCGTAACAAAATGGGGGCTCGTCCGGGATCTGTCATCACACTTCCCTGCGGCGGCGAGGAGGCTGCGCGCAGACACAGTTCCCTGCGGCGTCGAGGACGACGCGCGCAGACACACACTTCCCTGCGACGTCGAGGACGATGTGCGCAGACACACACTTCCCTGCGGCGTCGAGGACGACGCGCACAGACACGCCCTTCCCTGCGGCGTCGAGGACGACGCGCGCAGACACGCACTTCCCTGCGGCGTCGAGGACGACGCGCGCAGACACGCACTTCCCTGCGGCGTCGAGTGCGACGCGCGCAGACACACAGGTCCCTGCGGCGTCGAGTGCGACGCGCGCAGACACACAGGTCCCTGCGGCGTCGAGTGCGACGCGCGAGACACACAGGTCCCTGCGGCGTCGAGTGCGACGCGCCAGACACACAGGTCCCTGCGGCGTCGAGTGCGACGCGCGCAGACACACAGGTCCCTGCGGCGTCGAGTGCGACGCGCGCAGACACACAGGTCCCTGCGGCGTCGAGTGCGACGCGCGCAGACACACAGGTCCCTGCGGCGTCGAGTGCGACGCGCGCAGACACACAGTACCCTGCGGCGGCGAGGAGGCTGCGCGCAGACACACACTTCCCTACAGTGGCAGATTCCTCTGGACAATTTGTGGACATTTGGTATTTATTTTTTTGTTTTGTATAGTAATTTGAAGAAAAAAAAAAAAAAAAAAAGACCTTTTAGTTTGTCTTTTTTTTGTCTTAAGGGTGGGGGTGTTACGTCCCCTGCCTCTGCTTGCCTGGGTAGTGCAGGTGGAGGTAGTTGCTTAATTACCTAATTGGCTGATTGCCTCCACCTGCCTGTGGCCCAATATATAAGCCCAGTAGTATGAGGCAGGAGAGATTTTCTTTTGGGTCTTGTGATTTGTGGAGGTTTTCTTTTGGGGTTTGTGATTTGTGTGGAGAGCTTTTGTTTTGTGAACTTTGTGTGTTTTTGTTTGTTATTTAGATTAATAAATGTCTGGGTTTGTTTTTAGATCAGTTTCTGTCGTGTTTTTGATCCATCTGGACTTTGTTTGTTGCGGCCAGTCGAGCCAGCCGTAACAGTAACAGTAATTAAAAATGACCAGTCCCCTGACCGATCTGACCCCCCTGCCTCAGATCCGGTCCAGTGGATGGAGCGGTGCCAGCAGGCAGTTGAGAGGGTAAGACCGCTCCTTTGTACACCTAATTTTGCACTCCCTTTGTCTACAGACAGTCACATTGAACAGCGGGCTGGGGACCGTTTTGTCCTAAAAGTTGAGGGGGTCAACCGCCCCGTTCTGTACATTAGCCAAAAGCAGTCACAAGCAGGAGGCAAAGTACAACACAGTGGAGAAGAAGTGTCTGGCCATCAAGTGGGCGGTTGGTGCTCCCTGCTATTATCTCCTGGGATGCACTTTCACACTTTGTTCAGGCAATGCCCCCCTTCATTGCTTGTTGGTATTTGACATTACAACCTCATACGTTCAATAAGTTCAAGATGATCCATAGACCAGAGGCTCAGGTGGTGGTGGCTGACTTCTTTTTCCGGGGCAGCGGGGAAGGGGAGTTGGCGGCTGGTGGCCAGATGCCTCCCTGCTCCCCAGCTGAAGTTGGGCTGGGCGGTGGGGATACATGGAGGGGTGGTGTGGTTAGGGCGCCATCTACAGGCGGAGAGGGAGCAGTTTAGCTGGCCTGTAACCGCAGCTGTAGGCGATTGTAGAATTGCTAACACAATGTGTACCATCTCATCGCACAATTAAATCCTGTGTAAGTCCAAGACTTACAGACTGTGTGGTTTGTGGGGAGATAAGCCTTCTACAGGCACAAAACCTGTTACAGGCACATTTTGGGTTGTGGTTGTTATTAAATGTAAAGTGGCTATACAATATTCGGCATTTGTAGCTATGAGTGCTTGGTCCTCTTATTTGCTGCTTGCATCTATATTTTATTTATTTTTCTTCTTCGAGGTAGCAAGATCCACTTGAACTGTCGATAGCAGGGTGATACAAGACATACATATTCCATGATAAAAGTAACTGAGTTTTTGGTAGCTGACTACCCATCCATTCCAAATGAAAAAGGCATTGTTTGGGTCCAGTAGCAAGGCTGCACAGTACTTCTCTAAAGTTGGCTAGACAGCTAGAATTACCACTTATGAACTGTTTCATAGGTCAGTGTTCAAGCTGACAGGCATTTCATGAACTTTGAGTTTCACAGAGTACAGCAATTACAAAAAATAGGTTTAAAGAGATAGATAAAGATATACTTTATTGAACCCTGTGGGGTAATTTGTCCTCTGCATTTTGACCCATCCTAATTACTTAGGAGCAGTGGGCAGCCGCAGTGCAGCGCCCGGGGACAACTCCAGTTCTGAGGCCGGTGCCTTGGTCAAGGGCAACTGCAGGAGTGCACCTAACATGCATGTCTTTGAGTGTGGGAGGAAACCGGAGTACCCGGAGTAAACCCACGCGAACACGGGGAGAACATGTAAACTCCGCACAGAAAGGCCCCAACCCGAGATTCAAACCCACAAATCTTGCTGTGAGCGATAGTACTAACCACTGTGCCACCGTGTCCGCCCTTATATCACCTGCAGTCTTAGAGACTAGATGAGAAAGCAGTGGATAATATCGTGAAGATTCATTAAACTCAAACATTACAGTACATAGAAAAGCTACAAACCCTCACTTATAAGATAAATGATTCAGTGAATTTCCATGGCTAATGTTCTGCTTCAGTTGGGTAAAATTGTTGCGTCTACACACTGGGCTGAGCAAGGATCAGCTGTGGGATGAAAAGAATTGGGCACTTTCAAAAAGCAGGGTTCAGTAGTTGGAACTAATGAAAGGAAATGTTGTATTCACAGCAGAATTGTAAAGCTCATACTCAAGCTTCTTAATTGTGTCTAGTTGAAAAGGGGGCAATCAACGGTCACAGAGAAATTTGCTACTCTTTTAAGCTACTCAAGACATGTAACAAGAATGTCTTCCAATGACAATTGCTAAACTGCAAGGACTTGAACATCAAACAAATATTCAGGACTAATTACCTCTTTAACATAAGAAAATCGGTACAGTGTGACAATATGTGGCTTAATTTCTAGCAAAACAAGCGCAGTGTGCTTGCTAGGTCAGAGAGAGGGATGCTGAAATGCTCTTTCTTCTGAAAATAGTTTAAAAAAATAATTTGACAATTTAAAATAAATATGTTTTTAGCGGAAAAATGCATCATAAAGTGAACTCACATATTCTAAATAGTTAATTAGCCAATTATTATTAATGTGTAAAAGATGGTGATTCTTCATTTTGAATATGTTAAATAATAGAAAGTTATTTTAAGAATATATACAGTACATGCACACATTATCAAAACAGTGCATTTATGAACAAAGTGTGGTGATTAATGCAATATTTTGCAACAATCATCAATATTTTGCTATTCTTTTTGGAATAGTAAATAATATGTAATAAATGTGATTATCAACATAAAACAAAAATGAAGAAATAATTAGTAATAATCATCACACCTTCCTATTAGTTCATACCTACATAATTGAACAGTCTAATGCATCTTACTGTTGGACATTTTATAATCACCTTGAACCTGTATTTATTTGTAAGTAAATTGATAATATTCATGCAAAGAAAACCATACTTTATTTCAAATTACCGATGGTCACGTAATGTCATTATCACTCATGCTCAAGAAGATAACTTTCAAACACAAAATTTTACAGACAAAAATGAATCTAATAACTAAACTTCTTGGAGTACTGAACTTCTTAAAACACAATGTTTCCATAATCTGTGCATGGCGTTGTTAGTGTATGGCATTGTCCATGTGCCCACATTACTTATTTCCTTTCAATAGGAAGTGAAAAAGTTCACCTGTGCTGTGTAATATTGTTTAAAATGTTGGACAAAATCACTGACCAGCCCTCATATACATGCTGACTTGCTGTATACTATACGGCAACATTCTACGCTATGGCATCTAGCCAAATCTGGAAATCTCAAAGTGAATTATTATGTTCAGTGAAAGTCCCACTTCAGTCTGTTTTGGATGATGGTTAGAGGAGTGCGTTGGGCAGGTGCTTATGGATCAAAAGACAATTTTAGGGAAGATACAGACTAATCTGACCTTAATAGTAATAATAACAACAAGAACAACCACAATAAAAATAATAATAACAATAATAATTGGGAGGGGTCCAAGCATTGGCACCATCGCGCCCCCTATGGAGCGATTTTATTGGCTTTTGCATTTAACTCAAAACTACCGAACGTCGGAAAATTCTAATACGGAACCGTTTCTTTTTTTTTTTTTTAAGTATGGAAAAAGTGCTGAAGTTTCGGTATACCATGCAACATTACGCCAGACACATATTTATTCCAATCCATTGCTCAGCTTAGCAGAGAATGCACATTTCAGAGCGCCTCAGAGACAGATAGAATAATAACACATAAATACACATTTCAAATAATAAATACAACATTGAGAAAAAACGAAACAAAAGACGAAATATTAACTCGCGACCTGCGTGCTGCGCGCAGATTAGCCTGCCGTATTATTTATTTAGACATTAGCAGATAAGAAAGATTTTGGTTACGCTGACCTATAAAACGCTATTCCAAAAGCAAAATCATACATGTTATACATCATTAGAAAGCTTATACTGTCACCTACTGAATAAATGAACTGTCAATCAAACCAAATTGTACTAAAAAGGGTGACAACGCCGTAAGCAACAGGTGTGGTATCACGCACAGCTATTTTTGAAGGTAGCCTACCCAGGTATCACAAATGTGCGTATATTTCACAAATGGATTGTCCAAGACAATATATGACCACTCAGCCTCAAAAGGGGCATCTCTACGCGTAAAACCAGTGGTAAGATTGTATATTTATTCAATGTTTAGTCCCAGATATTGATTGTGGAATGACATGGTATAATTTAAAAAAACTTTGTCTCGTTTATTTCGTTATTCAATGAGCAGCGTTTTCACTGCTGTATTGGCATATTTTAGGGCAAATGTCGGGTTTATCTTGTTGTTACGGAATATTACATTACATTACATTACATTACAGGCATTTGGCAGACGCGCTTATCCAGAACGACGTACAACAAAGTGTATAACCATAACCAGGAACAAGTGTGTCGAAAACCCTACCGTTCCAAGTGCAGGGAACAACTGCATAGTTCAACTTGGACCCTGTAGGTTAAACTGATTAACACTAACACAAACAAGAACAGCAACAACGCAGTCTATGCAAAAATACAAGCAATAGTTAAGACGAGTTAAGACTAAGTCACCTACGAAACAACTACCTAGTTACAACCCTAAGCTTACAGTCAATATAGAGATTAAATTGAGAGTATGATTTCTCTCAGCATAATGACGGATTCAAAGACTAAACGAACTCACCCGATATTGTCTTCAAATGGATCCATGCCAAAGAAAAGTAATGATTCATCCTCTCAAAAAGCTTTTACTAACAAACCTTTAATAGCCTAGCATGCACTCTGGCTGGCACTGTCTTTCCTTTGCTTCCCCGACGTTCAGGCCCTCCCCTCACTGATAAAAACTAGACCCTACGGTGTCGGATTACTTGCGTCGCCATGGATGTCGATTGCCGTAAAGAAGTTTACTAGATGTCGTAACACTTAGATTTGGAGCTCCAGCTCTTCCGCACCCCAACTAATAAGAAAGTCCAAATAGCGGACAACCAATATGGCGGACATACGTGGGACATCCCAATGGCAAAGTTGTAGAGCACATTCAGATGCATCGGCCGATGAAGTTTTGTGTTGATCTGACTTACGGTGTGGGAGTTATGACCTTTTAAACACGACCCTTTGTTATAGTGCCACCATCTGGCCGACATAGGTGATTTTTAGTGCCTCAGCAGTTGGGGGCCATAGAAACCCACCTACCAAATTTGGTTGGTCTACATCTTATGGTTGCTGAGCCTCAGACATTTTAGCGGAGAAAGCTTCCACGCCCAAATGAAAAGGTTAAAATGGCGGGCAAACAATATGGTGGACATAGGTGGTGCCAATGGCAAAGTTGTAGAACACGTTCAGATGCATCGGCCGATGAATTTTTCTGTTGATCTAACTTATGGTGTGGGAGTTATGGCCTTTTACGGAAAACCCTTTGTTATAGCTCCACCATCTGGCCGACATAGGTGATTTTTAGTGCCTGAGTAGTGGGGGGCCATAGGAACCCACCTGCCAAATTTGGTTGTGCTTGTAGTTGCTGAGCCGCAGACACTTTTAGCGGAGAAAAATAATAATAATAATAATAATAATAATAATAATAATAATAATCCTAACAGATACAATAGGGTTCCACCAGCTTCGCTGCTTGGACCCCTAATAATAATCCGAACAGATACAATAGGGTTCCACCAGCTTCGCTGCTTGGACCCCTAATAATAATAATAATAATAATAATAATAATAATAATAATAATAATAGTAATTTGCAGTATATAACGCCATTCTTTTTGTCATAGAACAATGTGTGCGATGGACTGGCTTTCCTACTTCCTCAACAGCAGCTCACTGCTGCACACAACACTTGGAATATTATTTCCCAGAGAGAAACGCATGCTTTTGATGCATGCAAATTGAATGCAGTTGCCCTTTTCAATATGTTCTCCTTACATACTTTCCGATACAAATTCCTGTTCTTTTTATTGAAAACAAAGATATAGGTTGAACACAAAAAGAGATAACGAGCTTCCAAAATTGTGCCCCGTTGACGTGCCCCATGGTCTGGTGTGAAATCTTTCCCAGTGCCAGTGCTGACTGAAGCCAGGATTCCCACCGAATGAGGCATAATTAGCACCACAGTTACCCACGGGCGGGATCAGCTTAATATTACAATTGTACACAGTAGGAAAGGGATAAAAAGCTTTTCCAAAATATTGTAGCAAAATTTAAGAACATGTTTGATCATGAGAACATTCAGCCATTCAGCTCTGCGTTTGACCATCTCTATTAATCTATTATTTATTAATATTAACATGATCTTTTATATAGACATAAATATACTGCAGATAACTGGAGACAGAAGATGTGGAATACAAGACATACAGGATTTCTGCATTTACTATAAAGCACAAATATATAAGAATGGTGTTTAATGCGGTTGGTCCTTGGCACACAGTACACTTGGAAACTAATACAAGATGAAATATTAATTAATATGACCAAGCACCGGTGTAATGTACTATCTAAGTCTTTATTGTATTATGTTTTACAATGGATAATATACAGGAATTAATAATCAAGCAGGAAGGATTCACATATTCTTTGGGGAGTGTGTTTTGAAGGGCACAGTCTGAAAGTTAGGTTTACAGTAAAATGTAGTAAAATCTACAATAAAATATAAGTAAATAAGTTATGCTCCCACACACTGTGCCTTCCACAAACCAATTAAATAACACTAGCGTTCTGGAATACAATCTACAGTTACTAAATACGAACTGACTGTAACTGTAGTGTGAGAAAATTCATTTCCATTAATTTAACTATGTAACTGCAATTCCATTGTCCAACGAAAGAGAGCACAAAACCCCATCTCTGAGCCCTTTGTCAGACAGCCTCCTATCCAGTACTGTCTTTTAGACAGATATACAGGAGCCAAGCTGCCTGCAAGGAGTGTCAGGAAAGCACCACAGAAGAAAGGGTTTTTCTAAGTTATCCAGCATAGCATAGTAAATACCTGGCTTTGTTTCTTGTGATACAGGCTCATAAACACTGCCAATTTTTCCATCTCCAAAAAGCTGATGTTGCTTTCACATATGCTAACAAAATGAGGAAAAGGCAGTATTTTATGTCTGTACTCTTCACTCTCTTCATGTCACCAGCCAATATATTGGGGGATTCAGACTCATGTCCTGCTGTTTGTGAGTGCTCTGAGTGGAAGACCTACACAATTTCATGCTTTTATATTGATGCAATGCCTACATTTCCTGCAAGCACAGAAATGCTGTAAGTACATTTTATTTGTGGATGTTGCCTATTGACTGTATTGTCCATGTGCATGTTTTTGTGAATAGCAGGATTAAACCATGCTCTGGTTTGTTTAACAGTTATGAATCTAACCATACTCAGTGTTTTGAATCTTTGAGTTTTGGTATTTTAATATTAATATTTTTAAAAATCCTTTTTTTTTTGTTGGTCAAAACAACCAAATTTATTATGTCTATTGGCTATACATGACATTTATGTACATGGTATTTTTTTCCTTTATCATTGCCTATATTCTTTCAGTGTTAATTCTGGTCCAATTTTCAGTTTCATTCTCATTTTAGGAGAAAAAAATTAGGGCTTACATTTGCCTTTTTTTAGAACCACAATTTGGACAACCTTCAGTAAAATGTAAAGGAGTTCTTGATAAGTGTTCTGCAATGTTTTCTGGATCAATGTGAGGGAGCTAGCTCAGAACTGTACATTTGTTGGCTTAAAAAAACATTTTAGGATGATTTTATACATAACAACTGTTATTGTTATATTTTTATTTGTTATCATGCTTCAGCTTAAATTCTTCTTCTTCTTCTTCTTCTTATTATTATTATTGATTTTGTTTATATTTTATTATGTCTTAATTAATATGATGGTTTAGTTTATTAGTATTTCTGTGGCGTTCCCTGTAAGCCTAGGATTTTCTTATCTCTCTTTGTTACAGCTTTTGTTTTTTCTTTCCTTCACTTCTACATGTTTTTATGTGCAAATGAATACATACATGCCAATAAACAAGAAACAACAACTGTTTAGTCAATTTTTCCACTACTATATATTGCTGTGGATAAAAGTGTCTGCCTTGTGATTGCAATGTAATATTGCATTCATGTTTAGGGATAACTACAGTAAAAACTACTCATGCTTCTTATATTTAGCAAAAACTTTAATCCAGTACTACCCAAAACTTCCCTTTTGTCATCACCACTACTTTACCTTCCTTTCTTATTCTTAAAAACATAACTGTTAAAGAAGAAAAGCTCTACATTTGTTTAATAATCAAGCACATTGCAGACGTGTACTTAAGCTACAGTAACAAGGTACAGTCTGGTCCAGAATTATTAGCACCATTGATAAAGATGCACAAATAATCAAATGCTACTATGTACCTGTACAGATGGCTACTGGAGACACGTCTGGCTACAGTTCCACGTGATGCCTTTATGAACATGGTCAACATTTCAGAGATGTGAGTAGAAACAGATCATCAACAGTATTTAGCTAGAATTATAGAAACCCATTGGCTTGAAAATAGTTATGTTATAGGTACCAGTTTTTTATTAGTGGATATTTTTTTTGTAATAGCATACATTGAACTTTTGCTAATGACACTTTGCACTTACATTATACTGTAATATTATACTTTCTATACAGTAATAATCACATTGTCTCATAATTGTTTCCCGAATTATTGGCATCCTTCATGATAATGAACAAAAATGACAGAAAAAAATAAACACACACGATAAGACATATTTTGTGCTCAAACATATGGGAGCTGTATAGTTTTATCTTACACAATAATTTTTTAAACACAAGAGGTTTATTGAGCAATACAATTTCTTTTCTGCAAAACAAGGTTTTTATGTTATTGGCACTCATATGAATAATATTCCCCTGGAGTGGCTTCACCGAACAATACTGATCCCCTGTAGTGTTTGTCATGGTCGGAGAACACTTTTGGACCACCCCTCTAATCAGAAAATTTCAAGATCCTTGATATTCTTAGGTTTGTGCTTGTCGACTACCCACTTCACTTTAGACCACAGGGTTTTCAATGGGATTCAAGTCCAGAGACTGAGATGGCCATTACAAAACATAGATTGTGTGTTCCTGTTTGGCTAGTAGTAATGTGATGACGCCAGTACTGATGATAGACCACGGGTGGTAGACCCTGGTAAGCTTGTAGAAAAGGAATAGAGCGCAGATTTCATAGATAGTTGAATTATATTCATCCAAAAATAAAGGTTGGAGAACACACATGTATTTCAATAAAACAATTACAAGGCCATTTGTTTAGTTTTTATTTTTGTCTGGACTGCAACAGCGAGGCCAGCCCTACAAACGCGAATGACTGTGACTGACTGAGTGAGTTATGACGTCACACCATTGGTCGACCGGTCCAGCCATATACTAGGTTTTGACCTGGTCTTGTTTATAATAGGGTTGGCAAAAAAGGTGGCAGAAATGCCACTTTGTATTCTGATTGTTGTAAACAAATTACCATTGGTGATTTATCAACTTTTGAATACCTTGCTGTGATAAAATGTAACTTATCTGATCTGCTCATCACCATCTATGATCCACCAGGATATCATCCATCTATAACTCAGGGTTTATGGATGAGTTTGGTCAAATTACATAAAATAATTTAGGAAGCACTGGGAAGGATTGCTTTAGAATAGAGCTTGTTGAATAGAATTTATGTGCCCTAAGAATTTATTGTTTGTTGTAACTTGGCCTCATTTTAATATCAATACTTGTAAAGGCAGGCCTAGATTTAGTAAATTTTAATTAATGACTCATAGACAGTGCTTTGTATGGATGAGTAACTTGGCATTTTTGTACGTTGTAAACATTTTTTATGTGAAGAAGACTTTTTCAATCTTGTATCCCTACATGCTAGTGGACAATGATCACTGACCTCGAGATAAAACTCCTCACTAGCCAAATCTTTCTCTGTTTTTAAAAAAATACATAAAATCATATCAATTAGAGATGAATTTTTAAAATCCTTGTAATTTGGACTTGTGGGTTTCTTTGATTAATTGTGTGAGAACAATCACAGCATAACTCTTTAAGTTCATTTGATGCATCAGTTAGCCAATATAAGTTGAGATCCGCAAGTATAACCACATCAGAATCAACATGAGAAATGTTCTGCCAATATCTTGAGAGAATCATCTGTGGCAGAGGGGGCTTATAGATGCCTATCACAGTACAATAATTCTTAAGCCTGATTTATACTTCTGCGCTGAATCTACGTAGAGCCTACGCCATAGCCTACGCAAGTGGCCTACGCCGTTGTGAGCATTTATACTTGTGCGCTGGTCTGTCTGCATCGCTCTGCAATACACGGTCAAAACGCTAGTTGTAAATACGTAGGAGGAAATGCAATGCTACCAAGCGGAACAATCACAGTTGTTGCGGTCTGCGTCGCTGTGACGTGAAGTTACATTTCTGGGGAGGTGCACGTCAGGCTACGGCGTAGGCTACGGCGTAAGGAACGCGGCTGCGCCGTACCTACGGCATAAATTCAACGCAGAAGTATAAATCAGGCTTTAGGCCCTAGATCAAGTTTTAAAACACAAATTTCAAAACATATAGCTACAGAGACAGAAGTGAGGACTGAAAGAGAATGATGAGATTTAACTTACATTGCTGCTCATCCACCTTTTTCCAACTCTGTCAGCTCTATAGATATTGCAGCCATTAATGGCAATTATTTTATCATCATTGTTACTTTTTGACCAGGTTTCATTAAGCACAAGAGCATCGGGGACTGCTTGAGAAATCAGAATATTGATATGATCAAGTTTCTGATGACAAAGTAGGCTTCATGACCGACCTAACCTTTTCATTTAGCAAAGGATTTAGCAGTTATCCGTTAGCTGGGTAGGTGAGTCTGAACGTAACATTTGAACTAGTTTCTGTCGTCTTGCCTTAGGTTAATAGGGCTACTTTTGACAGTAACTGTGCAAAGGAGCTGGCTGTAGAGTGGCGATGGCAACAGTGCTCATGGAATCACGCTATGGAACTGCAGCACCCGATCTAACTCTGAATTGGAAACTTGCCTGACTTGGTCATGCACAGCCGTATTTGGTGCCTATTGTACTTACGCTACAGGCCAATGGTATATTAGGCTACCATTGTCAAAAAAACTGGCCAAGTCTCAACTTCCAGGCAGAGGCAACTAGGTTTTCAGGAGCTGAGTGGTTCTCACCAGGCATTGTTTGGTCAAAGGGGTTTGAAAAAAAGATTTTAGGGCCAAAAGTACTCAGTAGTTCCCGTTGTTAACTACACTTCAAATTGCCAAAGAAATTTAATTAACTACCACAACCTCTACTTAAACGTAAATTTAGTTGAACTACCAGCTGCTAATTTAAACTGATAGTCTAACTAGATGTAGTTAAACTACTCCCCAACACTGAAAGTCCTACAGTCTTACCACAGGAATCCACCGAGGATCCGTTCTCAGCCCCCTGCTTTATTCCATGCGCACAAAATCCATTGGATGATTTTCTCAGACAGTGGCACTGCCTACCACTGGTTTGCTGAAATACACAGCGATTTCTCTCCTTTCCAAGCACTGATGTCTACTCACACATTTCTTGGTCTGTTTCTTTCAGATACATATATGGGGATGTGATATTGAAAAGGCTGGAGAAGCACTCATTTTACAACTTAATGAAAGTCACCCACATGTGAGTAGAGTAGACAAACCATTGTGTTTGTCTTTGTTTTGTGAGATATACCAAATTCTTTCAAAAAACAGTGGAACACATAAATAGCAATACATTTTCCCACTGTTTTCTTTCTACTATGTAATTATTATTACATATTTTAGCATAATTTAATGTTCTTATGAAAATTACCTATTGCAAATTTCTTTATGGTTTATCTGCAAGTCCAGAGCATAAGTGTTTTTACATTAACTTTCCATTATATCCATAATAATAACTCAATTACGTAAATTAAACGTTATCTGTTTTCTGTTTACTTGTATAAAGTTGCAAATAGAACCTTAGGCAATATGTTAAAATCTATTGCTCACAGCATGTGCATAAGTATATTCGGAATCTGTAGAATATGTCACTCAAGAGCACTGTTTAGGTTAGTCCACATTTGTGCATTTATCTGATGAATTTTGTGTCCTACATCCACCATGCTCTACAGGATAGAATCCTGGAATATCAGAATTAAAATGTTGTCAGGTGGCTCAGGACTGATGGTTTGCATGGCTAATTTAGTGGTCATTTTATGTTGTCACCAAGAATACAGGGAATAATACTTAGCCTAGAACTAATAATATTAAATTTTAGATGATGGAAACAGATACCCTGCTCATGATATTTATTCAGGACCAATAAAAGGTCTCAAAGGGGATGATTGGTATGCCCCATGAGACTGCAGGTCTTCTAAAATAATGGTGGATTCTGTACTGGTAGCTGGAGACTGGGAAACTGTATATGACTACCAGCTAACATGCTCTCTCTACCATTGTGATGGTCCTACTGCATGCCATGCCACAATTTCTGTTATTTTCCTACGGTTTCTTCCCAGCGTCTGGCAGAAACCAATAGAATCTTCAATTATAGTAATACGATAGCCACTCACTTCTGGTCCTGCCATTATGATGCTAGGGAACAAATAATGAATAAGAAACACGTTCAGCCTTAATAGTATGTGACGTTGGTTGCTGGTCCCTGGGTTCAGGCAAAATGCTTTTCTTCAGCATGTCAAAGGTAGTAAACTGAATTGAAGTCATCAATCAGTGGCAGTATAATACAATGGGTAAGGAGCTGGTCTTGAAACCTGAATGTCACAGCTTTGATTCCCAGGTAGGACTCTGTCATTGTGCCCTTGAGCAAGGTACTTCTATATATATCCAGCTGTTTAAATGGATGCAATGTAAATGCTATGTAAAAAAAGTTGTGAATAAGAGCATTAGCTAAATGCCTGTAATGTAATCAAATATGGCGCAACAGGTTACATTACATTACATTACATTACAGGCATTTGGCAGACGCTCTTATCCAGAGCGACGTACAACAAAGTGTATAACCATAACCAGGAACAAGTATGACGAAAACCCTAGAGAGAAGTACCGGTCCAAGTGCAGGGAACAACCGCACAGTTCAACTTGGACCCTGAAGGTTAAACTGATTAACACTAACACAACGAGAACGGCAACAATGCAGTCTATGGAAAAAATACAAGCAGTAGTTAAGACAGTTAATGTACCTAAGTCACCTACGAAACAGCTGCCTAGTTACAACCCTAAGCTTACAGTCATTTACAGGGGGGTAGGGCGGGATGGGGAGAGGTGCAGCCTGAAGAGGTGAGTCTTCAGTCGTCGCTTGAAATGGGTCAGTGTCTCAGCTGTTCTGACCTCCACGGGGAGGTCATTCCACCATCATGGGGCCAGAACAGACAGGAGACGTGTTCTGGAAGTGCAGGTGCGAAGAGGGGGAGGTGCCAGGCGTCCTGAGGTAGCAGAACGGAGGGATCTGGCTGGCATGTAGAGTTTGAATATCTTGTGGAGGTATGCTGGGGCTGATCCCTTGACTGCCTGGTATGCTAGGACCAATGTTTTAAATTTGATGCAAGCTATAACAGGCAGCCAGTGGAGGGTAGTGAGCAGGGGAGTGACGTGGGAGTGTCTGGGGAGGTTGAAGACCAGACGAGCTGCAGCATTCTGAATGAGTTGCAGGGGTCTGGTGGCAGATGCCGGTAGTCCAGCCAGAAGAGAGTTGCAGTAGTCCAGGCGGGATAGAACCATTGCTTGGACCAGGAGCTGGGTTGAGTAGGTGGTGAGAAAGGGGTGGATTCTCCGGATGTTATACAGGAAAAATCTGCATGCCCGGCTTACTGCTGCAATGTTCTTGGAGAGGGACAGCTTGTTGTCCATCACCACTCTGAGATTCTTGGCACAGGGTGATGATGTCACTAAGGTGTCCCCTAGGGAAATGGAAAAGTCGAGGAGGGGAGAGGATAGAGCAGGAATAAAGATTAGCTCCGTCTTTCCCGGGTTGAGCTTCAGGTGGTGATTGTCCATCCAGCTCTGGATGTCCCTCAGGCAAGCGGAGATGCGGGCAGGGACCTGTGTGTCCGATGGGGAGAAGGAGAGAAAGAGTTGCGTGTCGTCGGCATAGGAGTGATAGGACAAGCCATGGGCAGATATTACAGGGCCAAGGGATCTGGTGTATAAGGAGAAGAGAAGGGGACCCAGGACTGAGCCCTGGGGAACTCCGGTGGCGAGGGGACGGGGTGGTGATACCTTACCCGCCCAGGCAACCTGGAAGGAACGGTCAGAGAGGTAAGACTCAATCCAGTCAAGGACTGTGCCGCAGATCCCTGTTGCTGCCAGGGAGGACAGGAGGATAGAGTGCTCCACAGTGTCAAATGCAGCGGAGAGGTCTAGAAGAATCAGGACAGAGAAGAGGGAGGCTGCTCGTGCGGCATGGAGTGACTCACTGACCGAGAGGAGTGCAGTCTCGGTCGAGTGGCCAGGCCTGAATCCAGACTGGTGGGGTTAGATGACGCTGTACATAATAGGGCCAATCACGTGCAAGAAACCAGCAGCAACCAAAACGCAAATAAAACAAGCCAATGACAACTCCTAATTAAGACCTTTTGGCATTGATACAGTACATAAATTGCCGCCCCTACACGGCATTATAATAGCTCCAATGCCCATATAGTTAAGTTCAGTCAAATTATGTTTGTAACTGTTAAAATGTCTAACCACTGGTGATTCATTTTTACATTTGGAAAATTTGTGTTCACAAATTGCTTTTTCCTACATAAAGCAAATTACATGTACATTTAAGCAAATAAACCACAGATTGAGTATCGCACGTGATCCTGCCCTTTAAATTTTTCTCAGCTCCTGTGCTTGGTTGAATAAAATTTGTTTTTTTTTCATCAAACCATGGCAATGGACACAATTATAGCAGGGACACAATTATTATCCGCTCTTTGAACCTGACGTACCTTATTAAGAGTCTTCTCCAAGAGTGTTGCAGTTTTTCACAAAGCTTCAAACAGCTCATCCGAGTCACATCTACGCTGAAACCTTAAGATTTTGCTGGAAGGTAAACTATTTTTCAGGGCTGGATGGTGATAGCTACGGTAATGTAAAGAAGTATTACGATCTGTTTTCTTGTTATGTACTTCATTGTGCAATCCATTGCCTTCTTAACTAAAACATTCATATAAACTAAACTAAAACATTCATACATATAATGGACTCCTTCCTAGTGTTCAGATACTCATGAAAGTCTTTTACCACCCTTTCAAATAAAGAATCACTTATATCAACATATAGTACATTTTTATGTATTTAGAGAAAGGAATGCTAGTAAATGAAATCAATCTCAGATTTACCCATGAACAAATTGGCGTAATTAGGGGCCACATGAGACCCCATTGCTGTACCTTGGCTGCACGGTAAATAATACTTATCTTCAAAAACAGAGCCAGATGGTTACAGGCGGCGAACCCAAAGAAATTGAGAAAACGTGATAAATGACAGCTATGTCTGGTTTCAATGAATCCCCACAGACTTTAAAAGTTAAGATATGAAAATGGAGACCTCAAATAAAAAAAAAACACCAGCCTGTTTGACTAATGCACTGAGAAAAACCACATAGGACCAACGTGGGTGATCTATCGCATTCGGACTGTGGTAAGTAGTTGCAATGTAGTGGGATGATGGCACAGCTATGTTGCTTACCGCTGCTCTTCTGTAGAGTCAGATTTGTGTCAAAAGTATCAAACAAAACATATCAAGCACGAAACAATAGCATTTATGCGCAGACATGGAAAAATAATTATTCAACAATGTTTTTACTTCTTTTTGTTCCAAACTCTTCTTTTACTCTTGAAATCGTTATTTTTCTTTGCAGTATTTATTCCTTTGTTCTCAAATGTTTTGGTTGATAAATCGGATTCCACAATAAGCGACTTCCCAAAGGGCAGACTACCTCCACGCTGCATTGTGGCTACCTCCCACAGATGTGGCGCGGCAGAGTGCCTATGTCAGCATTACGCCACTGTGCTGTCAGGGTTAGCGAGGCTTACATTCACTTAGCCGGTGGAGAGCACAGAATGAAATACTGTTTCAGTTCCCATAACGAAACAGTTACAAAGCAGTGATAAATTCAGTAATGTGACTAATATTTATTGTGACACAGAAATTCTAATTCAAGTCAGTTAATAAGCATAGACACAATAAAGGCTCATCAGGTCAAGGTTCAGTAGGTACACACTGACAAGCCATTAATCATGTTTGACAGGTTTTATATTAGCCTGCTAATGTTAGCTAGCTAGCTAATGATGTAGATGCTGAAGTTGGTAACTCTATTAGCATAATGGACAAGCTAATATAGCAAAAAAGCATTAGTTAGTGATGTTAGGTTGTGGTAGGTGGGCTATATTTGCTTACATACTAATCAGCATACTAATTAGTTGGTCAAAAAAGTTAATATAGTAAAAATGTAAGAGCAGAATTGAAAGAATTGGAGAGAAGGATTTCTAAAGGGTAGTAGCAGAACACACCATAACAAATTCAAAATGAATGACTTTATGCTAGCGATATGAGATGATGTGTGTGATGGTAGACTACATGGATTAGCCAACCTCACACAGACTAGAAAAGGATGGGGAAGGATATCAGAGGCAGTGTCTCTGGTCAAAGTCATTACTGAGCACGTGAGAGGGCGCTCAGTAATGATAGGTATTACTTCCCTGACACACAGTGACTAGGCAGTGATGCAAACCGTTTCTGAACTGTCCACAAGAAATGAAAATACAGTCCAAATGACGCAGTCACTTCCGCAAATCGGCACACGGGGAGACAACAGATGAAGAAAAAAAAAAAACACCTATTATGACTACATGTTCTTGGGAGGAGAAATTTTTGACTTTGTATTTTGACTGCATTGATACCATTGACCAATAATGAAGTGGGTGGCTGAAAGAACTATACAGGAGCCAACCGCACTGGCCCTAGAGAGCAACATCTCTCACCAAGACCAGGAAGTTTCCAAAACGAAAGCCTGGTCTTGGTCCCTTGGTTCCAGGAGATGTATTCATCAGAAATGTATGTATGTGGCGCTTGCCATGTTTCTCACCTAATGTGTTTTTTCATGTCTAATGTGTTGTGAAACTAGCAGTTTTCAGTATTGACGTCAATAGGTTGTGAGCATAGAGCTGAATAAGTTGATCCATGTTGTAAAATGTCAGCTTAAATGCTGAAGTAAAATGACCAAAGTATAATAAAAAATGATACAATTAGTTCAAGGACATAGGTTTTCTGTTTTCCAGAGAAGTACGGAATACCAGGAGTTTGGCTTACATTGACTCAGAGGCATTTAAGGATCTACCAAATCTGAAGTACTTGTAAGAAGGATTCTTTTGTATGTCTCTCTCTCCCTGTCACCCTCTCTCACCAGCACCACCCCTCCCCCTCAGTTGCTCCCCATCCACCCCCACGCCCCCCTCTCCCCCGCCACCCTAGAAATGCGCACACTCACACACAGACTTGGTTTTCATTTACTATTTCATTCGTGTCTTGGCTCTTGGATTTCATTGCAGGGGGATTTTCAATACCGGACTTTCAGTATTCCCTGACCTGACCAAGATCAACTCTGATGATATGAACTTCATACTGTAAGTTAAGTTCACCATCTTATTTTCAACCATCTGTCCCTTCATTGTTATGGAAAGGACAGGTCCCATCCATAAAAATATTATTATGCAGTAGAGCTCAAAATAATATGTAAGTCTATGGAAAGCTATAAAATGCGATTTCAGTGTCTTGGATATATAATGAAACATTTCTTCCCTGTTAGTGGGGACTCTGTTCTCAGTAAAACAGTTGTGTCTCTTTTCAGAAATTGTGGTTGCTAGGGCTTGGTGTCTATTTTCTCCTCAGTCCCCAATGGCCATAAAAACACACAAACTAGATAAATTGAGCGTATTGATAAACTGACTGACGGAAAAAAAAGTAAAAGCTCTGGGTTAAATAATCAGAAGAACATATTTCTCCCAACAATTTTCAGCAAGAAAAGCTATTACACACATACTGAGCTCTGAGTGCAGCTTAAGCGATACAGTTACATGTTCTGACCTCATCCCCAGGTATCATTGATAAGTTTGAATCATCTCTTATGTAAGGATCCTGCTTCCTTTATCAACTTAACTAAAGCACATATGATCCTCTAGTGTACAAACTGAGCAGAAAACCAAGCAGGGTAGAAAACTAAGTGTATAAAACAACCAGATGTATAAATGGGTTCTCTGTAAAGAAAAAATAACATACATTTTGTGTCGCTCTGTTTCATAAATGATAATGATTTCCATTTAATGGCTGCATTTTTGCTTTGGTCAAAATAAAGAGATTACTAGATTGCATTAAGAATTTTACGTAAATTAGGTAGACAGTAGGCAAACGGTGAAAGCATATATGAATGATATGAACATAATAAGACATACAAAAAGTATAAATATATGAAACAAAACTTATGAAAGATGGAAAGATGGAAAAAACAGCAGCACAATAATAAAATAGATAAACACAATGCATTATAAGGTAATAGGCTATTTAACAAGGATGTGATACTAATAGATCATAAAATAGAAATAAAGTAAAAAATATATAAAATAAATAAAATAAATAAAAATCTCAAATAAAACCGCAATTTTAAGTACAAAATATGTTTTGGCTTGAAACTGCCCGCTGTATCAGCATCTCAGATCCTTGGGTAATATGTTCCAAAATTTTGCTTGTCCCTGTTCATGCGCATGTTCAATACTTTATTCCTTCATGACTGTATTTTTAAAGCTGTTAAATAAATAGGAAGCACTAAAATAAATAGGAAGGACAATCTGTATTCAGTATGGAAATATTCCACTTCTATTTAATCTTGTTCTTGCAGTAGTTCAATATACATTCAATGAACTCCTGCCACACACCCACCCCACCTGCCCTCCTCCCGAAAATTTTTTTTCTTGGTTTAACCCTTGCCAAAAGCAAAACAGAACGTGATTCTTCTCTCCCTGCACGAACTATGAAGCTGGCTGTATCAGACTAGTTTTTCAGCTATATTACAGTGTGCTGCATGACTCTTTGTGTGTGCATGTCAATACATTAAACAGTTAATGTCAAAGAAAGATAAATTCATATCAATAAATTGTGTTCTTTGTCAATGATGGGCAATGATCGTGTGACTTGTGAATGGCAATGGCTGACTATTTTTTTGTTGCTGTTGTTGTCAGACTTGTTTTGGTTTGGAAATGATCTTCATTTAACAGTATGGTTTTGGGAGATATATCTGGACATGGATGTGGCCAAAGTGGGTTTTTGGATGGTTGGGTATCAGAAGAGACCGAAGGTGGTGGGCAGTTCTTAGACTTGTGAAGAAATTTTCTCACAGCTCCTAAATTTTGCTCCTAGTCGTCAAAAGGGACATTCATCATGGGACCGCAATAATAAGTGATCAGTGGTGAACCTACATGGGTGCTTTTCCCACTGCTGGATACACCCATTTCACTGTTAACCACAGCAGAAGCTTTATTGATCCTAATAGAGGGGAAACACACAAACTATAGATAGAGCTTTGGGATGTATACAAATAAGATATAGTGACTAAGAGGAAACAGGAGAAAGGACCTTTTGAAGGAGCACTTTTTTTACCATAGGTCATAGGTAGGCAATTGCTTGGGGCTTCGTCCGCCAAAGGGGCCTCGTGAATTTGTGTTTCCTTTTTAAATTTTTTTATTTATAAAACATTTTTCCTTTCTTGTCACTCCAAACGAATGATAATCTGTAATAGATAAAAAATAAATCTATCTACATGTAAATGTGGGGCTATCCAATTAAATATCTATACTTGCCAATATTTATTATTACCCACATTTCACATTTAATGGACTATTCCACCTTGACCTTCCTGCATTTGCGGCTAATCAATGACGTAGAAATTCGAGTTGCCATCAGCGGCAGAGAGTCACTATCTTTGTTACCAAAGATAGCATTTTCAAAGTGGATTTGAGAAGAGAAAGAAGAAGAAGGAAGATGCCCAGTTTAAGGAAAGTTTGCCTAAACTGACAAAATTTTTAAATAAAACAGCCATTGACTCCACGACAGAGTAGAGTGAGAGCACCTATTATTGACCACCTTAACCGCTAGTGTATTTACTTTGTATTTATTAGAGAGAATTGGACATTGTTACCTATTTAAATTTAAGTCCTGTACAAATACACATAATAAATTGTCTAAATGTAAAAAACCAACTTCATACATATACATTTAGTTATATTAATATAGCCTTAGTTACTATATCAACTTTAAGACAAGCAACACGCTCGGAATAATCTCATCGCGACCCATTAAATCCAATGGCGCAGACGTTGCTTCATAATTTCAAACTGCTTTCCTAACGGCTATTTTGTGTCCTGCAACTTGGGTTACAACAGTGAATATGTACAGATTCCTAGACATGCTGATAGCGACCACCTTTCTCATATTAACCTCAAATACGCAGGACACTTATACAGTATGCTAGCAAATTTAAGTTCCATTCATTTATATGGAGTGGTCGATACACGTCCCCTTAGTAACCAAAAAGCTAGCCATTATCAGCTATTACCAGTTTTGGCATCTCTTGGTTACCCTGGTATTTGTGTAGATAATTGTAATTACATATAAGATTTTGAACAATACTGCACCCGCTGTTCAAGTTCTACTGTGTACTTCAAAAGCCTGCACAAAATTAAAAGGTGGTTTGGTTATTTTGGTGCATTCCCCAAAACGATGCTTTCATTAATGTGTTTTTACATTCTATAACTGAAATTAATTAATATATTATTTTGACTGTAGTTACAACCTTGTGCGGTTGTAGAAACATTTATATAGCATTTTCTTAGTGCCCCTTTTTTATTTTCACAGTGAAATTGCTGATCACCCCTACATCACAACAATACCAGCCAACTCCTTCCATGGCCTTACCAACAATGTCCTGACTGTGTAAGTACTGGTGCTGTTACTGATCATGTAAGAATAATGTTTACACACCTGATTATAGACCACAGAAGCTTGAGAAAAAAAAAACTGATGTTGCTGTGATTGCAGCTTTATTGACTGAAACAATGTTTTACATTTTCAACATATCTGTCTTTTGTCAGAGTCTTAGAATCAAAGGTAAAAGATCCTCTTACAAAGACTTCCCCTAATTAATCCCGTGATTGGTGGTCAGCCATTCACCATTATCTAAGTGTTGAGAAGTGCAAAGAATACACACTGTTTATGAATATATACATATTAGAAGTATAAACCAGATTCACATGTGATCTGGCTCCTAAAATGACCAGACCAAGTTGCGAGACACTTAATGGACAAATCACCACAGCGTCATTTAGGAGAGTAAATGCCTAACAGGATTCGTGTGCGTACTGAAAAAGGTATGGTTTATTTATGCAGAAGAAACAATATGCATCTTTTTATGCAACCGTAACAACCTATTCACCGCTAGAAACAAAATTCCATTGGATAAAATGCTTCAGTCGTCACTATAATAGCTTGAACTGGCTGTGTACTGGACAGAATTTATACTGTCCATAATGAGTAATTTCTTGGCCTGGCGAGTCCCACCCATTGGTTATAATGAGGTACTGCTTGGCCAATACTTGTCAAAGAACCTTGTATAAGGACACATATTGTTCCAGAGAGTCTCTACAATCCAGAGGTACCAACAACATTCCTATATATGGCAAGTCGTTTTAGCTTTAATTCATTTCTAGAGGATATCGGAAATTCAAATTCTAACTAGTTAGAATGAAAATTCTTGATATCAGAAATTCAAATGTAACTAGTTAAAATGCGTATTATTGATATCGGAAATTAAATTTTAACTAGTTAAAATGCCAATACTTGATATCGGAAATTCTATTTTAACTAGTCAGATTAAAAACGTTTTTCTCATTCATTTCAATGGGAGTTGGAATTTGACCTAGTTAAAATGCCAATTTCTGATATCATAAAAGCAATTACTGATATCAACAATATAATTTCAACTAGTTAAAATACCCATTTCTGTTATCATAAATTCAAGTTTAACTAGTTAAAATTGGCATTCTTGATATCAGGAATTCAAATTTAACTAGTTAAAATTGGAATTCTTGATATCAATAATATAATTTTAGCTAGTTTAATTAGAATGTCCAATTTTAACTCGTTAAAATACAATTCTTGATATCAAGAATTCCTATTTTAACTAGTTAAAATTTAATTATTGATATCAAAAATGAAAGGGCCCATTGAAATGAATGGGGAAACCGCTTGAATTATAGCTAGTTACAACTGAATTTCTGATATCAAGAATTTGCATTCTAACTAGTTAGAATTGTATTTGTGATATCCTCTAGAAATGAATTAAAGCTAAAACGGCTTGCCATACCTATATACTCAGTACCTTTGGCATGTATGGAACAATGAAACAGACAACAATAATTCCTCCGGAGAATTTCTAAGTAAACAATGGACATTCTATCAATATCTCACCGAGCCAGCACTCAAATGACAATCAGTGAAATACAATTAAAG
This sequence comes from Anguilla rostrata, assembly GCF_018555375.3. Lineage (NCBI taxonomy): Eukaryota > Metazoa > Chordata > Actinopteri > Anguilliformes > Anguillidae > Anguilla > Anguilla rostrata. The sequence goes on along the minus strand of NC_057933.1, from coordinate 13,053,621 downwards.
GTGTGGCATGCAAGGCTACATTTACACCGCAGGTCTTGATGCCCAGTTCAGATTTTTTTTTGCCTGTATCCGATTTTTTTGACCGCATGTTTATATTTACTTTTAAAAGTGATAAACTTTTAAAAGTTTTAAAACCCATATGTGATACCTACGTTTACACGGTTTATACTTGAAACAACTCGCATGCGTACACGAGGGTTTGGTTAGCGATGTGAAAGTAAACAACCACACCACCACATCATCTACAATGGACATAAAATGAGACAGAAATAATAATTCGAGTCATTGCTTTTTGAAGCATCTTAGGTCCGCTACAATCATCCCCTGTATTTTGGCCTACAGCGACTCTTTACTCCACATATTTTAAAGGTACGTAACCTCAGTATTCGCCACTGGACTGAGCCTTCGTCCTCCATTTCCTGTAACTTATTTTAACATTCACCATTACCAGTGGAGAGTGGTTGTGCATGTAATATATGTTACGTGTAATTCAAATGTGAAAAAAGTGTGAGAATATCACATTTTGAATCGCAATGACCAGAAAATTCCACTCTGTGCGTTTAGATGACAGTCACATTGGCAGGTATCCGATTCCTATCAGATTTATTTCCACATATGAATGTGGTCTAAAAAGGATCTAAAAATATCCAGTTCCATGTGATATTTTCCTGTGTGCACATTCATAGTACATATCCGATCAATCCCACGTGAGCAAACAATCGGAATTGATTCACTCACTTTTACCAGGTGGTGTAAACATAGCCTAAGTTTGTTTGTTATATTTGGTTAAATTTCCTTCACATCCAGAAAGACACCAATAAATTAAAAGATCTGACTACCCCAGGCTCTGAAATCAGCCACTCCAAATTTCACCAGACCTGAATCTAAACGATTAATCAGGATAGTTCTCTGCAAGGAGGCTTCCCTACCTGCCTGGCAGTCCTGTTGTGGTGTTCACAGTGCTTCCACAGCAGGCAAGCTGGGGCTACACAAATAAGAGTTTCCAAAACTACAGGTTGAGATATTCTTGACAAGTAATATTACTACAAGAAGAATGACAAAGAAAAGAAAATCTGTCAAAATTGTCTACAACGGCTTATACTGATAAAAAAAAGCAAGAAAAGAAAAGATTTGGACCAAAAAGAAATTGAACCAAGCAAGAGAGAAGACAAGAAAGAAAGAACATCGGTTTGGCTTTTCAGCGAAAAGTAAAGTGAATGATTATATATTTTGATATGTGTACAACATTGTGTCACAATGCTTTTGCATTATTTTTCAATTCGATATCAATGTTTTATGTTGAACCATCATAAGGGGCAAATGTATATGTTTTATAATGGACAAAAAACAGGTTTTGGATAGGGTTTTGGACCCCTTATGTCAAACCACTATACTGATGTAAATATAATAATTCCTACTTGAAAATGATGCAAAAGTGACCTTCATGAGTCAAAACTGTTTATTTGTAGTGAAATATATGATTATTTTATTATTTATAGTAATGCACAATTTAGCCATTTTGTATAGATTTGGAGACACTAAAGGACACCAGGGTATACTGTTTACATTTTGCTTCTTAGATTTAGTAGTTCTGCATTTCACACTTGCGGCCGAGGAGTGTAGGATTCAGGACATGTATAGTTTTACCTGTTTTACATTATGTGGCTCTCTGTGTTTCAATTCAATCTAAAGGAGAACAACTTAATTTTTGCCTTTTTACCAAGATAATTGAATTTGTGGCACTTTATTTCCACCAAAATCATGAATATTAAGGCATTTAAATTAGTAATGTAAATGGTATAAATGGCTTGCTTCATTTAAGCCTGTTTCCCAAAAAAAAAACAACCATGACCATTCAGTACATGGCAATATGTAACATATAAACAAACCTCTTCTCTCACAGAGTTTTGAGTGAGCTATGCTACCTAAATGCTTTAATGGCTTTTTGTGGACTTTGTGGCAAGTGCAATAATTAGGCTATTATTAACTTCTCTTTACCTCTCACTAGTAAAAGGTACCAATCACTGACTGCTTGAGACTCTGATTTTGTTATTTGTATGATTAGATGTCCATGTGGAAAAAGCCTCTAAAAGAGAACAACAAGAGCTTTAAAACTCACCTCACCCTCCACCACCCCAGCTTCCACATGTTGTTTGGATCTACTTGTACATGTAGGTACTGGCAGGGTTTGGTATTTCTCCTGTTAAGTAGGGGATATGTGTCATGATCCCTGTTTGATAGGTTAGTGCATGCTGGTGCGTCCACAGGTGTATTTAAAGCAGATCCATTAAGCGCCAAACCAAAAATAATTACATTGCATGTTCATTACTATATTTTATGTAAATATGTGAATTTTTCTAACTGAAATGTAGTAATGACAAACATAAGAGCTCTGAAATTATCCTGTTGCTAATAAGCACTCTATTTTTTGGCCAGTGCATGTCACGTGGCAAGCAGTGGCATTTTCATCATAGATTTTCAAGTGCTTGAGCCAACTTGAAAGCCCAGCGTATGGCGAGTTGCTTATTTTGGGACTTTCACAATCAATATGCGCATGGTCATAAAATATTCAAAAACCATTAAAAAATCCATTGGTTTCACGGATCTAATGAGCATAACTCCCGAATGGATTAACAGATTTGCACAAGATTTTTTGGAAAAGTTGGTCATGAGCCAAAGAAGAGGTCATGTGTTTGTGTGAGGGTGTGTGGATGTATGCACACATGGATGCATGCACGTGTGCGGTCGCAGCTATTGCGGATTCGTGCTTGTTCAATAATAGACTGGGTTGTTTTGTTTAAGCTGTCACCGATCCAATGTACTTTGTTCTCTGTACTGTAGTACTCTCTGTACTATTTTGTTTATGGTGTCTTTAGGGAGTTTGAGTTTTGTTTACAAGTCCTTTACAAGTGCCTCAGGGTTGTCGGATGTGCTTTTGGGTATACTAGAGTAAATTCTTTCTAGAGCGAGATAATGACCCCAAACAAACTGATAAGATGATCAAGTTGCTGGTGTTCAATGGCCTGGCCACCCCACAGTCCAGACCTTGATATCATTGAATGTGTTTGGTATTACTTGGATCGAGAGAAGCAGGATAAGCAACAAATTTCTAAGACTGAACTTTGGAGGTATTTACAAGGAGCATGGAAAATGGCTGCAGATATCTTTAAAAACACAAAGAAAATATCCTGAAAAGAATGGAAGCTATAATAAAGGCACAATGCACAAATACTGAAAGATTTGATATTGTACATTATTGTGGAAGTATTGTGTAATTTTGTGTTAAATATATGTTTGCTGCATTATTTTCTGACACTTAAAAATAGATAACTTACATTTAATGGCTGTTTTCACTGGAAAGTTCATAAAAGAAAGCGTGGTCTCTGACTTTTGTACAGTACCATAAATAATGGTGAATTATGAAAATTGATGTCATTGGTTAATCACCAATCATGGAACTAATAAGGGTTTTTATAAGAGGACCTTTTATATTCATTCCAAGACTTTGACAAAGGAAAGAGGTGTCTGAAAATTAAGTAATTATCTCAATAAATTAATTTGAAAGCACAGCAAGAGATACAGTATTGCAGCGTACTAGGCCGCTATTACAACTTGCTCAGTTGGGTTTTGGGATATCTAGGGCTCAGCTGTCTTAAGTCTTGCTGGTGGTTTATTTAAGACTGCTTCTGTTTTAATGTGGTAAGCAGTAACCACTTTCACAATACTGTATCTTTTTTGTGATACTATATTTTAAAGAACAATGTTGGAAATAAAAGAAGTATTTAAATTAGCTGTATGTTTCCAGAAATAATCGGTTTGTACTGCATGTACAATGATGTTTCATATCTGTTACCTCGGTGTAGTTAAATAAAATATTTAAAATATTTTTTTAATATTTTACAGGATGTTGTACAGCAATGGTTTTACTGAAATCAAGCCGTATGCCTTCAATGGGACGAAACTGAAAGCTGTGTATGTATTGTGTTACTTGATTCTCTCTGTCTCTCTCTTTCTCTCTCAGATGTCAATGTCAGAGATAGTGCTGTGTGTTTATGATATCTATGTTGCACTGAAAATGTGCTGGAAAGCCTTAGCCAAAGAACCATTTTTTCATGTGATCTTGTTTCAAGAGACCCTCACACTGATTTTTGCATTTGCAACTGCATTTGTCACTGATATGGGTTTTATTATTATTTGAATAAGGTGCTGAATTAGGTGCCATTCCAACTAAACTCATCTCACCCCAAGTTGATGCTAAGGCAAATGATGCATCATCCTGGTGGGCTTCCAGCCACATTTTGTAATGTCACAACAGATAGACACATGGGTTTTATGGTAAATAGATTCCATGTGGATTCCTTACACAATCACATCTAGAATTATTGGCACCTTCTACAAGGATGCACAAAAATCGTGGAAAACAAATAACATCAATACTGAAATATATTGGACTTTTTACATATGTGGACGATATTGAACTTTTTTCATGATTGAATATAATTAAACAAAATACCAGTGGTTTCAAACTATATATTCGTTTACAAAAAATAGTACCTATTTTTAGTACCTAGTAACTCCCCTATCAAGGATAACAATACTCAGCCTTTTTGTAAAATGTTTGATAAGGCTGGAGAAAATATTTGGAAGGATTCTTCCATTCAGTGTCTTTCAGGATCCTTGATATCCTTAGATTTTGGCTTATGAACTGCCTTCTTCAAATCATGTCACAGGTTTTCCATAGAGTTTATGTCCAGAGACTGACATGGCTATTGAAAAACACAGATTTTTATCACAGAATTATTTATGTGTTGATTTTGAGGTATGCTTAGGGTCAATAATATGTTGCAAGGTCCACCTAAAGCCAGGTCTCGGCCTCCAGGCAGAGACAAACATATATTTGGCTAAAATTCCCTCGCACTTGGTAGAATTCATTATTCCATTGATCTTTGAGCAAGAACCCCTGGACCACCATCCCAAATCTCCCCGAACCGTCCCAAACCATTATTGATCCACCACCATATTTGACAGTGCATACGAGGTGCTTTTCCTTGTGTAAATTCCTCTTTTCACAGCAAATGTGCTTATGGCAACAAATGAAATGAGGGATCTATTAGAGCCGTTTATAAAATGGGTTGGGTAGGTAACAGTCTGAGAATAGAAAGTCTATGCTAAGAGATGCATTATATACAGTTCAGTTGGGGTGATGCCTCTCAGCCTTCAGGTTGTGTCATGGCATGGGTTAGACCAGAAGAAGAACAGGGCTGCTGCGGTCAGTGAACTCAGGGTGAGGGAAAGGTCAGAAACCCCAGGGAAGAAATCAGAGAAGAAGAAGAGGGGTAGGCACTATATAATTACGAGAGTAATGATTGTGAATGTAAAGGCCTGAGTGTAGTGTGGAAGGGAAGGGCTTTCTTCATCCAACTCTTCCAAAGAGCCTGTTGGTATGGAGGTGACATTTTATGGTTGAATTTGAGACTTATTGATCCCAAGATGCAACTAAACTCTGCAGTTTTTGAGCGGTTATCATTTGGTTCCTCTTTGTCTCCCTTTCATTTCATTGTAAAAAATTAGGGAGGTCAATGATTTAGATACCTATGTTTTTAAGAAAAAAATAGTGTTACTCAATAAAACAACTTTTTAAAAGTCTAATGCTTTTTGAATAAAAGCATATAGTTTTCCTGAAGTTTAAGATGAAACTAACTCATTATCTCTAGTTCATTTTATACAGCTTTTTTCCATTAAGGTTTTCAATAATTTTAGACCTGACTGTAAATGGTTTTTACATTGTGTGTTTCATCTTGTGTTTCACCCCAGCTACCTCCACAGAAATGAGCTCTTGAACAGAATTGATGAGATGGGGTTTGCCGGCGTAATGAATGGACCATTGCTTCTGTGAGTAGTTGGCAGATAAGAATCTTCATTCTGTACATCCTCAATTTCATAAGAGAACACAGATTCAAAGGCTTTATGTGCTGTGCCAAAACTGAGCTGGATTCAGGTGTAGCACAACATGGCTTGGGTCTCTGCTGTGTTTGTGACCATCTTTACTTGCGTAACTTCCTTGTAAGCTTCAGCTAACTCAACATGGCCAAAAGTGCACCAGTGAAATTGGGTTTATTGTAACATTATGACATAAGGAATAATGAGAATGGATACCATGGCACCTGACTCACAGAAATAAACAGTGGAGCAAAGAAAGGTCTTTGCATTTTTTCTATACTGTGAGAAATGATACCACAAAGATAACACCAGTTATTTCAAATACATATTGTAATGATTGACTCCTGCCTAACTGTGTTATATGAGAATATCTGCTGCATTGCCATAGGTATATGTGCTAATTTAAGCAGGTGTTCTATAGACATGCTGCTTTTGGTTCTGCAGGAGGAAGAATACTCATACACCTTAAAAATGGGTTAATACACAAAAAGGCAATATGCTGGATTTCCCGGGCAGGCCATACCAAAATAAAGTGGACGTGCGAGTGTCACTGCTGATTTTGGGTTGAACTTGGTTTAATTATTGCTATCTTGTGTCACCACATAGTAGCTCATAAACAAGTCCATAATGCCACCATAATGCTTAATAGGTGAGAGTCAATTTCCTTACAACCTTAAAAAGATGTGTTGTATTATGAATATGCCTTAACCAATAATAATATATGATTGAATCCCCCTGCATCATTAATTAAGTATGCTCTGGTCAAGAGGGTGAGGGGGGTGCTTTTTTTTTAGTTGAAAGTGGGAATCTGAGTCCTGCATCTTGGAATTTCTGCTGTCTTTTGGTTTTTGAACTTTGTTTCATTAATTTTTTTGTGACTGTAAATATATGTCTGCAACACTAATTGTCTTTTTTATGGTAGTCAAACGTCATCTTTATATTAGACATAGCATCCTTATTGTGAATTAATACATCTCTTGTTGTGAGTTGTACATTTTGATAAAGGGTTGATCCACCAGGATGTTCTGCCTATCCACAAATTTGGTGATTTAATAAATATTTGATAATATTAAGAAAAATTAAATTAATAAAATTTACTTTACATGTTGAACAAGTGAGGGGTTGTAACTGGTGATCCACTTGTGTTCAGTATTCAGAGTGCTGGATGTTAAAACGAGGGCATCAGCTGTTAAAAACACTGTATTCAGGAATGAAACATATTTTACTTAATCCTCACTACACTAACATTAATAATCATTACAAATTCCTATTAGTTCATAACTACATAATTGACCAGTCTAGAGTTTCATACCGATGGAAATTTTATAATATGCTTGAACAAGTATTGATTTGTCCCGTTTTTATGCTTTATCTGAACAAATCTTATCTGATCACATTATTACGGAGCCCCCCTGGGGTCAGCTGAGAAAAAAAGACCCATAAATCCGTGTAAATCTGTACTCTCGGTTTGGAAATCTGTGCATACGATTTATAAACCGTGCTCTCGGATTCATAATCTGCGCTCTTGAATTATGAATCCATGCACACGGATTTGTAAACCGCGCCCTCGAATTAGGATTCGTAAAGTTTATAAACCGTGGGTTTATAACCCGTTCGGTGTATAAACCGTGCACACAGATTTCTAAACCGAGAGTACAGATTTACACAATCAAGTTGGCATCACACACAGAGAGCCATAAACAAATGTGCACTTTACTACTACCATTTGACAGACGGTCTTATGAAACTCCAGGGAGATCTGGGCATGCCCTCGACATCTTTCTTTGTACCCGCGCCCCCAGTGTATTTTATTCTGAGAATCAGGAAATGTATACCCACGCGTTTCACAAAGACTAAGCTGAGGGGGGCTCCGTACATTCTCTTCATGGTAAGATGAAAAAAGGTAGCTAGCTTGGTAGCTGCTTATGCTTAATTAATAAAGTATTTAACAGTAGAAAATTTGACTGTTGTCACTTTAAGAAAATCAATAACGAAACAAAACGAAATCCATAGTCAATGGCTCCCCCTTTGTGACTTTTCCTAAACATATGTATTGAAAATTCTGATATAATTTGCTGCCTGTTTAAAGTTGGTGCTGCAGCCCCGCAGAAGAATCCACGGTGCTGGGCGAATAGTAGTCTGAGGTTTTAGGGCCTACCTTGCAGTTATGTACCCATCTGAATCATGAATAGGGTTTGATATCAAAAACAGATGCCAATAACCAAAGATACCAAAAACAGGCACCGGTTCCCATATGACCGGTAATGTTACCTACTGGACTGAATCACAGATTTTGGCGCTTAATTTTGATGCCATCTGTACTAAAGTTCACTCAGCCTAGTCATTAGCCTAGTCATTAAACTCAGTCAAAATGCCAAAAGTGAACCTGTCTAAATTGTGGCTGTATTTTGCCCAGAATTATTCAAACAATGGGACATGACTTTGCAATAAAAAAGACATTCTTTAATGCTGTCGTTTGCTTGGTCTTTTAAAGAAGGTATGAGAAGTATTGATTTATAGCAGGGGTATTGTTCAAAATGTGAATAATACCCACCCCCTGGTCATGAAATTATATTATGTGGGGTTTGCATGTGAAATGGTAGAATATATGTACTCACAAAGCATGCCATTGACTGTGCCCGTGCACTCTGCAACATTGATTCTGGAAAATAGAGCCTTAATAATTACTTATTACTTGAGAATTACAACTAAATGCTACACACATGCAATGTCATTTCCAGTGCATTTCACAATTTAGTTAAATGTGTATATGCTAACTGCAGTCAATATTTTTATCATTCAGAAGCAAAATCCAGCAGTAAATATTTAATACTAATTCATCCACATGGCAACGCAAATTAACAATGTTGATAACCTCATAACGGGGACTTGGGGTTGCATTAAGCTTTAATATCACGCTGACATTAGTATTGGCAAAGTAGCCTATGCTCTTGGAAGTGCTCTCCCACTGTCCCCAATTAATTTGATTAACTTTTGTTGGGCAGCGATGTTTCCCATTCACACGTGACCTCTTTACCAACAATTGGTCTGGAGTCCCTCCAGGAACTCATGGCAAGAAACACATGGACCCTGAAGAAACTACCGCCAGTAATGACCTTTCAACATCTATTGAAAGTAGATGTCACCTACCCAAGTCATTGCTGTGGATTTAAGGACTTAAAGAAAAAGAAAGGGTGAGTAAGGGGGCAGAAGACTGTTTCTCACGGTCATGCCATTTCTTTGCTCAAGCACCTGAAGCCTTGAGTGGCCACTCTAGACTAATTCAACTCCCAAATACTGCAGAGCCATACTCAGTGTTGGAGACTGAAAGACTGTTTATTGTTTAGGCTATACTTAAGAAATGTTTGAAAAAGAATGCTGAGTGGTTTGTGATTCCAATCACAGGACAAAATGATGATCATGGATAAAAATGGGTTCCAAAAAATAATGGCAACTAGGTATTTGATAAAAAATTTTTTTTTGGTATTTATATGTGCTCAATAATTTATTTGAAGTCACTGTAATTGTCTTTGCATTTTTGTAAAGCAAGCAGCATTAAAACTACAGGGAAAACCTGGAGGGGAAGCTATTGTAAATGACATGTCATGGATGGCCATCAGCTCAAAAAATGTGCAAGAAAATTTGTCTCCAGATGTTTATTTTGCATGTCTGGAGATGTTCAAATTGACAGTCTCAAGATGGCCAAAATGGTGTATCTGCATTATCAAAGCTCATTGTCACTTATTGGGCAAATTCTCAATTTTTTCGAAAGTTAACTAACTGAAGATACTTTTTGCCTAGCTAGTATTGCCTCTGAAGCAGAACTGTCTTTAAAAAAATGAGATTCAAAACACTTGGAATAGTCCAACATTCATAATTGTCCTATGTCTGACTATCACTTTCCATTAAACAGTTACCACTAAAAATACTAAAGCTAGCGAACATTACCATTCTTGGTAATGTTCCTGTTAGCTAGAATGTCTTCTCAGCTTATTACCACCAGTTAATAGAACAAATGTTTCTCACATACAGTTGTTGATAGATAGATATACTGCAAATTCTGTTTAATGTTATCTACACAAAGTTATGTTATCCCTTATCCCAACATCATATGTGAATAAAAAGGATATTTTTGGATCCACAAGAGTGAAAAGATGACAACCATCCCCATGTGGTCCAACACTATATATGGGTCATAATGTGCCCGACAAAGCATATGTAGTTATACATAACTGCATTTTTTGGGCACTAAACTGTACTCAACTGCATTCACTCTGTATGGTTGTAAAGAGAGCATCAAGTAATTTTAATGAACCTGCTCTTGTTCATTTGAGTGTCTGCTCATATTGGGATTACCGAGAATGAAAAGGTAGATGCCCTAAGCAGGCATTAAGAAAGAGGATATCGATGTCACAGTAAACTCAATAAAACAGAGGGAACAACAACACTGGGATAGAAGATAAAGGCTGGACATTTAGATTAATTGCAAATTAAGATATACATAGTTATGCTTGGCTTTCTATGCATCTTAATCTCCTCAACACGCCAGATTATAATATGTCAAAAATAAAGGCATCGACATGTTAAATTTTAACGCGTCAAAAATAGACGTGTTGACACATTCATGAGTGACATGCTTGAAATGCACAGAGCGAGTTTGGTCAGGAAACTCTTGCTGCAGCCAACCACTGGTCAGCCTCAGAAACCACATGTTCTCATACTCAACCAATCACATACACACATCACCACATGTTCTCATTCTCAACTTGAAAACATCACTAATGGAGCACCTTTTTTAAACCGACAGTCGGACGTCTCAGGTGTTGCTCATTGCCTGCGCTGCTTTTTGCATGCAGATAATTGTGCTCATCCTCCACCTCCCCAGCTTCTACCTGTTGTCTGAATCTGCTTGTAGGTACTGGGGGTTTTTGTGTTTCTTCCGTTTAGTAGGGGATATGGATCATGATCCCTGTTTGACAGGTTAGTGCACAGTCGTACATAGAGCAGATCCAATCAGCGCCAAACCAAAAATAATGACTTTCATATTCATTAATATATTTAATCTTAATACGTGAGTTGTCCTTCCTGAAATTCATTTTGTCTAAATATGAGCTGTTTTCCCTTGTCATGTCAACAGGTCAATAATTCTACAGACATGCAGTCTTTCCTTCTTGACACGGCAATTTTTGCCTTGCCAATAGGTAAAAACCATGATGGGAAATCAAATGAGGTTTTGTCATTGATGACGTTCCATAATAAGCAGACATATTGGGATTTATAGCCTGTTATGTCTTATATGCATGAAACAGGCATCCTCATTGGCTATGCTAGTCAAAATATTTTGAATGTCAGGAGACGCATATTTTCTTGCATATTTTGGCCCTGATGGCCAACCGTATTTGTCAAAACGCAGTGGCTGATTGATCATTGAATACCTACTGCAGGACTAGTACCGGGAAGCCCTGCTAGTGGAATATTGGGTGAACGGGAATCAGTTGGGGGAAACAAATGCACACGCTTAGGGAGATATTTGGCAGAACTTAATTATTAATCACAAAAAATGTACTAAATTTGACATACATTTATTATTGCAGCCTGTGTGTTTTTTCATATTATGCGCACACACATACACATCATATACAGTTTGCTGATTTTCTGATAAAATTATTGTTCAAAATGTGAAGATAAATCTTCACACCATAGTTCACACTGGGATTTTTTTATGTATAGACTTAAAACATGTTACCAACAGATGATTTGTTTTTATAATTCTACAGATATTTTGAATATGCCATTTGCAACCTAACCAGCTCCAACCAATATCAGAAGGACTCAGTGAGTGATTATAAAGTTATCTCCCAAAACTACAGAGAGAGCGATGCTGAAAATATGAAGAATGTATTCAAGGAGGACTATGATTTCCATGGCGACCTGCATTACCAAAGTTGGGTAAAAAACCTGGGTTTTGGGGATACCCTGCAGGCCATGCAAGAAGACCCCAGCCAGTACTTTGACAGCATCTATGACTACACAATGTGTGAGGAGACCAAATATGTTACCTGCTCTCCTGTCCCAGATGCATTCAACCCCTGTGAGGACATCACAGGCTACAGCTTCCTGCGTGTATCTGTTTGGTTCATAAGCCTAGTGACCATCCTGGGGAACCTGTTCGTCTTGCTCATCCTGTTCACCAGCCACTATAAGTTATCTGTCTCACGCTTCTTAATGTGTAATTTGGCCTTTGCAGACCTGTGCATGGGGATATATCTCATTATTATCGCTTCAGTTGACCTCTATACAAGGTCTGAGTACTATAACTATGCCATAGACTGGCAGATGAGCCCAGGTTGCAGCTTAGCTGGCTTCTTGACAGTCTTTGCTAGTGAGTTGTCTGTGTACACACTGACTGTCATAACAGTGGAGCGCTGGTATACCATCACTTTTGCAATGCGTTTGGACTGCAGGCTACGACTCCTCCATGTTTCCTTTGTTATGTTGGGAGGCTGGATCTTTTGCTTCCTGCTGGCCCTGCTACCCTTGGTGGGCATCAGCAGCTACCAGAAGGTCAGCATCTGCCTGCCCATGGACACCAACTCTACATTAGCCAAGGTCTACATTGTTTCCATCCTGTCCCTCAACATTTTTGCGTTTATGGTCATTTGCACATGCTACATCAGGATCTACTGCATGGTGCAGAACCCTCACTGCAGCTACAGAAGCGATGATACCGTTATTGCCAAACGTATGGCCATCCTTATCTTCACAGATTTCCTCTGCATGGCACCCATCTCCTTCTTTGTATTGTCAGCTGTGCTTTACAAGCCCCTCATCACGGTCTCCAACTCCAAGATTCTACTGGTCCTCCTTTATCCTCTCAATTCCTGTGCCAACCCTTTCCTCTACGCAATCTTTACCAAGGCCTTCCATGGCGATGTCATCATCCTGCTCAGCAAGTTTGGATTCTGCAAGCAACAAGCTCAGTACTTCCGTGGCCAGTATGTGTCTGCTAAGAGCAGCAGTGACTGCCATGTGAAGCAGCAGAGGAAGAACACAAAACAGGTGTTCATCTACCTGCAGGATCGCTCCACCTTTACATCACAAAGCAACAGTAAGATGTGTTGATGGTCCCCACTTTTTTGTTTTAAGTTTTATTAAATGCTTTATCACTTGCATTGTCTAATATGTCCCAATTAAGCTGGTAAAAATACAAAATCTGTAAAACATAATGAAACATTTGTTCCAAGAAAAAGTCACCGGACAAAGCAATCCAGTTCAATTTGTCTCCAGATCTGCTGTAGTTCGAGATTTCAGTTAATGCAGCCAATCATCTACTATAGTACCCTCCAAAAGTATGGGAATGTTAGAGAGAAATTAGCTTTTGTTATGTACTAAAGGCATTTGGATTGTAGTTCAAAAGATGAAAATGTGACGGAAGTACCTACAATCACCTTTTATTTCATGGCATTTACATGCATATGTTTTATTACCATTTTACACAAACCGCTATTTTTGTGTGTCCCCCCCATTTTCAGCTGTGAAAAGTAAGTTAACAGATGACCGACAGGTGTTAACTGTTGCTCAGGTGTTTGATTTGGCATGGAATGTTCACACATGAAAGAACAGCGAGTGTCTAGTATTTAGGCTTTGTGTACTTCTTTGGAGATTGCATTTCGAGCCAGAAGGCATACACCAACATGAAGACTAACTATGTCTGAAAAACAACTAATCTGTAAGCTGAGAGGACAGAAACATTAATTTAGAAGGCTATTCGAGTCTTGATTTTAGGATTTGTGTACTTCTGTGGAGTTTATGTTTCGAGCCAGAAGGCATACACCAACATGAGGACTAACTATGTCTGAAAAACAACGAATCTGTAAGTTGAGAGGACAGAAGCATTCGTTTAGAAGGACAGCACCGGAGCTGGGTATATCAGGTACAGCAGTTTGGAAAGTCTTGAAAAAGAATGTTGAGAGACGCAGAATCAGAGTGGTTGCAGGCACTGCAGCAAGAACTGAGCTCTGCTTTTTTGTGTGGTGGTCAGTACTGTACATGTCAAAGGTATGAATATTGTCTGTCCTCATACAGTAAAAACATGTAACATCTACCCAAAATTGCCTGTTGCACTCATTTGATATGTTTTCATGAAAATGTTTAAAAAAAAATCAACATCTTTGGTAAACCTTGTGGAATTATTCAAAATGGCCAAAAATACAATAATTATTGGCCGTTAATAGCGCAGTCCATCAACAGATAGTGGGACAGTTAATAGCAGAGTCCATCCACCTTCGCAAAGGCGGTCATGGAGTTTGTTTGACAGAAGGAAGCTAATCAGTAAGTTTGTGCCAGTCTTCATATGCATATATGTGTGTCTTTGTACATTAAGTGCTTGGAGAATCTTGTACTTCAGTTGTCTTTCTTCAGCTAGTCCAGTGTATTGTTTCAACTTCACAATTTTAGCAGAACACATATCAGTCTTTAATGGCACTGTTTTGTAATATGTTGTATATGAATTTCCATTTATTGTAAAACAGTCACACAAATTAAGAATTTGATGTGGATGACTGATGTGCTTTTTGAAATCTTTGACATTTATTCATGAAATACTGAAGCGGTAAGCATTCTGTTAAACTACAGTGCATGTCCGAGATGAATGAATAAGTACTATAAGATTTCACTAACATCTTATGAAATGATGCTAGTGTTTTGCGTTAACATGAAATTTGGCGGGGGGTGGGGGGAGGGGGGGGTTTGGGGAAGAGATATTTAATGCTGCTATCAATCATTGCTTTATTGTTATTAAGTCAAAAAACCTATTTTCTGTTGGATGTTAATATTTTGATTTGTAAGACTGGCAAAATGACTTGGAAATCTAAATGTGAATGTATATTTTTGATATGAAAACTAAACATAAAATTGCCTTTAAAATTTTTATTATTAATGTCAAGATAAACTAATCTCTAAAACCATATTATTTAAAATATATTACAATACATCTGTTCATGTTTGAGTGTCTGTATTTAAGCCCTGAAATTTTACTTTACTGACTTTGGAAAATAATATTTAATGTGAATTTCCATCCATTGGATAGAAAATGGAATAAATTGTATGGCTGTATGTACCAGTGTTTATTTACATTAAACTTTAAATTTTACCTTCCTGTTCCCTGATTGGCTCAGTGCTCAAAGGACTCACAGTTGACCAGTATTCTGTTCTAAAATTGCGGTTCTCCGCAGTATGTCCATCCATGGTGAGCAGCTGTAGCACACCTTGCATCAACACAATCCATGAGCTTGTAGGGGTGTACATTCATCCAGAGCCTGCACCTGCACCAACCAACAATTCAGATTACGGTGGCCCAAATTGGATTTTTTGCCTACCTGACACAGATCAATCTTTTTCTGTGCTGTGTGAACACAAAAATCTGATCTTTTCATATAAGATTTGGGACTTCCATATGTGGTCCTAGATTGGGTACATGTCCGAACTGTGGCCATGCGACCACTATGAGAACTGCCAGATTGGAATTCATTTGCTTTTTTAAATGTCACATTTCACTGCGCAGGTCTAGATCACTGTCGTATTCACTGCTGTGGCCTTCCTCCGCCTTCTCTCCCTCATCCTCAACAGCCGATAAATTGTCATCCGACCTCCGGCGCAAATAATCTTGATCAAGGATTGCACCTCCTTTTTGTTTGTTTCCATGATGGACTGTTTCACAAATAGTACATTTTTAGTTAATGCTCGCTTGTGAGTTAGGGTAAAGGTCTGTTCACACCTATGTTAGATATTGGTTACAGGCATGAGTGTGCACAGTCGATGCAAAAAGATTGAATTTGAGCAAAAAATCTGAATTGAGCATTAAGGCCTGTAATGTGAGCTTAGCCTAGGATGCCTCCTGGTTGTTAATATTTGAGGAGTAGTTCAACAGAAATCCAGAAGAGGGGAGTGTTTAACCTTGAAAAGCTTACAGCAGCAAACTAATTTTCATCTCACACCGAAAGGCACAATGTTAACTAATTTATGTCTTTTGTTATTTGAACCATGCTAATGAAAAGGCAAGTGTTGTACTAAAATGATCGCAAAAATAAACTGCATTAACCGAGGAACCAGAAATACTTTCACATTTGATTGCATTCTTTTAGTCCCTGATAAAGGCTATCATCTGGCACATCTGCTGCTTGACAGTATGTACTTTTGTCTTCTAATGTGAAAATGAACAGAGACTGAAGTATGGATTTTGCATTTCCCTGTTACACTTTATGGAAGGAAGTGAAAATCAAAACTTTTGCTCAGAGATTAAAGCCTGTTGAAAGGCTCATTCAAGAAGCGAGAATTCTCAATCATCTTCACAAGTGTTCTTGTGTCAAGTGCAGCACAGTTCTAATTGTATAATGTTTTTTGTTGTTGTATGGTTTCATCATTAGTTGCATCATTAGTTCCATTGAGGCATTCAGGATGTTTGTTTCTTTCTACCACACTGTCCTTTCTTCCCCTTCAGCGTAGCAGGGAAAGCACTGAATTTTGCAGTAAGTTCAAAATAACTGATATAAAGTCCCTGTCCGTGGACTGTGATACTGGCCTAGCTGTTTTGTGCTGACTTTGTCATTGTCAGGGGCAAAGGTGTGTGACAGTACCGTCTGCAGCAACGGGGAATGGGCTGTTACTCTACTTATAGACTTAAACTTTTATGAAGACACATTTGACTTTAAATGGCCTTACTGCCATTATTTCTGTCTGTACAGTTTTATAGTGGTATACAGCTCTCCAACCTATTGTGAGTGAGACAATTTAGACAATCAACCATGAGTTTCCCCATTGTGTATGCATGCCAGAACTATAAAATACTTTATTTTTTCACAGGGGCTTGTGGATTGACAGAGAGTAGAGATGAAGGTAAAAATTTCTGACTGGCATGGAAAGAATAACTAAATGACAGATGGCATGGTATGGAAAACACAACGGACTATAATAGAATATAAAGTTATGAAAGTGATAATAATAATAAAAATAGGCTGTTGGATTGGAAGCCCTGTAGAATGAGATCTTGTTGTGTGGGTGTTATGCATATGGGATTTTCATATTTTATCCAGTATCCAAGTCTGTCCAGTTACCTATTTTGACAAACTCAACATAGATAGATTTATGTTAATTTTGAATATTTCATTTAATGAAATATTTGCATTTAATTATTGATTCCAATCTGCAAAATTACTCAAGTCGTTTTGTCATAAATTTTTCCTGCAGATTTTCTGGTTAGTGTAGAAAAAATTCAGTTTTGGGTTGAATAAATGTGAATAATCAAGGTTGTATACAAATGTAAGTCTGATTATTTTCCAACAGAATCCAGACAAATAATAACTTTTGCTCAGACCTTAAAGAGTTGTTTGTTTAGTTGCCTGTGAAATCTTTGGAACTGATGCTCACTAAAAGTATATAACTGCATGGTTGTTTGTCTATTTCAGATACCTTAAGGCATAATTTTGCAACAGCTTTGGGGGAAATTGAACTAATAAGTCTTTGAGGTTCCTTTCCTTTGAATTCTCAGAAATCAGGCAATATGAAAAATGAAGGGAATATTGACAACATGCACATACATAACATGGTTATTACCTCCAACTACCCATTTGTGTTCGAGGAGAGGGTTTTTAGATGTGTTCTGCAGCACTTTTCATTAAATATAACTTAGTGTGCACATGTTCATGTTTACAAAGACAATGTGGAAATTCCACCAAAGTGGTATCTCTAAATTGAAGCTTTCTAGATTTAATTTGTGTTGATATTTAATTAATTTGTGTTGGACCCGAGAGCAGAAAATCAACTGATTGCATGTGTTCTCTGAAGCAGCTATTAAGGCACACCACTTGATTATGATCTTTCCTTTGTCCTCAAAACTGTATCCATTGTCGCAATCGTCCCATCAAGTCTCCCAGAGTGGTTTTATATTGTTGTGTCCTCCCCATTGTCCCTTGATAAGTGTTTCACAATGTTCAGTCCTGGACCCCTTGCTGTCTTTCTCTGTAACAGATCTCTTAGGTTCCCCGATAGGCTCCTATTAATTTTTCTTTCAGTTATTTTGATGAAAATCTATTTTTTACATTCTCTTGCTTTTTCAGGTATCCATTTTTACTATTTACGGATATCTGGCCAAGATGTCTAACTCGATAGCCTTCCACTGCAAGTTCCACCTCTTCACAGTCTTGACATGCTGTGTCCTCCAGTTATGTCCTTGTTAAGTCGGCCCGTCGCCATCCTCCTGAAAGCCACCATTCGGAGCACCTCCCACAATTCCTCAACTGAGGAATAGCGCTAAACAATGCTTTCAGCTTCTCCCAAAAAATTTGTTTCACTGAAAACGGTTTATTCCACCAACTTGTTTTCTTTCTTTGTCAGCCAGGTGTCCAAAATGTTGGTTCTGGCATTTATGTTGACCCCTTTGGACTATCCAACCATCTATATAAAATTAATGCATTGTGCCTAGTTTTCTGCTTCCCCATCGCTACCATTCTTACCTGGCATTGTTGCTAACTGCAATGTGATAATCCAAAGTGTTTGAGTATGTTGTTTTTGACCTAGAATGTATTGTATGTTCTGGACTCTTCAAAGTCATCAACTTTAGTACTTTTCTCATTTGACATTAGGTGAAACAATTATTGATCTTGAAATTTTGTAAAGATATGGTAAAGTTAGTATGGGTGGTAGTTTTTCTAATTCTTTGCATAATATATTTTTTTATATACGCATATATAACTTACTGTAAGGGGGATGAGAAAGCCTCACCAACTTGCAATCTACTTCTGAAGGAGACCATATCATAAGTGATGTGACCTCAATTTTAAAAAAGGGTAATGAAAGTTATAGAGAGGGATGACAGTGGGTTGCTGTGTTGGGGGAAGAGCACTAGGGATAGCTGGAACAGTCTTAGGGGTTGTAGACCCTCTCAGCTTTTAGTTCTCCCCTCAGGCTTGAAATATGTGTATAAACTATTGGAAATAAACCAGTGCACAAACAAGACTGACATGAAATTCAAAGAGAATCTTTTTGAGCTCCACTTCATGAACACCGAAAGAACAGAGAATATGTGAGCCATTATCTGTATGTGTTTTCATTAAGCTGATTTGCTGTAAGGTATGGATTTCATTTTGAACGAAAGCAAAATACTGCATGCCTCCTAGGTTTGTTCCAATCTGCCATGGAGCCCTACCTTATGTGTTTAATATTATTGCTATTATTATTGAAAATAACAGAAATACAATAGTGATAATACTGTTCAATAATGAACAATGTCAAAGGCTGGCTTTCACAAAAGGCACCTCCTTAATCTCTACAGTAGCTATACCTGCATTGTCTGTTACCATGGAGCAACACCCATCCATGCCTTTCATGCAACTTCAAAAACATCAAACCTTCAAAAGTAGACACATACATCATTTCTGTACATATTCCGGGAATTGCTATGTACATCTGCAATTACATAAAATGTGTGTTATTCTGAAATCATGGTATTTAAATTATTTTCCCATCCTGAATTTGGCAATGGGGCAGATCAGTTGTGACTTGGCTTTCTAGAATGGGGAGTGAAATTAGACTGAGGGCGACAGAGCATGAACTCAGCTTAAGTTTCTCACATTCATGTTATTTTTACCAAATTATTAGAGCTTCATTCATGTAGCATTGTCCTATCCTGATATGTAATGTGAAAAAAAATCCTTTGCAGGTCAGTCTATTCAGTACAAACATTCGGTTATATAATCAATTATAGCTTATTCTTAGTTTAAGGGGAAAGTGGTATATGTAAAAATATGACTGTGATAATTAAACATTTAACTAGATATAAGCAGTACTGGCAATTTCTTGGTGGCACTGCAAAATGTGTAAGCCAGTTACAACTGCTCAGCATAATCCCATACATGGTAGACTGAACCCCACACAATGTACACTTCAGATTGATGTATCAAGTTATTTTATGTCAGTGGCTTCAGTCAGGTTTTAAGATCTCAAAATAACAGGAGCATTGGCATTATTAGTTATAAAATGTTTTCGTTTTAAATCAAAATGTGATCCTGAACCAACCATTAAATTGCAATATTCAAACATATTCCTGATTAAGCCACATTGTGGAATTACTGTATATTGGGATGGCAGGTATGCCATCCCGCCAAGTTACGCCTTGGCGGGGGCATGCCCCCATACCTATACAGCACCGAGAGTTTGGCACTTTTCAGGGTTCCCCACAGAAATAACCACAACAGCCACAGACACTCAGCCCTTAAAAACATTAAATTCTGAACATTCTGACCCCATTTCAACAAACAGAACTCATAAACAACTTCACATGTCCACACAATAAAGCCCCAAACTAAGGGGATTTTGCGTTTTCTCCTTCTTCTTCTTCTCTTTCTTCTTCTCTTTCTTCTTCTCATTCTTATTTTTCCTGCCGCCTTTCCCACTAACAACATGTCTCCCCATTGGACATTTCACTGACACCAGCCAAAACTTCACCTACACGACCCAATCAAAAACGCGCATACAAACGCAAAATACCGATACCTTTCTACTCTGAAACATTTGCAGGTTAAATAGCTAGTCCGCCTGTGGCCTAGTGGGCAAGGTTACAGTCTTGAGAACACGGGGTTCTAGGTTCAAGCCCCGCTTGGAACACGTTTCTTTAACCTGCTTCAACCCTCACTAATAATTGTCTACTACATATCAATTATTGCTTTTGCACCATATCTACCTGCCGTTCACCGTTCAGTTATTAACCGGCTACAATATTGCTAAGCCATATGGATTCAACGGGAGCTAATCTGTGTTTACTGGCCTGTGATCTTTAAAACCACCGGCAGGTTTGCTAATGATATTTCACGCATTGCATAGCTATGGCATGGTGCTGCACTAACGAAGTCACAGACTGGTAAACCTCCGGTTTAAGGCTTGAATCACGACTCGCCCTCAAGCAGACCATTTCCTCTTTTATACAAACGTTTTCTTACGGTTATATTTCCTTTACCAAAACTCACTCACGGCCACCCATATGCATTTCATGACGGCAAATGTATTCCTTTTATTAAAAAGTTACACCAGTTCACCGCTGTGCCATTTCTACGAACTATATTTCTTCACTTGGCTACCGTACAAAACCTTCTTATCAGCAAACGCCACGTTTGTACATTCATGTTACCTCGCCCTGTTCTCTATCTAGCCACATAGGCTACAAACAACTACGTATGTATGTTCTGCAACTCCGCAGTCTAAACAGCTAGTCTGCCCGTGGCCTAGTGGGCAAGGTTACAGTCTTGGGAACATGGGGTCTTATGTTCAAACCCAGCTAGGAACACGTTTCCTTAACCTGCTTCGACCCTCACTAATAATTGTCTACTACATATCAATTATTGCTTTTGCACCATATCTACCCGCCGTTCACCGTTCAGTTATTAACCGGCTACAATATTGCTAAGCCATATGCATTATGACTTACCGTCTGTACGTTCAGTTATTAACCGGCTACAATATTGCTAAGCCATATGGATTCAACGGGAGCTAATCTGTGTTTACTGGCCTGTGATCTTTAAAACCACCGGCAGGTTTGCTAATGATATTTCACGCATTGCATAGCTATGGCATGGTGCTGCACTAACGAAGTCACAGACTGGTAAACCTCCGGTTTAAGGCTTGAATCACGACTCGCCCTCAGGCAGACCATTTCCTCTTTTATACAAACGTTTTCTTACGGTTATATTTCCTTTACCAAAACTCACTCACGGCCACCCATATGCATTTCATGACGGCAAATGTATTCCTTTTATTAAAAAGTTACACCAGTTCACCGCTGTGCCATTGCTACGAACTATATTTCTTCACTTGGCTACCGTACAAAACCTTCTTATCAGCAAACGCCACGTTTGTACATTCATGTTACCTCGCCCTGTTCTCTATCTAGCCACATAGGCTACAAACAACTACGTATGTATGTTCTGCAACTCCGCAGTCTAAACAGCTAGTCTGCCCGTGGCCTAGTGGGCAAGGTTACAGTCTTGGGAACATGGGGTCTTATGTTAAAACCCAGCTAGGAACACGTTTCCTTAACCTGCTTCGACCCTCACTAATAATTGTCTACTACTTATCAATTATTGCTTTTGCACCATATCTACCCGCCGTTCACCGTTCAGTTATTAACCGGCTACAATATTGCTAAGCCATATGCATTATGACTTACCGTCTGTACGTTCAGTTATTAACCGGCTACAATATTGCTAAGCCATATGGATTCAACGGGAGCTCTTCTGTGCTTACTGGCCTGTGTTCTTTTTTAAAACCACCGGCAGGTTTGCTAATGATATTTCACTCACTGCATAGCTACGGCATGGTGCTGCACTAACGAAGTCACGGGCTGGTAAACCTCCGGTTGAAAGCTTGAATCCCGACTCGCCCTCAGGCAGATCATTTCCTCTTTTACACTAACATTTTCTTACGCTTACATTTACTTTACCAAAACTCACTCACGGCCACCCATATGCATTTCATGACGCAAATGTATTCCTTTTATTAAAAAGTTACACCAGTTCACCACTGTGCCATTTCCACTAACTATATTTCTTCACTTGGCTACCGTACAAAACCTTCATATCAGCAAACGCCACGTTTCTACATTCATGTTACCTCGCCCTGTTCTCTATCTAGCCACATAGGCTACAAACAATTACTACGTCTGTACGTTCTGCAACTCCGCATTAAAACATTACATCTAAAATCATGATTCACTCATAAGTATAACTACTAGCACTGAACATGAGAAAAACACATTTGTGCGGTAGATTGCACACGTTATTTAACCCTCCACTTAAACAACGAACATTAAATAGAGACTGTTATATGTACCGTTTGATAAGGAAACTAAGCTCGCTCATGGTCACTTCATTTACTTCGCACTATAGTCTGTGATCATGTCAACCTTCAAATACATGCCCATTCTGCTAAAAAAAAACATGTTGTTTCAACTACGCAATTTCATCATTTCGCCTAATTTATCTCACACTTGTTATTTTCTCATATGCAAAGCCTGCTGGGACATATGCGTCTGCTCCTATTCTCCACTATCAACTTTTCCGGTTCTAGCTTAACAAAACAGCAAAGAGGATTCCTACCTGCAGATAAGCCTATCAAAATGCCTTATAAACCTTACAAACACTAAAAGTGCATCTTCACGAAATAACAGACAACGGAGCAGGACAGAAGGGTACACAAGTTGCGACCTAGGCAGCTCTAATTCTACGGGCTTGCTGATTCTTTTGTCAATCAAGGCTCGTTGGATGCCCGTCAAATCCGTGAGTAGCCTACATAGTTACACCCTGCCATATTTAACCTTTTCTGATGCGTTTACAATTACGCCACCGCACCATTTGTCACAGCCACTGTTTTACATATATAGCAAACCGAAACTGCTAAACGTACACGCTCATCAGACTGTACAAATTCACACAATGATAGCCATAATTCACAACCGTTTCTTACAGGGTCACTTCGCATTTCTCACTCTCGTAATAAAACGCTTTGCAAAAAGAAATGATATCTCATAAAAAACACGTTTTCAACGTACAAAAATGCCAAGTTACTCAAAAGTATTGATATCAAAATGACGCCAAGTTACGGTACTACAAACAATATAGGCTATCTTGCCTCACCGAAATTTAATAACATGTATTCCAAAGCAATGCTACCCAGTATTTCCTCAATTCTTTAAAGTCACTTGGCCCTGTGTTTTGTAACCTTACCATATTACAATGTCATGCAAACGTTGTGTCAGATCGAAGTGTCAAATATTTCGTATTGCCTCATTGAACACATGGAAATTCATGTAGAAAACTGCTGGTCAGTCACTACAGGAAGCATATTTCTCCAGAAAACATATGTTTATACTTGCTTCTGAACTGAATTTGACTAAATGTACAAGTGATTGTATATTTGCAACATACAATAAATACATGTAAAATACATATTGTACATACATACATAGAGAACTTCTTTATCCCCATGGGGACATTTCTCTCGCAGCATGTTACATTCACATTTACGAACAGACATTTATACCAAGAAACATACAATCATTCACACAACAGAAAGGCTGGCCACCAAAATACATACATACCAATACAAATTGGACATATAGATGCCTTTTCAATCAATCATGACTGTGAGAAAGCCATCCACACATATGTTTGGCCTGTCCATGTACTGCTGCACACTTATATACACACAGGGCCAAGTGACTTTAAAGAATTGAGGAAATACTGGGTAGCATTGCTTTGGAATACATGTTATTAAATTTCGGTGAGGCAAGATAGCCTATATTGTTTGTAGTACCGTAACTTGGCGTCATTTTGATATCAATACTTTTGAGTAACTTGGCATTTTTGTACGTTGAAAACGTGTTTTTTATGAGATACAGTATACCAGTGGTGGGCCGTCACGGCCAGCAAGGCCTTCTCTGCTGGCCTAGAGATTGATAAAATTATATTTTTAGAATTTAATATATATTTTCATTAATGCTATATGTATTTTACAAAGTTAGTTCCCATCAGTCTATTAACGTCTTTCATTGCTACTCTCTCCCTCAGTTGCGCTGCTTCCAGTGCAGCTCATATAAATTAGAGCTTTTATCCAATCAGATTTTCCACCTGTGCTGTCTCCGGGTGAAAAATCTACCCTGAGGCCTTCAGAATTTCGAGTGAATCCCCTCTGCTGTTGAAGTTGTTGATTGTCATATTCTTTAACCAATCATATTTCGAGTTTGGCATGTTGGGCGTATTCTTTGACACGCCGGAGCCTTCTAGCTGGCCTTCCAATTAGGTTGCCTAGCCGCCTACGTCAGCATTTTCGTGTAGTGTGATCGGAGGGCCAGTAGAGGGTATGCGCTGACGTCACTTTCCCACCGGAATACGAACCCCTCAGTCGGACTGAGTGGCAAAACATGCTGCTGCAACATGGCTAGGGAAAACTGCGAAACCGGGAGTAAAACAAACGATTATCGAAACGAAATTAAAGGCAGTTGGACTCGACAGTGATCCTTACAACTTACCGGCGACTGGTGAGCTGAAAATTGGTGGGGCGCAAAACTTTCCTTTAAACTAATCTTTGATCTCAACCTGTTTTCATTAATTTTCCTTATCAAGCGTTCCAACGATCGGACTAATCAAGCGACAAGTAGCCTAACACTCAGCGTCTTCATACCGTGTTAGGGGTATTACATAATAAATTCAATTTATCAGTTAAAATTCGTTTTAATCACCAAGTAGTCTACACTTAACAAACAAGATACACCAGTCTGTTATCTACCGTGTGGATTCATTGTATTGATACAATTGGAAGTTTCCGCCACTGCTTAGTGATTAAAACGGATTTTTCTAAATCGCATTTATCATTTAATCTCCCTAACACAGCGAAAAAGCTGTGTGTCACTTTCCAATTGATTAGTCAGATCGTTTGCATGCTTGTTAATCACTGAAAATTAATTAAAACAGATTGCGATCAATGATTAGTTTAAAGGAAAGTTTTGCACACCACTTGTTTCTTTGGTATGCGTTGTTTATTTGTGATGCAGCATCCTGTCATACTGCGTAGCCTAATAGTGGTACATCCTTGATGGTTTCAGTCAAGATGTATTCATGTCTCTGCAATTAGTGTATTGTAAGTCTCATAGGTGTTAAGCCTCGTGTTAAATCACTTTATTCCACTCGGTAAAGGTTATTGTGACTATGAATATGGGGTGGTTCCGTTGAATGAATAGCCTATAGCCCTAGTGTCATGGTGAGGTTATTCGAAGGCGGTTTAATTGCGGGAGGATAGCACTGAAGGCCTAGGTGTAAAATACACAGCCAGCCACTGCAGCATGTATATATATAGCACATAAAAAAACTTCTAAATTTTCAACCTTGGTCTGAGAGCTCAAACCTTACTTTTGGAAATGTTGGGTTTATCAAGTAAATGAATAGAATGCAATGCTAATGCAATCAAAAATGCCTGTGGGGAGCTGGAGGTGTGTTTCTAGAGATGTTAATGGTTTCTGGATCTGTCTGTAATAGAGTCAGAGAAGTACCGGTCGATTGGAAGCTGTTGAAGAAGTTAAAAAAAGTTTTTAAAAAGACTATGGAGTTAAAATATTTACAAGAGCCTTTTTCATAATTTACCTGTTTACCTACAAATAACTGCTGATACACTACATTGCCAAAAGTATTTGGACACCTGATATCCAACATCTCTTACAAAATGATGGGCATTGACATGGAGTTGGTACCTCCTTTGCTGCTGTAACAACTTCCACTCTTCTAGGCAGGCTTAATACTGGATGTTGGAGCATTGCTGCTTGGAGTTGCATCCATTCAGCCAGAAGAGCTTTTGTGAGGGCAGGCATTGATTTGGCGAATAGGCCAGGCTTGCAGTTGGCTTTCCAATTGATCCCAAAGGTGTTGGATGAGGTTGAGGTCAGGGCTCTGTCAAAAAAACTGTTTGTATATGGACCTTGCTGTGTGGCTGTATGCATTGGCATGCTGAAACTGGAAAGGGCCTTCCCCAAAGTGTTGGGCGAAGCACAGAATCATCTAGAATGTTATTGCATGCAGTAGCATTGATATTTACTTTCACTGGAACTAACGGCATGTGTACATTATATGGTTTTCTAGCGGGTTATGATGTTGGGAGTTTGGATTCCCTCTCACGCTTAAGGAGATTCAGAATATGACAACCGGTCGAATGATAGCATAGGCTATACAAGCTCCTGGCCAGATCAGATGAAGTTACAGTCAGCAGTTTATAGTGGGCAGAACGTTATATATGATGGCACCTTCCGATTGGTCTATTGAAACACAGAATCGGTTCGCATGACCTCTTGCACCAGACAAATTCAAGCGGTCTGTGCCTGAATTTTTTGGACGTGTCAAAACCCAATTGGGAACCCAGACAAGTTGGTTTGGAATTTGGTCCCGTTCAGAAAAAAACAATCAGAAGCTTGCAACTCCTATAATGTTCAGATACTCTTGGTCATATATCTTGGTGATTATGTAACATAATCACCAGTTTTCCCGTTTTGCAGTAATATTCCATTTCAGTTCTCATTCAAATGTCAAAATGATAAGCATTGCACTTTTGTATTCTGAGACTAATGCTGATGTTCTCAACTCCTTTAAGTTACAATTTTTAGCAGCATCTGCTAAATGATTGAAATGTGAAGTATAGCAACAAGAAAAGGACAATGATGTAGGCTAATTAAGGATTATTGTGAATGGACACAGGATGTACAATGCTGTTTCGAAAGGTGTTTGAATAAGTAGGTAAAATGTACTCCTTCATTGAAATGGACGAGTCATACAGCACCAAAGAACAATTGACTTGACACATATTAATCACTCATCATAACAAACCATAATTAATGCATTCCAATTTTATTATGCAGGCCATTGTGGTAGAACAATGTTGCGAAAGAGCATAATAGCATGGGAGGCGTTCATGAAATGGTGTTAAACTGTAAAACTTGATCAAAGTTAATAAATGTGACATGCCTGGTGATGCAGAAGATGTGTTTCTCGTAAATAATAGAGAAGAAATGACAGTGATCACCTTGGCATCTGCTTGTAATTCCTTGGTAATGGCTTCCCTCCTGCTGTGTATGCTTAAACTCCAGAAAAAGAATGTAGGAAACTGCTGAAGGGTTAAATTTTTTGCTGTTAGTTGTGTCACTTTTGGTGCTACACACAGAAGCATAGCATTGTTTTGCAAATAAGCCCAGTGGTATTGCCTCAACAAAGAAAATATATTGTATGCTCAGTGATGCAAATTAACCTTGTGTCCCAAATTTACCTTTACTAACATTCTAATTTTCCTAACGCAAAAGTTCATTTGTTTCTTATTCAATGGCAAAAGTCAGCACTGCAACATAAGATATCTGTAGAAAACTTTAATTTCATTATTTCCGGAATTGCTGACTCCAGTGACACCCTACTAGGTTGTGAACTGAAACTGAAGATTACGGTGAATACAAAGCAATATATCTTCATATGACTTCCCAGAGAGGTTTAAACACCTTTATTGGAATGGAGCGTTGTCTTGATTTTCCATGCATAAATACAATCACTTGTTTTGAATAAACAATTGGGTGGTGGGACCCATAAATGCTAAGAGTTAAGATTACCCTGTCTTCTCAGAGCAGGATTACTGACTTAGCTGGATAACTGCGCTCAGCTAAACCTGGAACAGTCCATGTTCCAGATTTGTGAGGGTTCCGGATTTTATTCAGTGCAGTTATCCAGCTAACTCAGTAATACTACTTTGTGACAAAGGGCACTGCTGTGGATGAGGACGTAAGCACAGCTCAAAGAGATTCAGGTGTGTGAGGCAAAGCAGGACTCAATGGGGCACTGGAATGTCCAGCTGGAAATGGAAAAACCTTGGGGACAGGATCTAAGATGGCAGCAGATGGTATTTTGAAATTCATTATGAAATCACTACACCCATGAACTACTAAAAACTTCCCAATATAAAATAAAAAAATAGAGCAAGAAAAGGTTTAACGGGATCAACAATTGATCTTACATCATAACCTATTGCCACTTCAGACGTGAGAGGGTGCCAGGACTATTACATGTTGCTGCGTCTCTTACTGGATTTAAATTGTGAATAGCTTGTGTAATATGCCATCAGCTAATGTTCTGGTTCATGGTTACTTGCTACTGATTTCTAGATTTAATAATGTTTGCATTAGTTTGACATGGCTTACGCCTGTGTGGGTGATAAATAGCTTACATCCACCCTTTCAAAACAAACAAATAGGATCGCATTATCTTCAGTAATTTTTGTAGTTTGTTAAATGACAGGTTGTTTTGAGTTCAAGCCAACTCGGTGCCATGATCTGATCATCTCTCAGTTTTCTTTAATTCAATTCCATTCTCTTTAATTCAGTTTAATTCATAGAGCTTTATCGCCGTGACAGGATGTGTTACAGATAATCTGGAAATGAACCTCAATGAACCGCAATTATTTTTCCTGCTGCCAATGCAACAGCATGTTCTTAAATTTTTATGTGGATTTTCTTTTACTCACAGATACCATTTAAAACTACTCCTTCTCTGCTGACATTTTACCCGTTTGTGTGCCATTCACAAACCTATGAATATCCCGATGAAAGCATCGAAGCGCAGGGGTTGTTAAGCTGATTACTCAAGCTTACGCATTGAAAACCATATATATTCTGGTGTTCAGAAACATGCGAAAATGAAAGCTGACGGGAAAGCTTGTCCTGATTTGTTAATTGATGCATTGATTCTTATCTGTAAAATGGACCTGCACCAACAGCCTCAGTGATTTTGTGCAACTTGTATCTGAGTACGTGGGGATGTTTGTTCACCGGTGTAATTATGCCCTGTTAAATAAATGAGCATGTTGTTTCTGTTTGATCTCTTTATGAGAAAGCCAGGTGACCAAACCGCCACGAGTATGACTTCCAACAGGCCAACGGGCCATATAGAAGGCTGATCTTCATTCACAGCATCTTCTTGTCCCTCTGATGAAGAATGAGTTACATGGATGCAGCACAGCACCTTTAAATAAAGGGTCACTTTTTCTCACCCATTGCTATATTGACTACCTTCGGAAATTTTGCACATCTTTTTGAACTGTGGTACAGTCAGTGCTTCCGTTGAGTGTCTTTTTGAGATGAGAAATGGCTGTACTGATTAATTTCTGACTCAGTTCCCCTCAGGGTGGTTGCACAAGCCGAATTTGAAAGGGAGCGGTGCAGAACAGATACCAGATGGAGGTGCTATGGGAGGAGTTGGTGGAGGTCCTGAGCAGGCCAGCCCAGAGGGAGTACAGAGGTGCTGAGTAAGGATTTGGAGCTCAGGGACTGAAATTGGACAGGTGTTCAAGAGGTGTCCTAATTTCTAGCTACGCCCCAGAGGGGAAGAATCTGGCCAGAGCACACTCAAGGAAAAAAGTAAAATCTTACAAACTCTGAGTTGCACTGATAAAATCTTAACTGCCATGGCAACAGAGCTCCATCAGACAAGTGTGAGAGAGTCTCCCAGAGCCAGTACTGATCTGGCAAGCATACTGTGCCCTGCTATGTAGTGTCACTTGATTGTCTTACGGACAGTCAAGGTAAAGCAGCTGAGATGAGTGGTTAAGAGCTGAGGATTTTCTGTTATGATAAAAAAGGGGTTGGTGTCAAATGTTGTCAGAAAAGGTTCAATTGGTTTTGCTTGCTGAGTAGTCAAAGATGTTAAAGGACCTTTCAGATGTGGGACAGACACTGTAACGAACCAGGAGGAGTGTCCAGGAAGCCACGGAACTGGTCTGGTGCGAGGGAACAACTGGAGATCCATCTGAGGTGTGTGCAGTTGTAGGAAGTCACACGTGGTGCAGTTTCTCCCCTGTCATCACTTTTGGGTCCTTTCTTTACATCCAAACACTTACAGAGCATTAATTCAGCACTGCTAAAAATAAGTTTTTTCCCCCCCATATGCTTAGCCTCAGTTCTTTTGAACTTCAGTGGATTTAGGACACGATCTTCAATGCACTGGGTGAAATAGTTGCTAAGGCGATGATTCGGTTCTCAGGTCGAAGCACTTTTTTTTCTTTTTTTTGCATCACAAAAAATCTGCCAGATTGAAATAATTTATGAAGCTCTCCCGGGAGGAGGAAGATTAGTCTGAGGCACCTTTCTTATGCTTAAAAATAAGCTGAATCAAGCTGTGTCAAGCTGAATCCCTCTGGCTTTTCCAGGACAGTGTTTATTTATGTTATCAACTGGCTTTCCCCCCCCCTCTCTGTGGGCAGCACCTGCATCTCGGGCCCTGATAAAGCAGGTGCCTGAAGATGGGAGCCATGGTGCACTAGACTCCAATCCATATGCGGATGACTTATACAAATGAACTGTAGGGGGTGCTACACAGGCTGCTGATGATAAAAGCCCCTTGGTCAGTTGTAACCTTTGTTGAATCAGACTGGTGCCCAGTATGAAGCCAGCTGTCTGACTGATCTGTTTTGTGAGACACATGACCTTCTCTCGCGCATAAGTCAGAAACCCGTCACTCAGGGAAAATGGTAAGTGCATAAATGTAAACCATAGGCAGACTGATGAGACACTGGCTTCCTGGCCAGTCACACTTGTGACGGCCTGTTTTCCATGTGAAGAGATCTAACAGAAACAACATGTTCATTTTTGAATTAATGTCCAGATTCGACTCCAGATGGTGGCGCCCAATCCATGCACTAAAACGGCGCTTTAATAGGATGAGTTAAACAGCACCTAAATTTAGCATTTTTTTGACATGACATTGTTCATCAAAAAAAAAGAAGAAAGAAAAAGAAAAAAGATACTTTGGTGTAAGTGGAAACCATTTTTTAAGGTCTGTTCGAAAGAGTTCTGCAGTTGCACAAGTGGGTGTGACTTAAAATGATAAAGATATCTAATAACCAATTATATTTTTTGACTGCTTTTCTACTTATTTTTTGTGCCGCTGCAAGACATCTCTTGCAAACACAGGTTCACCAGTACTAATAAATCACATCTACTGCTGGATGGAGGGGGAGCATTATCAGCTCTCCACTGCTTATATATCACACATGCAAACTAGGAACTTTGATTCCTCCAGTTCTCTGCCCCTCCATAATCTTCTGAAGGAGAGACAGCACTGCACCAGCCATAGCCATTCGCTATTCTGCAATCATCCGGTCTCATAAATCAAAATGTCGGCAAGTCTCTATTCTTTTCACCACCAGAGGGCACTACTGCATGTGATTATATGAATGCCTTTTGTTAAACCGGCAAAACTGATTCATCCCTCATGGCACACCACAGACTGAGGCTGATGCTCAGTTGAATTACATAATAATCTTATTTATAAAAAACTATATTTGGAAATTGTTACTGAACAATAGGAGCCAGACAGTGTGCGGGAATAAGGCACATAATAATGAGGTTCGCAGAGTAATTGCGCTCTGAACTGTGGTTTAAGGCCGCTCTGTACCCCCACTGCTTCATCCCCTCCGTTCCACATTACACTTGACTCTGTTTAGGCTTGGTCCACTGCATACTGTCGCAGTGTTTTCTTAGGTAGATTTTGTTTACCCCGATGAACAAAACCACAGACTTCATGCTGTGCAGCCCCAACTCCCAGGCAATTTTCATGTTGTTCAGAGCTGAAAATGTAAGTACTAGTTGCTCCATATTTCACAATGTTATAAGATTAAAACATCAAAGCGCCATAATGGTAATGCCATAATACTTCAGAGACAACAGCAGATCTTTAGCATCAAATTCTTGGCACTGTGAGTGGAACAGAAAAAGGCCTGTGGGGCCTGGGAGTACATTTTAAATGTTGCAGCTGGCTTACTGGAGGCCATTATGTGAGAAAGACCCCCCAATTATTGAAGAGCTCAGACACTTGAATTCAATTCCAGGAGAGAATCACTGAGACTCACTGGGACCTGGTCGTACTCACCTAGTAGAAATACACATTTCAACAGCCTTTTTTCTCAGGCAGTATTCTTGTACTTCTGTAAAATACGTATGCTATTATGAAAACCAGCCAATGCATATAGGTTAGTTACCACAAACTGTCTCTCCCCAGTCCCTCCCGTTTTGTAAAACCTTGTGAATGGCACGTCATTGGCACTGTGCACACAGCATGTGACCCATATTGTAGTATTGATTTTATGTGTGGGGTGAGGGGGTGGGAGTGGGGGGACAGGTGCTCCCAAGTTCACTGGTGTTGTAGGCCAAGTGTTTGTTGGCAAGAACAAGAGAATGATGTTCTAGTCCAGAGCCAACCAGTCCAAGTGTTTGCAGGTGTCAGCCGTCTGGGTGTTTGTCTGTCTGGGTATCTGTATGCCTATCTGCAATGTCTGTCTGTCTGTCTGCCTGCCTGTGTACGTGCCTGCCTGTCTGGGTGTGGGGGACATCTCTGTAGAAGAGAAGGACTGAGTTCATGGCCAAGGACTGCACAGTTATGATACAGTACTGTATTCACTGGCTTAAGGGCAATTGCTTATGTCATTAGATATTGAAATTGGAAGCATGGGAGATTTTCGTTGCATTTCATAATATCTGTCCATGTTCGAATGACTTACACTGGCCTTTGAGTGTTGTAATTCGGCAAGAGATTTGCACATAGTTTATTTCAACGTCATTCCAGTCCAACTCTAAAACCTTGGTTTTCCTTCAAGAGTTTATGGCATGAATAGAAACACTAGATGATGTTTCTCCTGTCAAACAGCTGACATCACTCTGGTATGTTCGTGACAACCTGATATAAGAGCAAAAGAAATGCAATAAAGCTATAAAATATATATAATCATATCATAGAACACTGCATGGGTTGAAGAAAATCAATGTTTGATACAGCTGTGATGTCACAAAGTAGTCTGAGTAAGCATTTGCTCCTAATGCCATCTGAAAAACCACAACGTTAAATCAGACCATACATTTGAGTCACTTCATAAATATGATGCAAACTGACATGTCCAAACTGTGATTGGTGTGATGTCACAGGTACGGAATGCGGACCTACAATCATTCTGGTTTACTTTTTGTCCTAGGCATCCAATGACACAGGGAGATAGTGTATTTTCTATAGTAGGTGCATGTGGGCTGTTGATTGCAGGTTGTATCCTTTGTGCATCCCTCAGAATCCAACATTTGCTTTAAAGGAGTAACATGGTGGTTGAACATGACACTTCCCAGTTGTCTTTAGGCAACAACAAAACAAATGTGCATAATTTTTTTATTATTCAGTCATTTCAATGTACTTTAAAACGTATTTTTCTAAGCCTAAATTTCCCACTATAAAAGTTCACCCGAACCATCTGGGCGTGGTAATGAGAACTGTCAGTTAGCTATGATTGACAGACCGTGTCCCGTTACCATAGCTACCCCCATGATACGCACTCTTTTTGGGAGACTTTTCACAAGCTAGCTAGCTTAGTAGTATATCAAGTATCGATAGATAGCTAAGGTAAGGACGTTGACTTATATCCAATTATAATTTTTGCTATCTAGCTAGCCAAGTTAAGATAAAAGCACAACTATAACGTCCTCATAAAAGCAAACTAGCTAGCTAACGTTATCGATAACATTGCCTTATGAAAGCAAACTACCTAGCTAGCTAACGTTAGCTAACTAAATGAATATAACCAGAAATAATCTAATAGTCCTTAAAAGGCACTCTAATTTAAGTGAACCTAACGTTAGTCAAATATTTGCATTGTCTTGCCCGTAAGCCAGCGGCGCAAACTATGGGTCTCGAGTTATCCATGGGTTTACAAGGCGTGGAAAGGGGAGTGTTTACTGTGTTTGTGACGCACCAAGTTCACAACTTTCTCAACCGGTTGAAAATAGGACGATAAATTTAAAACGCATATTTCTCCAAAAATACAGAACGGACATATTTAATACTTTACTCATTGTGTTTCTTCAATGCCTCTTGTGCAAATAGCACATAAAACCGAGAAAGTGTGAAAATCACCATGGTACTCCTTTAAAAGACCAGGGCTGCGTTTCCCAGAGTCTCCTTAGCGCTACGTGCGTCGTAAGGTATACCTTAAGCTCTTCCTTTAGGTCTCGAGCTGTTTCCCAGCGTCTCCTTAGCTAAGGTATACCTTAATTAAGGTATACCTTTAAAAGGGTGGTCTGAGGCACTTTTAAGCTGTCCCTTAACGCTGCGCTCCGGTAATCCTATCACAGTTTTGCCTTATTATGCCAACATTTTGCTTTTCAAATCGACAGTTGTACTACAGTGCGCATCTAGTAGCACATCGGCATGCGAAAATGAGTTTAATATTAACTTTACGAAAAGTAATTATCCAATCAACGTGTCTGTGCATAGAACGTCGTGAGAATGTTGTCGTTTTACCTGTCTATCCCCATCGTGATGGTAATTAAGTATAGGGCCTATCCATGATACTAATCCAATTTGTGAAAAGAAAAAAAAAGTTTTTTTAAATTTATACGTAGTGGCGCTAACTTAGGATATGGCTTTTCTGACTGCATACCCTGTAGAAATTAGTTCGTTTGTGTGTGAGTCAATGATCACACTGACTTGGAACAAACCACCGTCATTCACAAGCCTTTACAAGTGAGACAATCGATTCGCTTGGCATCGATTGATAAACTTTTCAGCACCACAGTGAAGGCCAGCTCCAACTTACGATGTACCTTTGAGGTGCCTTAAGGTATAGTCCGGGAAACACTCGTAAAAAAGCGGTTTCCCTTTGAAAGGTATACCTTAAGAACCTTCGTAAAACGTTAAGGTACATCGAAACTCGGAAACGCAGCCCAGGTTCATTTCTCCCTATGCAAAGCTGTCAATGCTTTGAAGCAGCAGCTATGACTCTTTCATAAAGCTCTGGACAAAAGCTTCGGTGATTGAGCTTAAGATATATGTGAGAGATGTTATCATGAACTGGATGTAGCTGTCCATTGCCACTTTACTAGTGTGAGAGAGACTTGTTTCTATATGTTCCAAGCACATTTTTTGTAACGTTGCTCTCATTGTAACATGGAATGTGTACAGGAGTCATCGCCACGTTCACATCACCATATAGCTTATGGGATCATTATAACTATGGCCTCTCCCTACAGTGCTAACATGCCATGTTTCGAAGAATTTTATGGATGGGGGTGGTTGTGTGCAAAGGGCCCAGGGCATTTTTCATTTTTCACACGCTCAGCAGTTCATTTTTAATGACTTGACTTAGCCAAATACCTGATTTTTTAAAATAGTGATGCATGTGATTGTGAAAATGCTCATAATAAAGAGGAAGAATATAATCTTTTTATGATCAGTTTTCTCACAGTTTAAGTTCTCGACTCTAGACATCAGGAGCCGCTGTAGTGTGATTGGCTCTTCTAAATGCGAACCAAAATCAGACTTTCTATAAATAAAATGGCAGTTGATAAGAAAACCAAAATGTCTACCAGAGTTTAACATTAACGTTTTTAATGTCTCATCCAAACCGCAGCAGGTGGAATTATTCCAGGGCTGAGTGATAGACAACAGGCTGGGTCACTCAACCTGCTTGTTCTTTTACTTGTGGAAATATTCAACAAGACCGTAAATCCAGTAAATTAAAATATGTTCTGGCAGCCGCCTAAGAGAAAAACAGCCTTTCTGAGCACCTAGCATTAAAAATTATGTTACCCAACCCTGTAATTAACCCTGTCAGGATTTCACAAAAGAACATTTCCAAACATTTAAATAATAAGAATCATAGCTGCACAGGGAGTCACACTACACAGGCAACACTTCCAGTGCTGAGAGGGAGGCCATTTGAGGAGAAAGTACAGTTCATATATGTAAAACATCCTGCTATTCATTGGGATTTGGAAGCCTGCATTTCTCATCCGTAATACCATTAATGGATCACATGGATGGCCCTTGCTTTAGGGATGGGATGTAATTAGTTGGGTGATAACAACGAGAGTGCACAATAAAATTTCCAGTGTTAATTCAACCCCAACAGTGTCAATTGAGCTCTAATGGATAACACTTAGCCCCCGAATGGCCAAATGTTATCTGGTACAGTTGAATGTGGAAACTGGACATTTTACTGTGTGGGTGAAATAATGGTTGTGATTTGCTGACAGACTGGCTGGCCAGACACACTATTCGTCTCCATGGAAACGGATATTAACTGTGGCTGCTGAGCACTGTCTTGGGACATCAAAGAGAATTCATCAGCACCGCTGGGTTTCTGTGTTAAAGACTTTCCTCCATGCAAGCGGCCCTTTATGCACGAGGACCTTCTGCGTGTAGTTTTGGGATATTGCTTTCATTCAATCCCAGCGATGCCTGTAACACGGTGCGTTTCATTTTGCCTTTAATTTTTCCCACAGCTTGTCAGCTTTTGATCGACGCCCAACAGAGTGCTGCTTTTCATGGCCCGAGAACATCTGCAGAGGAAGGCATGGTCAGTTTGTGCTGCTCCCCTTCCTCCGCCACCACAGTCACGTCAGCGTTTCGAAGGAAGTTGTTGGGAGCTCCTTGTGCCTGAGAACACTTTTGCAGAAATTGTGTGCTGTAGTATGAATGGTCCTCATCTTGACAGAAGCAATGTCTGGTGTGGGGGTGGGGGGTTGTGGGGGGAGGTTACTGCCTTGGGGTGGGGTTACTGCCTTGTTTTTCTTACAGTTTTTCCACAAACACATACATTATGTTCCTATAAAAGACACACTGAACCGCTTAGGCAGTACGCTACCGGAGGCAAGCGAGTGCCACTCAGTTTCCATTGCTTTATTATTTCTATATTATTTTTATTTATTTTGCCAGATGCTGTTATCTTGGGTTGGTTAAAAGCTTAGATTTGATTTTTTATAGCCTATGCATTGATGCAGCTGGAAATGTACATTGGTTAACAGTACAGAGGCAGTGTCTGTGCCACACCGCAGACTCTAGACCTGGGGCTATTTCTTGAACTGGCCCCTATGACTACTACATGGAGCTGATATAACACCCAAATGTTTGATTGAAGGCCAATGATTTTCAAGGCTGTGACTCTAGTAGGATGATGCAGTTACGAAGCCAGCACTTTGGTTTTGATTCCATCCATCCATTATCTATACCCGCTTATTCCTGGACCTGGTCAGGGTCGTGGGGGGTGCTCGAGCCTATCCCAGTGTGCACTAGGTGAGAGGTAGAAATACACCCTGGACAGGTCGCCAATCTATCGCAGGGGACACACACACCATTCTCTGCTGAGTCACTCACACACTTATACCTATGTGCAATGTAAAGTCTCCAATTAGCCTACCTGCATGTCTTTGGACTGTGGGAGGAAACCCATGTGGACATGAGGAGAACATGCAAAGTCCATATAGAAAGGCCCAGGCCAGGATCCAAAGCCACTATTACTCAATTTGAAGCTTTTTTGCATACAATCCATTCACACAAAAATAATTTCAAGTGAGAAAGACGGGTAAAGTGCCATACCTTAGATGTGCCCTGAAAACTTATTTCAGACCATACAACCCTCCAGAGTCTAGTGAGGAGTTTAGTGCACTAGCCCAGATGTTGGGTTCTCATAAAAGAGAAATGCTCTCTATAAGATGTTTAGTTGCCTTGCAGCCTTGGTATTTGCAATAAATCTGTGCTGTTGTACAGACTGTTGTTTAAGCAGAGGTTTTCATATACTTTATTGGAAATCCTCTGTATGTGGTTGGAATACATGGATGCACACAGATCTAAGTCAGTCTAACCCACTCTATTAAGAAATCCTGTGATCCTTTTAATTGCCATCGAATGAATCAATAATTAGCTACTGTATGATACACACCATTCTTACTAAGTTGATTTTTAAAATCTTTACTTTTGGTGTCTGGATCACTGAAGTACAGTATGAAAATTAGCAGAGGGGCAAGTTGATCAAGTTGGAAGTCATTTTCATTAGAATAATACTCTAAGATTATTGCATTACCTTAGATGTGACAACTAGGTTTCCATTAGCAGCAGTAAGACCAGATTCAGATCAATACATGCCACCCCATTAATAGTGAGGCCTAAGATGCATGGATTTGGTCAATGGATAGAAAACTAATAAAGAATTAGTTTTATTAGTGGAAAGATAGTCAGACATGGAACAAAACATATTGCGACCTAACTGAAAATGTATGCATGCAAACTAGGAAAAATGTATTTCATGGTAAACAAAATGATTGAGTTGTTCTTCAGGAGTTTTCAGCCTCTGAGCCCAGGGAGCACACAGCAAGACAACGAAGATGGGAGTCTTTCCAAGGAAAACATCTATGATAAATGTAATCGCATTTCACATACATTCACAAATGTCAATAAGAATTATTATGCCATTATACCATACGTCATTTTGTCCAAGCAACGAGAACCATTTTAAGAATTATGTCATATCATTTCACTTTCATCTAAATTAGATTTATTTATATCACATTGAAGCTCAGACTGCTGTGAGCACTCCTTTATTCCCATTATAAGTTGGGGAACCCCAATTCCAGACAAAAATGTAGTCATTGTAATTAGGACTATATTTCAGTTTAAAAGCACAATAAACACCACAATTTTCTCTGTGAAATATTAATTACATGCTCATTTGTGGTTTAAAATCTAGTGCAGGTATATGCCACATATCATTTAGGTTTTACTCCTTAATACTCTCCACTTCTTATTGCATTAAACCCAAACATAACTTTTTCAGGACAGTTTTTGATTAGATGAGGGCCTGTGCTTACAGCACCATTAAGGTAATTGTGCTGAACTAATCAGTACAATGCAGAACATAAACATTAATAAATGTCAGCCCTGGGAATGCTTACTAGTGGGGCTTTTGAAAAGATTACATTAATACAACATGACGCCAGAGTTCGTTGAGGAATAGGATGGCTCAGTTGTGCTTACCTTGTACTCGGATGAGTTGTTTATTGTACTTTGCATTGGAGACAGGTGGGATGTCTTTTTGTTGTTTAGATCATCCAAGCTCTGGGCAACCCTGTGTCATCACAATTGCGCAGAACCTATTAACCGATGAAGCCCTGGCAACAGTTCTACGGGGATCTGGTTTTGTTTATATTTCCATTAGAATGTCACAGCGAATTTACCTCAGATCAACAAATACAATAATTTTTCCTTTTTTGTTTTTTTATTTATTTTAGAAACACCCACCAAGACAGATGTTTCCAATTGTTTTTTATTTTTTGTTTGGAAAAGTGAAATTTGAGCAAGCTTCTACTTGTCACGTAGGAATGTTATTTCTTTGCCTTTTATTTTTAACAGAACTGCTTACCCGGAAAGAAAGAAACAAGTCCCATCTGGATTTTTACGAGGAAACGGGGGACAGTCAAGTTAAATGCAAAATTATGTAGCGTACAGCTAGAATTTTTATATGGCAGCTACATTTACAATGGGCCCCACAGAAACGAAGCAACAACTCAGCAGAAGTACTAAATTAGACAGCACTGAATTAACAGATTCATCATGCTACCAAATCCAAATTACCATGCAGCATGAAAAATTAGGTAAACCAACATTTTTCCTTCATGTTCTGAAAATGTAAATTTTACCCTAAAAATACACCTTAGTTGACTGTTTTAAGTAAGAATTATTATTATTATTTTTTTAGAATATTTTATTTGGATACAGCAAAGCCCATTGGCCAGTATTAGGATGGATCATATGCCTTCTGGGGTACATTGTTGTGTTTTACAAAATGCAGTCCATTGTCATGTGATTGGATTTAGTGATTGAAGGTTGTCATTGTACTGATTAACTAATAGGAATTTGTCCTGCTATCGTAAAAGCACATTTGAGTCAAAAGGACACCTCTATTATCATGTCATACATGTTAATCAATTAATTAATTTATGTTTGAATGCAGATTTTTAAAATAGAGGTGAAGGTTAAATCTTTGGCTACAGTTGCAGCACAGTAAGTTGTACAGTATGTCAGCACATACACCTATGCACCTTTCAACCTTTCAAAGCTTTGACAATTAAAACCTGCAGATACTTTGCATGCATGTGAGGAGGCAACACATCACCCAGCTGAGGCAAATTGAAGATTATCAATGCAGACTGCATTTCTCATTTAAATATACTAATCCTCACTAATCCAACTAGCATGAATGGGCAGGGCAGCTTCTTTAAAACTGACTGAATATGAGACCTATTGCAAGGAAAGTTGCTAAATCACCCGAATGAAAGCACACATGGGTGGCCGCATATTACCACTGATGATTAAATATATCACAACAGGGTTACTCCACTAAATCTCTTTCAGAACCGTCTGGTGGGGCAGGTGAAATCTTTAATGGGAAATACAGCATATAGGTTAAAGGGTAAACTGCAGAATTCAGTGCTGCTGCTGTTATTACTGCTTTGTCATTGAGTGTGATTTGTGTTAACATTGGCTGTTCCAATTACTACACTGCGGTGACTGTGAGTTTTCTGCAATAACTGTGAGTTTGTGATCACTCTAGCTTTGCCTGAATTGTTCTTGTAAAAGCCGTGACAGAGCATGTAGGCAAATTAAGTGGAGGGGGCTGAGATATCAGCTACAAGAAAGGTGCGAGGACAGCACAATGTCCTCGATAGCTCAATTTGAAGGAAAGGAAAAATGGGTTCTTTATAGCTCATTAGATCCACACATCTGCTGCACAAAGTATAACATATGTCTGGTGGACGACCACCAATTTGCAAAGGTGCCAGTCTGCCCGATCCCCCTATCTGTTCTAATGTATAAACCCACACAATCACATCATGATGCCAGTTTTTGATGAGGCTATTAAGAACTGTTGCACAATAAGGTGAAGGTTGAATCTTGTAAGAGGCTCCTCCAGATGGATGTTATTTGCTGAAAATTTGGTATATTTGACCCCTTTAGCATCCCATATGCAGCTGATGCCCTTACGTTCGATGTAGTGAAGGGCCCTATGGTTTAGATTGCAGCTAGACCGTCAGTGCTAACTGTGGCTGACTGTGTCCCATGTGGTGATCCAAAATTGGCCATAGCCTCTCTCAGGCAGGGAAGATTTCATAAATAAAAATAAAGATTAGTTTGAAAAAGAAAAAAAAAGATGTTTCAGTTAGCAGCTTATCTGCTGGCTCACTGCTCAGCAGTGTCTCATCCAGGCCACAATGAGTGATACAGTAATATCATCCATTGTGAAATACCTTGTAAGATGCATCATTAACATTCAAACTCAAAGCATTTCCCAAAAGACCATTGCAACGTCACTGGTATCCTAAGCCACTCATAAAGCAATTAAATGCATGGATAGCTGAATTTCACCCCTCCCACGGCAATCAACAGCTGTAAGAAGCACTGCAAAACATAGAAATGTGTTGATCCTCGGATGGTGCCCTATATTACTATGTGGAACCATGGATTACGTTATTTGACATATTTAAATTTCAAGTGAATGAATTTGGATGTTTTATTTTAGAAGCTGTCCTTTCTTTTATTTTTCCCTCCATGCTTAGGAATTCATGTTTTACAGCATTTTATGAATAATAATAATAATAATAATAATAATAATAATGATAACAAATGAATAGTTATTATTATGTCCAATTAATTAATATATATTTTTAGGGCTATTTGTGAGTGCTGTGCTTTCTTCACCCAATAACTTGTGTGATATTTGTAAAATGCTTTCTTGTCTTTAAATGATGCTTTATTGTAAATAAATAATGGTTTTCTTTATTTAAAGTTCATCCCCTAAGAATTAACTTTTCTCCAGCTATCTATGATGTAGCCTACTCTATGTAGTGTTTTGAGAAAATCTCATTAATATTTTCCTCATTAGCTATGATGCATTTTAAGGGGCATCAGGAATGCTTAAATTCTATCATCAGGAAGCAGGGCAGTGGTCAGTCAGTTATATCCAGTCTGAAAGCATCATCCTCTGCAGCTTAGCTGGAGGATTTCAGAGTGGAAAGTGGCAGCTGACTACTGTTTGTGTTTAGCATGATGAGCTGGCTAATTTATGCCTCCTGTCTGGCAGAGGAGGTTGCAACAATGGGTTGAACCAAAAACTACAATAT
The DNA here is from genome assembly GCF_018555375.3 of Anguilla rostrata. NCBI lineage: Eukaryota > Metazoa > Chordata > Actinopteri > Anguilliformes > Anguillidae > Anguilla > Anguilla rostrata. Next base: position 13,011,134 of record NC_057933.1, on the reverse strand, counting down.
GGCACTTAATTTGATGGTTGAAATTAGGGGAGAAAAAAACATTTCATAATAAAATTTAAGATGGGTTTCTTCTGGATGAAGCATAAGACCACAGAACTTAAGCATCATTGATGCAAACGATTGATCAACGCTCAGTTGTTCTTGGGCATCATTAATAAATTCATAGTCAAAAGAGAAACATGCAATGAACAGAATTTCAGTATTAACCAAAATGTTTGACTGGTAACAGAGCCAAAAAATTTCTAAATGACTTATAAATACCTTATATTTTGTCCATTTCCATTAAAAAAAAAAAAAAAAAAAACAAAAATGCTGATTTGAATTTTTTTCAATTGTCTTTTTTTGTATACTCTTCTGGGTAGACTTTAAGCCTGACATCCTTGAGGCAAACCTTTCTAGTGATAGCCTACCAAATATCACCCTAATTGCACATGTTGGTTTCCTATGAAGAAGTGGCAGAGCTGCTGATATTTTACTAATGTGACATGGATGGAAACTGTAGGTTGCAACTTCAATGCATCGTACGCATTAGTCATCTTTCTCTCCTCATTCTTTGCATTTCAATGCAACTCTTTCAGCACATAATGAAATCCACTTCTGGTGCTTCAATCTTCCCGCAAGGGCATTAGCACTCAACAGCATGTATTATGGAGCTAATCCCCAGTCCAAAGCTGCGGAGCTTTCCCATGTGAACACGTGCTGCGAACGGTACTTTTTGGACCTTCAGGCGTGGGCACCTGCAACGAGAGAGTCCTTTGTCAGCCACTGCTTAAATCATGCTATAAATTGTGCTACGTCAGCGCGTAAAGGGTTTAATTGTGCATTCTAGATTCCTGCTGTCGGTCATTGTCCTGGTAAATGCTGAAGCACTGAATTGTCACTACAGGGAAATGCTAATAAATTCTGGAAGTGTTAATTCTGTGATATAAAGTTAATGCTTCCTGCTAATCCTAGATTATTATAAAATAAATGGATATTCATTTTCAAATTCATTAGGGCCACTTCAAAGCAGGGCTTGTGGGATAACGTGGAATGTAAGACGCAAAGATTAAGACTTCCAAAAAACCATCACTAGATTTAAAAATACAATCTAGTTCACTGCAATTATTATGAAAAGTTTTTTTTATTTTAGTGTACCCCCTCCCCCATATGTTTTTCCCTTTTAAGTAACATGCAAGAACTGGTGGGTCATCAAACATTCATGGCTCTGTTGTTCACTGTCAAAATGTATGAAGTGCTACTGTATATGGCTGGTGTCTGCCTTTTAGAAAGAAAGCATCTGAAACCTTTTAAATTGGTGGGAGCTTAGCTGAGTCCAGTATACTGAGGATTTGAACAAAATATTCAGTTTTGAAATAACTTCTTTAGACTAAAGAAAAATATCATTGGTGTTTTAAAAAAAAAAAATACAATTGTCATGGTGCCAGTTAAGACTGAAAGAGAAAAATGGTAAAGTACCCAGTTTGAATGTGATGTTAATCACAAAAAACTATGTTTTCAGGGAAATGTTTGCATTTGCCAAAAGCCTCAAAAGACAGGAAATGGAATTGATCAGCCCTAATGCTAACATAGTCTGCTCTCCATCAAAGCGTGCCAGCACATATCAGACAACTGCTACAGCCCTGTATATGTCTACTGTACTTCAAACAACAAGTACTCACCACTGGGCAGATTGCTTAAGATTCAAACCTTCTCTCAGATCCTAATTCATACTATTACAGTAATTCTCTGTACAGTGTATTGACAATTTTGGATATTAAAGCCAGAGGCAATATACTCACAGATTTAACATATTGCTATGAACTCTTAAGGATATAAATTCAATTTTCAACTCATAACTCACATATCACATAGTTCACAAAGTTACTACATCATTACATCATAATTATCATAATACTTGTCCTACGGCTCAGTTGGTAGAGCATTGCTCTTAAACGCAAAGGTACTAGTGGGTTCAAACAGCGGACGACATATACTGAAAAATACATGCATTAATTTAATGTATGTCACTCTGGATAAAAGTATATGCTAAGAAGTAAATATATATACAGTATGTTCATGTAATGGCCTATATATACATTATTATTAACATTTGTCCAAATGTAATCGACTGATTAAACAATGATACACTCAATGATAGAGTCTCCCACAAATCACTTGGAGTCTCATTGTTGGGAATGAATATTATAATGTATCGTATACGTTACATTACATTTATTTGGCAGATGCTTTTATCCAAACGATGTACAGTACATAAGTGCATACAGAAGATTATTGGAACAGCTACAAACACAGGTCCGATAAGGTACAATACTCATTTTGTAACAGTTATTCATAGCCATGAACACATTAAGTCCAGTTCACACAGTCAACATTACTCTCTGACCTAATCTATGCTAAGTCAAACTAGGCAAGACACGCTATAACATCAAGATAATGATACAAAGTACAATAAGTGTTGGATGGAGGTACATGTAACATGAAAGTGGCACAGATGGTACATGTGTAGCATGAAAGAGGGGGATTTAAGTGATACAAATGATCCCAGATTGGGAGTGGTGATAGTTAACTAGTCCAGGCACTGTATAGTCTTGAGACATGTGTCTTCAGACCACAGTGGAAGATGAGCAATGTTTGAGTAGTTTGTAGAGGGAATTTGTTCCACCACTGGGGAGCTAGGGTGGAGAAGCTCCATGATTGGGACGAGCGAGAACCATTCACTCGGATGGCAGGGGGTGAAAGTCGCCCTACTGCAGCAGAGCGGAGTGGTTGAGCTGGCATGTAGGATTGAATCATGTCCTGTACGTAGGCGAGGGCTGTCCTGTTGGCAGCAGTGTAGGCGAGGGTCAGGACTTTGAACCTGATCCTGGCAGTAGCCAGTGGAGTGACCTCAGCAGAGGAGTGACGTGAGAGAACTTGGGAAGTTTGAAGACATGTCGGGCAGCAGCATTCTGAATCACCTGTAGTGGCTGTATGGCACAAGCTGGCAGGCTTGCAAGGAAATGTATTTTACACATTCTATTTTGATGTTTTAATGTTGTCCACCATTCTACTGCACAAGTGACAAAAGGAAGCTGTCCTTTTAAGGACTGTTTCTCTGCAGATGAGGTTGTTTGTGCCTCGTGCTGGTCTATGATTGTCCTGGTCTCAAGGGACAGAACAGCACGATTCACTGGGGACGTCATTCTCCCCGGATTCAGAGAGGAGAGGACCGGAGATATGCATTAAGTGCCTGGCCTGCGTGCAATTCAGGCACTTCTCAGCCGTGTCATGCACCCATTCCTCCCTATACAGCCGTATGTGATTACATCGAATGCTGTTTGGTAAGGGAATTGAGCACAGCTGTGGCCATGGTTTCGTACATCACCAATATCTTCTTAATGGACCACCAGTCATAATCTGAGCACACTGTTCTTGTTCAAAGCACAGGGTGTTACTTCCTTTGGGTCTGGGGCCATCCAGGCATATCTAGGCCTGGCCTTTATTATAAGTGGTACCAAGTCTGTACTATACCACCACACCTTGAAAGCATTACTGTCCTTAGCTGTAGGCATAGATTTAAGGCAAAGTTAGACAGTGATGAAAGTGCAGTAGTGCCTTTGGAGGTTACACAATGGCACAGTATCGACACAATTAAGAGCAAGACATTCCTTTTCAAATGCCTTTTTTTTTTTTACGAGGTAGCAGATTTGAATAATTATTACAGGCGATTTATCAAAAATATTTCTGAGATTTTCTGTTGTCCAAACAAATGAATGAGCCTTTGGCTTTACTTAGTGATGATGCCCTTTTAAGTAATTACATGAGAATTGAGAATGTTCATTCCAAAATATGCTAACATTATTCTTCATGATTCAACAGAATCAAACAAAATAGCATTTTTCTCAAATTCAAAATTTGGAGTGCGTCCCTGTTTTCTGTACTTTGTGCATCTTCCCACCGCACGAGCATCATTACTTAATCATTCTGCACAGCTTACCGCTGTTTACCGAATTATTCACCTAATATTGGAAAGTGGTATCTGACATTTTTTTATTATTTGCTTTTAACCATTGTCTGATTTGTGAAGGTGAACAATTTGTCTTGTACCTTCTGAGAGTTCTCTGCCATAGATTCTCTGTGTGCTAACTCATTTTTAAACCTCGGTGAAACCATGTCAGGCCATGTCAGGCCACTAAACTAAAAAAGTGGACATTTACTTTTCTGGATTCTATTTAAAATAATTATTAGGGGAGTGAATAATTGTGACTCATATCCTTTTGATAAAAAATATTCCTTTTAAAACATCTCATTTTCTATGAGAACATACATTAGTATAAATATGTTCAAAATGTTCTATTTTTGAACATACAATTGATCTCTTTACCTGTATTCTTTGTTTTGAACAGCCCTCATTACCCATCTTTATAAGCTGCAAAGGTACTGTGCCTAATATGTAAGAAAAAATGAGCCTAAATGGAAAATGGGACCAATAAAAGATTTCAATTTCAGTTAACCTATAAATATGTCTGTGCTGGAAAATTTTCAGAATTATGCCTCCCTTATTACCTAAACTCTGTGTTTTGAAAAACAGTCTTATGTGTCAATTTAAATTTACAATGGCAAGAGGTGTCCATTCCCAAAGAAAATCAACAGTTTTTCCATGGTATTGCATGCTAGGGCATGTGTGATCTTCAGAATTAATGAGATTTAAGAAATCTGCAGATTGCTTTGGGACCTGAAGCATACCTGATTGCTGTTTTAGGGATTTAGTAATAGCTGACAAATAGTGATTGTGTTAATAATTCACTTTCGATTGTTACAGCACTCTTAGGGAATTATTTTAATTGGGTAAGATGCTCCTGCATGGTTGTGCACTACATGTTACTCTGATGTTTGTACTCTGAACTGCACCCTCTCCTGTTCCATCAGGCACGCAGTGTTTTGAAACATTCACTCTTTATTATATTTTTGATTGTTTAATAAAATAGCACATGGGAACATTTCCTTTCAGCAGTGAGGGTTTTAATCTTAATGGAGCTTGTGTTCTTCCTGTTTTACACCGATGTCACCAAGGCTGGCTCAACTGGCTTCCAGAGAGGTCAGTGATGCCACTCCAGTCTGTACTCTGGGCACTAAATAAGCATGTGCTCCTAAGGTTTATTGGGTTCTTTACTGCTTTAGTGCTGCTGACAACATAAAAAAACCTCCCGCGTAGTTCAAAATGAGGAAAAAACAAAACAAAAAAAAAACAATATGAAAAGTATTTGTGTTTAATTATTACCAACGTAACCTAAGAGAAATTCAATTTGGTTGACATTAATATTTGCTTTTTAAGTAGATATTTTAAATGCAAGTTTCAGAGATGTATTGTATCAGCATTCTTCATCAGTGTTCATTTTTTGTAGACAGTGTTCATTGAGGAGTTGCAGTTTTAAGGATAGCACTTTTGTGTGAAAATGATGATGTCAGCCAAGCTAGGAAATCTATCAAGCTTGATGGTCTTTGTTTCTACGACAGTCCGTAGTCCATCAACAATACCTGTAAGATTGGAATCTTCTCCAGCCAAACCCCCTCTGTTGCTCTTGATTAATGCACTTCAACTTCTACTTGTTCATATCTACCCCAAGCTCATCGTTGTTTGAAATTCAATTTATGGATGTTAATGGATGGTCATTTTGGCTTATCACAGAATGACCTTTTTCAAGACGAGATCTGTTCTAAATTATTGCATCATTATTGTGTACACATTATTATATTCAAGGTCAAATACTCGGTACATTTTACCTATGAAATATATTTTGTACAGTCAACAAATATTTTAGGAGTATTTATAGTGCAGCTCAATTCTAGTATGTTTGAAGTTTTTACAGTGGTTTACATGCTATATACTGATAAAAAGGAACAGCAAAGACTGACCTTTAGTCTATCATTGCTTCTAGTATTTACCTAGGACTACTTCTTTTGTAGGGAAATTGCACTCACATAAATACAGGTGGTGCTGATAACATGTGCAATCAAAGACAGGTTCATTCATGTTCTAAGACAGATTTAATCGGTCCATTTTCATGGAAGGTGCATCGAACCTGAGTTTTCATGTTTTCTCTATATACACTAACACTGCGTAGATTTGGGGGAAAAAAAATATTTAGACTAACAGGGCAGACTGTCTACATAGCACACGTGACTAGACAAAGGTCACCAAGATAATGTTTATTTAAAAATAGAAAGACCTTGACCTATTTCAGATGCAGTGAAGCTAATAAATATATATTGAGCTGCTGATGTAAAAGAGTTGTAAAAAACTCTTGATTCTTGTTGCAAATGTAATAATGACAAGTTACTGTGTTCAATTCCTATATCCTTCAGGCTTGTGAACCAATTGATGCATAGCCTAGTTTTATAGAACACAGGATCCATTTTGAAACAGAGTGCAGCTGTTGTTCTGGAATTCTGTGGTTGTTTGCTTTTTAAAGGGAATTTCATCTGACTGTTAGTGAGTCATGATGAAAGTAGATAAGCTGAGCTGCAATTTTAAGCCATCATCAGGAAAGATGATAAGGGATGAAGAAATGCTTGAATGCCACCCAAATCCAGCAATCCAGTGCATTAGTTGGTGGGGAGCCAGGGGTTCAATGGGGTTGCTGCTGTTGTAGCATGAGCAGACTAAGTGATGTCAATGATTTTAATCTGTGAAATGCCATTTGTGTCCGCGTCAGACTGCCATTTTAGTCACTGTTATGTTTAGGAGCCAATTTTTTAGAAAATGTCTACTGATTTCCATGTGCAAATGAATATAACAGGTGAATAAAGGCAGCATCATTGCATATTATTAGTCATTAAATGGCCATCTTCAACATAAGGGTAACTGTACAGTTTGTTATATACTAGTTCTTATAACTGTGACTGGTAGGGTCACCTTTGTTTTAATTAGACATACATACATCAATTATGTACTTTTATGAATTATGATCTTTGATATAGCTCCAGAGTACACTTGAAATTGTCAGTTGGCCTCAGGCAAAGGTAGACTTTTGGATACCTCATATTTTGCATTACATATGAATTTTTGCTGTGCTTTTTGCCAGCTATGCTTCATTTAGGGAATACTGAGTTTGCAACCTGCACTGATTGACTGTGACCACCACATTGGCTCCAGATTCACACATAATAATGTAGTAATCCATGCCCAGGGAGTGGTTTACTAAATGCAAACAACAACAACTACAAAAACAACAACAGCAACAAAAGGTGGCAAAAACCCGGTCCCATTACCACATTCACAAAAGGGAACAAGGGGGCAATTAATTGCCAGGAAAGAGCTTTGGCAACTGCATTCATCATTTATTTCCCATGGCGAAAACTGCGGAGCATTGTTACAATCAGACATGTCCAGCTCCAAGGAGCATCTATAGTTATTAAAGGGCTTTTGGGCTACATACTTCAGGTATAAATACATGTTTCATTGATGTGGCATAACATGATAATTCTGCTTGTGAGGTAGAATCCATTTTATTTTTCTTGTACATATCTTGGACAGTAATCAGTGTGGTGGAACTGAAGGTTTTGGCATGCCAACACGCTGAAAGTGGCAAACTTCAAAGATATTTCAAGATGTCAGAAGAGGCAGAAGTGGTGGATTTGCCTGTGACTGAAGAATAATGAGGACACTGTGTGTGCTGCACTGCTCCATGGCTTCCGGAAAGTTCTTCAGGCTTATACCCCAACCAACCTCTTTGCTTCTTCTTCATTTTGCTGTTGGTTTTTTCATCAAGTGGAGACAGCTGCAAAATGTCTGTCAGTTGCATCTGTCCAAGATGCAGGATTATTAACTGGTCAGTTAAATTGGGGGGCAGACTGTGATGTTCTGTGGAACAGCCCAGGAATCCAAAAACGTTGTTTATTCCAGTGCAGAATCAGAGAGGACGGTCATGGTTCCAAAATAGTGAAGAAGCAAATCAACGATCAATAACCACCGAACCGAGTGAAATCCACAGACAGGGTGAGGTCAGGGAACAGACGAGCGTACTGGAGACAAGTGACCGGAAATACAGACTACAACACAGACAGCCTTCATGAAAAAAAAAAAAAAGAAAACAATAAGAATTGGAAAAGGGAACTCCTCATTTGCTGTAAAATAAGCAACTCAGAGGTGCCCCTAGCTGTATGGAATGTTAAGGTTCTCTGACAGATATTTTAGTGCTATCAACTGCTTTGGATTACACTGAATGAATTCCCGCCCTATTCAGTTTGTGTGCTCTGCTCTAGTATTGTGGGATTAAACTGTAATGAACTTTCTCAAGATTAATATTGTTATAGTGAGTTGCTTTAGGCTGTATAAATTCAAATTGCATGTATTTTATACACTTGCCAATGACACACTGTAGCTGTCACCAGGGATAGTAATGGCATATCTCATTAATGTATACAAAATTCACAACTCCTGTCTGTTTTACTATTGCACAAATAATTCTATCAATCTAATTACAAATATATTTACAAATAATACATTCATTCTGTGGAATGGAAATGTTGAGACGTGTGGCAATAATGTCTCTAATGCAAATATTATATATAATTCTGAGTGCAGCTGTTTAGATAATTCAGACCATTCTTTTTTTCTGTCAACATGAATAAAATAGTAATTTGGTAGGCTGGACTTCGGCAAAGGCCTTGTCTGAACCTATTGAACCTAACCCTAGACAGACTGCTTGACCCAGCCAAAAGATAATTTTTCATGATAAGACATTATTTCAAAGGATACAATGGACACCTGTTCTATGGGGTAGAGGCTGAATATATCCATTATCCATACAGGCAAGCATAGTTTCTGAATTCTTATCTCCAAAAACAACCAAAAGACAAATGCTCAGCTATACTTTTGGGGTCAGTCCCTGTGAAATAATATGTATAAGGGTCCTTCTGATTGTATAGAGGAGTTTGACTACATTGATGTATTTTATTAAAAGCAATAAAGGTGATTGTTTTCCACTATAATAATGCAATTACTTCATTATTGCTTCAATTGCCAGAATGTGTCCATACTCAATTTGCTTAGCTCAAGTGATTGGACAGAGACTTTGGGTTGTCCATGAGTGGTGAATGGACATCTTTAGTTCGGGAGTGCTAAGCAATGTTAAAGAGTGATTAAAACAAGATGGGCAATTGCAATGCTGAGAGAAAGTTATTTTTTGACAGTATGGGTAGTGTTCAATAAACTGTGTGGAAGTGGCAGTGCGGAAACATTATTTCATAAATGAGGCTCTCGGAAGGCACTTTGCAAGCTTTTCACAGTAGTTCCATTCATAGCACAGATGGGTGACCCACATATTGTTCCGTGACTGAAGCATCAAAAGCCACATTTGAATAATTTTATATTCTTTGGTAAGTGTGGTTTCTCATACTTCCTTTTCAGCCCACCCTTTTTCCCAAAAAAAAAGAAAAAATAAACCTTGTGGAATTCTGCAAAGTACAACAGTTTCAGTAACTTTTTCCACCAAATACTGCAGAAATGATTTTATATTAATTTTAAAGGATTTGCCTCAATTGGTTATTTCACACATTAATTAAAATAAAATTAAGACTTAAGAGCCTTTAGTTGAGTAATTGATATTCTGCATTGTTACAAAATTGACTTATTGGTACATTTGCATTCCAGTCTGTCTCCAGATTAGTCGTCGCTTCTGTTATTGGTTATTGACGTAAGGAACATTTTGTACAATAAGGATGTTGATTTCCCCAAAATATCTTCCATAAATGTAATCTTCCAATTTTAAGAACTCAGCTTTGAATTTGGCCTCAGGAATGCAGATGAGTGGGGAGAGGCATTCCAGATCACGGTCCTCTGGACTGCCCACCCGCCATCTGTCAGGCTGTACCACCAGATAAAAAAGTTTCTGTTGACTCTTTCTGTGTAGCCCCACCTACCCCCCTCAATTTTTTCCTCTCCTGTACTCTCCTCTCTGGCACTTCCAGTGCAGTCCCCTCTATCCACCATGTAATCACCAACCAAAGATAAGTGACCTGCAGTTTTATCTTTCTTTTTTGTGCTCAGTATAGGCTAATATCATCTAAGAGTGCTTTTTCAGTGTCTTCCTGGCATGCTCTTCCTGGTCTTCTCTTTGTGTTTCAGTTTATTGTTTGAGTTTGTTTCTCCCCTTTACCTGTTCCCTTCCTTTCCCTCCCCTAGCGCTGCAGTGTTCCATTTTTTTGTTCCTCCTTTTGTTGGTCCTAGTTAAGTCACACTTGTGCTCAAATCAAATCCCTGTCTGATTATTATATAAGGTTATAGAAAGTCTTTTGTCCCTGGCATTGGTGCGCATTTATCAGGCCAACAATTATTTTGTAATTTAGACATGTTACGTAAGACCGTCATTGGCAAAGTGTTACCAGTGCACATCACTGGCAAAGGTGAATCTCTTTGAACTTGTTACCTACAGGTCGATAACTGTGATGATTGTACCTTTAATCCCATGTGATCCGTTGGAATCTGATAAACGGGTACTCTTTGTAGATAGTTCAATATAGCCTGATCATGCATGCTTTATAAAACTATGTATTCACAATCCAAACCGTGCTGTGTTGTGAAACACCAGATACATGTCTGACTGCTAAAATAAATTCACTGTCAATCTTCATGTTCTTTTTGGGCAATTATTTTTAATTTATTTTAACAGGACATTGACAACGTAAAACTGTTTATAGCAATGCAGTTTGTGGTTCCCTCATGAAAGAAAATGATATGGTGTTTTTACATACCAGTTCAAATCACTTGTTTTTTCTTACCATGTTGCTCTCTTTCTAATAGGTTGAACTAAATACACATTGCCATATCAAAATGTGCAGTGGCTGTGTTAACAAAAAATGTTCATTCCTATATAACTCACATATACAGAGATTTTAAACATTCCAGCTGGGGCATTGCTTTTTTCATAATCCTTCGTTTGAATTGTAAGAATAGAGTGGGTCTAACTCCAAAATGTTAAAACTCTGCTTTGTTTTCACCATAGCATTTCTTTATGTTCACAATGCTCCAGATTTTTCAAATGGAAGTATATATATTGATACATACTTAGGGTATGGTAGAGATATTTGTTTTACAGTGTAATATCAATAATCTGTCTTTTGTTCGCAAAATACGTTTTTTCCATTTATTTAAGTCATTTGAAATGTATTGGCCAGTTTACCAGAATTTTGGACAGGTAGACAGGTTTTCCCCAGACCTGGACAAGACCAGAACAGAACTCTTGTTGTCCTTTAAATCAATGCAAATTGTTTACTGAGTACACAGCTGGCAACGTTACACTGTCTCGTTCAAGAGAACATTCCTGTTAAAGTTAAATCCATTCACAGAACTATAGTGTTCTAAGAATTTCACCTCTACCAGGAATAGTTTAGTCAGCAGAATGCATACAGATTTGGGACTGAGGGTTTGACACCTGATAAAACTGCTTAAACCGCCCTGTCAACTCCCTTCATATTCTCAAGGCTTGGATATTTTTGAAGGCTTCACATAATTTTTTCCACATAATTGCTTGAGCAAATGTTCAGAGTTTGAATGAGGCCACTATATCCTTTACTGCTAAGTTTTATTCACCTCTGAATCGCAGAGGTGAAAACAAACCTTCGCCTTGGTAACTGCCAATGCCCTCTTTCTTGACTCATTTAAATGGGCCACAGTCAGGTCAATGCAGAAACACCCTTCCATGTGCTGCAACCATGTTATGTCCTTATTCTGTCTTTTTTTCCTACTGAGGACCTTGATGGCCCCTGTATTTAAATTCTGCCCAGGGACATCCACTGTTTGCTTGCTCTCCAATCGAATGCCATCTCATTTTTCACCCTTCAGACATGCTGATAGATGGCTCTTTCTGAGACTAGATCAGGCTTTAACTTTACTATCTCTCTCTTCCGGTTAGCCACTTATGGACAGAGAAGCATTTAGCAAAAAAAAAAAAAAAAAGACACATTTCATTATCCACTGCGGTAATGCTGCTTAAAAAGTGGGCTGTGCTTAAAGAAGCTCGCTCCCATCATTGTTGATGCGATGACATTTGTCAAGGATGTGAAATAATACATATTTAAGGCATCACTTTATTCATGTCCTCTCAACAATTTCATTGTTTCAGAAAAATTTGAAATGGACAGTGCCTCTCAAGTCTATCCTGCCTGCACCAGTAAGGGGTACTGCAGCGGATGGTCAGCCCTGCACAGTCGTCAAATGCACAACCTATTTTCCACACTCCACACAGTGTTTTGTTTGAGCCAGGCACTCTGCAAGCCACCAAGTCACAACCTATTTTCTGCATGTCACACAGTGTTTTGTTTAAGCCAAGCACTTATTCATGTGGTTCACTTTCTTGATTTGAACAGGGTAGATTCCCTCCCCGGAGTCTTAATGATTTAAAGTCTTTAAAGACGACTGGCTCTCCCCTCCCTTCATGCTCACTCATCCTGGCCATGATGCCTGTTTGTACTGGCCTTACAAATGCAGAACAAACTTCCAAAAATGGTCAAGATGGCAGAATCATTGGCTATCTTCCAATGCAGACTAAAGACCCTGCTCATCAAACTGTAAATTGGTTCCCCCCATCCCCACCCCGTAGCACTCCCTCTTTTCATAATAATTAAGGCTGTGGTATTTTTATGGTTTTAGGTTATAGTTTTATGCTTCTCGGGGATTGTTGAGGATGTAGTCTTATTTCACTTTTGTACTTTGGGGGTTTTTTTTAGCATAGTTAATTTGCACAAGTGCTTTATTGATATGATGTCTTTACTTGCTGGCCAAGCAATGTTGTTTGCCAGGTCTGGCACTATTGCTTACATTAATAAAGTGGATGTTTCTCCTAAAATAAGTTGCTCTGTATAGCACCTGCTAAATATAATGTAACGTGCACAGGAAACCCTGCTGTTTTAAGTGAATAAGGAACCTAGAATGTTGACAAAGACCGACATAAGCTACATGATATTTTTAAAGAAAAAAGCAGATGTTTTCATGTAGTAATTTACCATGAAAATCTGAAACAGAAGCCATTTTATGGTTCCAGATATTTTTTTCATGAGGCTTTTGTGCATTTTTTTAAATGTAAAAAAATGTACAGTACTTACTGTACTGTGCCTCTGAAGTTCAGACTATGGTAAATCCAACAAGAATCTGTCTGAGACTAGATCAATGCCACTTGTTATATCTAGCACAGTCTATGCACAGATACTTTGAATACTTTGTGTACTGTGTAATTACAGGTATGTGTGGTAATATCCACAAGTGAATCCAACTTGTAAGATTGGCTAACTTATGCATCTGCAGACTAATTGATGAATAAACGGAAGGATTGTTTTGTCAAGCTCGAGCATGGGTATGTGATTGTGGCCTACTGTTTCCATGGGATGTACAGTAGGTCAGTCAGCTTCCCTGACTGGTTAAATTCACAAACAACAATCAACAGCGATGGTTCTCGTCAAGATATGCACATACGCAATGTTTTCGGGCATATCTAATGCATGGAGACATTCCATTCACACATGCTTCTGAAAACTGCATTATGGGTTGAGAAGGGGGTGGGGGTTACAGTCGCATAAGTGCACTGAATGTCCAGTGGTTCTGTATAGCCTAGGCACTGGTGTGACAGACCATTTGAAAAAACCAGCCACAAAATATTGCCCGCTTGTTTAATGCATTTATCATCTGACATGCAGTGTATGGATGGAAATACTGTGTCAGTACACCATTTGTATTGGTATATTGCCAAGCTTTGCCACAAACATGGACTTTGGTCATCTTTTCTGTCAATTTGATATTTTCCCTCAGCTCACTGATAACATGAGCATAAAATTCAGCTTAGATATGCCACACAACTGCTGTGAAGGTAATCAAGTCACTGATTCTGAAAACACTCCATGACGTATGTGTATGCTATGGTTGCTTATCCTCTAAAACTCCCCCCATGGCAGGTGTTGGGTCCTGATTCAGTCTATGCATCGCTCTTGTGTTCTTTGCTACTTTTCTTTATACAAACAGTCATTTCACTGATTTTGCATATTGTGCATCTTTACATCTTGCTGGTTGGACGTACCTGTGAATTCTCTGAAACTACCATTGTACACATTTGTAAAACAATAAGAAATCATACACTGGAATTTTATTCTTTATACTTTGTCTCACAGTATGTGTGATCCAGGACAAGGCCAAATTATAAATGTGGCTGTTAAAAGGACTGATTGCATGCACATTTTCAGCAGTGCTAATTAAAATACACTTATGAATCATCAATACTCTCTGTCGCTACCGTACTGCTGATCCACAAAGTCTTGGGTTTATAATTTTGTTCGCAATACGAATGCCATTGAGATTAGGTGTTCTTTAGATACTTCAGCAGTACACAGTATAGCAGCCGTGTTTGTTGCAATAAAAAGGTTATTAGAACTCCAGTCCATAGTTTTTGAAGTTTGCTTATGTTTGGTGGATCTGACTTCTATCAGTGTATGCCCACTTCAAACCAAATGGTCTCATCTATGTACAGATTGAGTGGTAGAGGCCATGGCCACATTGAGTATTGCGGGTGAGAGACCTTTGACGGTTTGGGCTGTTGAGAGTAGCTGAAGGAATGTAAAGGCCCTGTATTTATTAGCACATTTGTTTTTTGTTTCCACAGCTAGCCTCCAAGTCAATGTTTATTACCACCATTTTCTTTTCTCGGGTTGTGTTGTGGTGATGAGGCAGGAACCTAAGTGCTGCCATAGAATGATCAGTAGCCCATGTTAATTGGATGGAGCTTATGGATGAACACCCAAGGGATGGCAACATGGCTCGCAGTATGAAAAGAGACTTCAGGACACCTGTGACTTGAACCCTCCCCTTCCTTTCTGCTTTAAATCATTACACCTCAGCGGGCCCCACACATGCAATGCCCTCACAATGTCCAGATCGCATGCAGTGTGATAGAGGCCCCAAACTGTCAGTAACCCTCCACCCCCTCTGGCCAACTGGCTGTGAGCCCACTGAGCTCCATGGACATGAATAAATCAATAACAGCTCTGATTAGTTGATGATAGCTCAGGTGAAATCTGGGAACTGAGGACATGGTTGAAGGAAAATAGCAGGAATCAGGATAGAGAAACACCAGCACAACCTTTTGTGCTGACATTACCTGTTCACAATGACAACATTGACCCAGGAGTCCTGAGAACCCATGAATCAACATTTTAGGAAATGTAACTTTATTTTAATATGGCAGTTACAATCATTGTTACTCCATCATTGAAGACTATACAAAAGCACCGATGGTGCAGCATTCAAGTATTTTATTTCAGTAGCGCTTTCGACTTCTTCCCTTTTGTCTTCAGTCGGTATCAGTGGGTACTGCTGGAACATCTGTGGCAATGTTGTTGCACCTGCCAACTTGCCTGTATAATTAATTACTCCCTCAAGACAGTGACTTGGATTTTAATCAAGAAAAATTAGAGTGTTGGAGGCAGGCAGTGGAAACCAGTAATTGTAATTATGTGTCCCGCATAGGATCTCTCCCAGGTGCACCTTTGAGTGGCAGATAAGAGGCAGAAGTTTCCACCACTCTCATGCATCATTATCAGATGAGCATCACTCATACTCTAGCAAAAGGGTGTCTGGGTGGCCAGCTTCTCCCCTACAGAACATGGAAATCTGTTCTCCCATGTAAGGGAGTGAGCTAGCATTGACCAAGTGCATTAATCTTTTACCTCCAGCTTATTGATGGTGAGGATCTGCAGAAAAGTCAGAAACTGACCATGACTAAAGGGATTTTTTTTTTATGGGGAAGTGAGCGACCTCATCCTCCAGGAAAAGGGAGGTCAGCTATTATTTTGAATGTGTCCATAGCCTGTTGTCACAAGAGCTGAAAATGGCGAAAACTCAAACTTCTGTTTGCTTGATGCTGTGAAAAAGAATTCCTGTAGCAAGCACAGGAGAGACCTCCCATTGTAAACAAAATCTGAGTCAGATGCTAGCATTTCAAAATTTGATGCTAGCAGTGAGACTTTCCCTATTCACTATTCATGTGGCAAAGTAGATTACATGTCACAGTACCCCTGGGGTTAGAGATCAACAACTTAATGCCAGACTGGCTATAAGTGATGCCTTTTGTTCTCAGCTTGGTGCACAAATAAGGCTCTGTGTGTTCACTTTTGTACGTCGCTTTGGATAAAAGTGTCTGCCAAATAAATGTAATGTAATAATGTAAATGTAATAACTGGAAAATTTATTTGGAATATGTTTTGCGATATTCCATAAATAATGTAAAATAGCACATGACCATTCATTATTTTTAAATTTTAAATGATATTTTATTTCATATTACTGCCTATAATAAATAACAAAGTGCCAGCATGATGCCATACAATAAAATGGATTGAAATAAAGCTACATAATGCTGTCATAAGTTAAGCATGCCATCTGTTGGCATCAGAGTATGATAAAGAAAAATGAAAAACACTGCCATGATGCTTGTAGCAATACATTATTCCCCACACTAAGATAGTTACTCAGTAAATGTCTAACTAGATAAGAGATTGAATTGAAAAAACAAAATTAACATAGAATTTTGATAAAACATTGAAAGGGACTTGCATGACTAGATAGTAAATAATCTCAAAAGAAAAGTTAAAGATTGAATCGGCATGATTTGTTAGAATACAGAAGTTTTTCTGCCTTGTGTTGAAGTAGTATTCATGTCAATGAATCATACAGTTTCCATTTCTGTCACACCCAATCATGCACCGACCCACCCAACCACACAAATAGAAAGACGCACGCACACTCACGCATGCACACTTGCCCAAACACAAACACTTACAGAGTTTAATTAATATTACAGAATTGTAGCCTTTCTTAATATTTTGTGTTAAAATGTACTTGTAATGCACCTTAATACATTGTTCTAATGAACTTAAATGCAATTATGGTGAATTCTTAGTATTTAATTGTAAAAAATGTATATTTTATGAGTTATCAGTGAAGGAGCAATCAATTTGTTAATTGAATTATGTTGTCAATGACCATTAAATGTATGATTGGTTGCAATGAAAACAATCTATGTCAAACCAGTCACAATAATCATTGCTTTCTAAGGTAATGTTAGGAATGTGAATCTGAATGCCCTGATAATGAAATTACAGAGCTTAAGTCTGCGTTGTTCATTATACTTTTTTACTATAATCCCTACGATCTCCAGCTCCTTACGCCTTACTTATGGTGTGTGTTTATTTTGCTTTCCTTATAGGACAGATGCAAATATCACAAATCAAAATGGTTTTCAGGCTTAATGTGCTGTCAATTTGCCATGTCACCTATGTTGTATCAACTAATGTTTACCACAGTGGCACATATGATTTACAGATGGGTGACAAATTAAAGGAAAAACCTGAATAAATGAGTGGAGAAACATGACGAATGCAGATGCTTCCATACAGGTGTACTGCATGATACAATTAATCAATTAACTTCTGCTCCCTGGCATGTATAAAAATGCTGAGCAGGCCCAGTTCACTTCAATTTTGGATCAAGATGGCAAGAGGAAAAGATCTAATTGATTTTAAAAGCGAATGGCATGCGCTTCAGTCACAAAGACTATTTAACTGGCTAGGGTTTCAATAGGAACAGTGACTAAAGTGACATCTGCATTTAGATCTATCGGGAAAAGGGCTGGAAATTGTGGTCGAAAGCACACATTTGTTGACAGTGATGCTTGTGCATTAGTGCGATATTTAAGGAAAAACAGAAGAGCAACTCTTCCTCAGGTGACTGAGAATGTCAATGCAAGACATGATCGGATTGTGTCAGGAAGAACAGTCTGTCGACAACTAGATCTCAACAGCAATGGGAGATTTTGGGCCTGTTGTGTCAGACACCACCAATATCAAAACACCAAATGAGGGAATATCTTTTAGTGGCACGGTGTTCGATCCCTTCAGTAGAGTTCCAGAGACTTTTAGAATCTATGCCAAGCGGCATTGAAACTGTTCTGGTGGTGGCCAAACACCTTACGAAGACACTTAATGTTGATTTTTCCTTTAATTTGTCCCCAGTCTGTATGTACTATGAAACTAGTGTCTTACGTATTTTATCAAACTCATTATTCAGATCGGTCAAATCTGGTTCACAATCTACAGTGCTCCCATGTTCTGAATGTTTGAAAAGGTCATTGGTGGATTAAGGTACTGAATGTCTTTCTAAAACAAAAATTATCAGTGTTTAACATTCAAGAGTTTTTGCTTGACTATTAAATGATTGGTGCAGATTGGCACTTAAACTAATAGGCTTTTAGCCCTGAGCCTGACTGTCCTCCTGTTGATGACGCACATGATCCTCAGTTAAAGCTTTTTCACTGAAGTGAATGGGTACCAGCAAAAGAAAAACAAAACGTTCTCTGATCACTTAAACACTACAATAATTATGAAGAAAAACATCCTGAGAATGCATATGTGTGACTGGTACATGAAGACAAAATTAAGTTTTCTAAGTTGGCTTGTTTTTAAGCGCATCATCATTCATAGAAAGGATTTGTGAATGCCAACGTGTTTTATCTTTTAACTGAATGTTTAAACAAACAAATCATCACTATGTGCAAAACTCACTGAAAAAAACACTGACTTTATGTATTTGATAACATAAAAATAACAGAACTCTAACAGAACAGAAAAGAAAATGATTTTTTAAAAATGTTTTGACTGTACGGCTTTGATTTATAGAGTCTCAACAGACCGTAAAGGTTTGACAATATACAATATATAATTTCTATCACACGAATACAAACTAGTGCACATCTCAACTGGATTTTCATTTAAAATTTAAATTAATTTTTAGTCACTGAAAATCTTTGATCTTCAGACAGTCTTTGATCTTGAATTAACACACCATTAACTCAGATAATGCTTCTGTGTACAGTGAAGACATTTGTTCTAAACATTTAATGTTTAGTCTGCTTTGTGATTTAGAGTTCCTTGTTTACATTAAACTGCTCTTTCTGGAGTTAAGCAGTGCCATCCATGACTGTGAATGGAAGCCTATTAAATCAGCAAATGTGACTTCTATTTACTTTTCCCCCCTGAATCTTCTTAGGTTTTAAATCAACATGATATCAGTTGCTCAAGACTCAAGGAGGTACATTACTATAAAGAACAAAAAACCTGTATATTTTTAGTACATTACATTCAGTTTTCAGATCAATGTGTGTGTGTGTGTGTGTGTGTGTATATATGAAATAGTCTGCCTGATTTTTCTTCCATTGCTTTTTATACATTTCTGTCAGTTTCACTGTCAGTTGTTCATTAAAAGGTCAGTTGTTCTTCATTCTTTTATATGATGGGCTAAATTAGAGGCTCCATAGTGTCACTAATTCCTCTGAAATCCTGGCTCAGCCTTTGTGCAGACAAAAGTGTTTGCTTGAACTGTCTAGCAGATAAGACATTTGGAGCAAGCTGAAAACAAAATTCTAACATGGTTTGCGAAAATGCTTGCCAGCATTTCGAGGAAAGTGGAGGGAGCCTTTTGTGCTGAATTACAGAGGTGAGAAAGGTGTTGGAGCAGCAATAATAGAAGCCTTGACCGTCTGCATGCAGGGAGCCTTTTTGCTCCAGACTAGCTTCTGGCAACCAAGGTACATGATATTACACTACTGCTCTGATGTACTGTATGCCCCATTGCCCTATGACAAAAGTCACCAGATCTCCAAATACCAAAATAAACGCATCCCACTTTTGACCAGAATTTGAGTGCAGTGACTAACCATTTCTGGGCACAATAATTCAGTGTTTTACTATTTTATGGTAATTGACTGACATTGCCTTTAAAGAAAAACCATTTGTATCTAGTAGGATATGCAGAATGCACATAAATGCACTCAAATAAATACATAAATAAATACATAAATAAATAAATAAATAAATAAATAAATAAATAAATAAATAAATAAATAAATAAATAAATAAATAAATAAAGTCTTTGCCACTGGTGTGCTGGAGAGTCAGATATGACATGATATTTTGATATTCAACACACACAAACAAAGATAAACAGAAAGAGAATGACATGCAAGTTCTATTTTATATTTTGTATTTTGGAAGTGTAGTAGTCCAGACTCTATATAAACATTCACTTTATGTTGTGCTTTCAAATCGCTGTTTGCTTTTCGTCAATGCTTCCCTCATGACACAAATTACATATAACCCTCAACTGATACTGATTCTAGGATTTTAGTATGTTTCTACCTTGACCTTTGCTTCTCATGTTTACCATATCCTGAGTAATTGATCAAATTCCTTAGAAAGAGTTGTATATGTCAACATGGTATCTGCTACGTCCTTGTGTGTCGACAGCGTGATCTCTGACGTTTACCAGAATGACAGTCTAACATATACCACTTAGCAAGCTTAACATACTCAGAGTTTCTTTTCGTTAGCTGGCTTCACAAAACCTTCCCAAAACTGCTATCGGGCTTAACCAGTATCATGAAGGTGGTTATCAACTTGCTGAGTGAACACAGGATTTTTAATCAAGCTCTGCACACATCATAAAAGTGGTGGTGTCTACAAAATTGTGGAAATAAAGAAATAAGACTTATGGACGGATATAATAGATGGATATGAAGAAGTTAGAACAATCATAATGTCAAAAAGTAAAACTGTTGCTGCCAGTAAAGCCTGGGACAAGGGTTGGTATCAAATGACTAATCGTGTAAATTAGTTCATTAAAGAATTTACCTTACCACTAGCCTAAATATACACTCTCACAAATTGTCCTACAGTTTAGGCTATTTCTAATGCGACAACTCCTCATTCTAGAGCTCCTAAACCTTGCATTTGATACAGGATATTGAAAATATGTTTGAATCTGATAGCCTGAACATAACCTTCCCCAGACCAGATTAGCCATGAAGCATAAGTTACCCAGATTTAAAGTTATGGGGTACAAAGCACATACATTTTCTTTCTCATTGGTAGCGGCCTACCCAATATAACAGTATTAGTATATGCTTTTTGACTTATGATGCAGAAGTAATATCTTAAAGCAGTAGTAGTATCTTAAACGTTAAACTGTTGAATGCATGTTTAATTCCTTAAGTTTATTTTTTCTTTAACCTGTTAACACATGGCATGTTGTCACTTACTTTGTCTTTGAATCTCCCAACTCCCAGATGGTTAGTTTTAGTAGTCAGTTGCACACACTTTCACCAGTTAGGAGCCTGTTGATTCACTCCAGTCTTTCATTTGATCAGTTAAAAATAATTGACCTCTTTTTAGACAACTGTTTGCAATTTTGCACAATAAGCAAAATGTGAACATGGGAATTCTATTCTTCATGGCAGGCATTGCTATTTCTCACATAATATGTCTTAAGAGGGTAAATAATCCCCACTAAACATGAAAAGTACCTAATTAAGAAAAATTAACATCTGGTTAAAATCCTGGGATTGCAATTACGGTCAGAAGAAAAACCAGCATACACGGGAGGCCGCCAGGACCGGGTTTGAGAACCACTCTCTTCAAAAAGCACACAGGAAAGTGTAGTCATCATCCATGTTATGTAGCAGGGTTTGCTGCCTTACTTACAATATTGTGACTCAAATAGAGTGCAGATATGTGAAGTGGAGGCTATACATAGTGACGCTAGCAAGGAAATGGATGTTTGTGACAATACTGAGAAAGAGAAGGCAGTGGAAGGATGGAAATAATCTTTAAAATATTACTAATAATTTTGGCATTTGTCATTAGTGTCATTAATTATTTTTCATTAATGTCATTAATTGCCCTCAGTAGTCTACAGGAGACAGGACTAAATTCAATTGACAGCAAACATTTTGGTGTTTCAATTTTATTTATCTGATGAATAATCAAATTATTTGTAAAATAACATGCATATTTAGTGGTTACAGCATTTGACTAATGAGTAGGTTTGAAATTCAATGTTTTTTCTTGTGTGTCAGCTGGAAATACAAAGACCATGAAAAAAGTTGCAGATTGACTGTTGAATAATCACTGTCCTTTAGTAGTATGTCTTACAAAATGCAAGACATTTGAAAATTACAGAACTGAATTAATGCTCCAAAAAAGTTCTCCATCTTGTTTCCTCAGAAACAGTACTTCACTAAAGCAGAACAACACTGTCATTGTTATTACTGTAATTTGGAGTGACTACCCAGGGACCACAGCAAAAAGGTTTGTAATGTCAGAAAAAAGAGAAGCACAGTTGGAGTAAAGAGAAGTCAAGTCAATCAATGGACAACTCACCTACACACATACATTAAAACCATAAAACTAATTACTCAAAGCAATAGGTTGAAAAAAGGACAATAGAAAACCTATGAATAAAGAGCTTTTGTAATGTAAATTTGCTACTTGAAGTAAAATCTGCAACTTTTCCAACTAGAAGTGTGAGCATTCGCAATGGGATCAAAAGTGACCTGCACATTGGAGCATGCACTCTGCTCACAACAATGGCTTATACATTTTTACTTTTACACTTGTTCCACTCATATCGTTGAATTTTCACCAAACATTATATTATATATGTATGCCAAAGACAAGCTGGCTGGGCAGTGATGGTGCTGAAGAATTTTATGGCTAGCATAAAGATTGCCACCACTGTGGCTCAAGTCATGAAAAGCTAAATAGCAGTCATCAGCATGAGTATTGACAAGTCCCAGACAACTATGAAAAATTCAAAAGGTTAGTGTTCTATGCTATTCACAAAGCTGTGGTAAATTAATGGGTTTTCCTATGCTTCAACAATCTCTGAACTCACAGTTCAGTATCCTCTTCACAGTACATTGCCGTCATTATGCTTCCTAGGGACATTTATCCCTGCATGGGCTGAAGTACAACACTGTGCCAAAATAAAAAAGAAAATGTGTTTGTGGATGCCATGCCTCTGGGTGACTCTGGACCCCAACAGAGAAAATATGTTTGCCATGTGACATTTTCATATACAGGTGTAGATGAAAAATGGGTGCCAGTATTCCTAAAGGATGTCACCTTGACCCTCATGTTGTGTCATGGTGTTTTAGATATAATGTTGTATAGAGTGGACATGGCCCTTGAGATGTAATGCCATTGTTCTTCAAATAAATCAAATAAATAAAATCTCCTACACACACTGATGTGATGGAAGAGCAAACTGTTCTCAGAGATACCATACTTTCAGACAATCCCAAAAATAATCATTAGGATTTAATAAACTTACTAAGTAAAAGTAAGGTGGAAATATTTCCCAATTTGGAATGCCCAGTTGACTGTTAGCAAATTTATGATTGACACTGCCGTCCACCAATCCCTGTTTAGAAACAGTTACAATGTACGACTTCCTCCACTTTCTAACTCCAAAACTGTATCTGATAATGGATCCGATACTTCAGTTACAAAGCTTCAATAGGTGGTTAAAAGCTGTTGTTGGGTAACTTAAAAAACAGACATGTTATAGTGTTTGTTGTGGATAAAACTTTGTGACACTCATAATACCATACCACACATTTGCTCAAAAGTAAGCTATAGGCTATTCTGCCTATTAATAACATCAGATAACATCTATTAGCTGTAGTTAGCCAAGTGATTACACCAAATCAAGTCAAAGTTTATTTGTCAAATGCACAGTTAAGAGTATGGCAGATAAGTAGTTGTTAGCTGGCATTGCAATGTTGAAAGTTAGCCTGCAAGCGTCCTTATGTATGCAAAGGGAAAACCTAGTAAAACAATAAAAAAATAATAAAGTAAAAAAGGAATAAGATAGATAATAAAAGAAGTATAAATAGAGCTACCAGCATAGGTAGATATTGCACATGATTAAGCTATGTGGGTTAAATCTTCCATGATGGTATAACTTAAATTGGGCGTAGTCCAACAGGTTAGATTAATGATTGGTTAAGCTAGCTCTTGAAGCACAGTTAACGTTAGCAAGCACTTCTTGGGCTATGTTTTTGCAAACCTTTCCGTGGTGTTATTCCAACCACTAATTGGTGTCTAATGGCAGATAATCTGTTCCAGCCCTTTATTGATGGAAGACTACATGATACCTATCTATAATTGTATCAAGCCAAACTACTTTTCAAAGATACTGGATTATACTTCCAAAAACCATCTGCAATATTTTCTTGTGGTAATTCATTCAAACAGATACTGCCAGTAGTCTCCATCTTCTTTTGTCATACATAGCAATAGTCACTAACGAGGGTGGGACTTGGGTGGATATTTCGCTAACAATCAATTATATAGCAGCACTAATTACTAGATCCTCTGCAACTGAACACAGATGAGCATGCTTTGTCCTTTGAAAAATGCAATGTCAAGTGTCACTTTTTATCCCACCACAGCTTGTAAATCAGGCCTACACAGATGAGGAAGACTTCATGTGCACTTCAACAGCCAGACTTGCAGGCACCCAATTGACCAGCAGGGGTCAGTAGAGAACAATAAGGATTTGACCCCAGATGGTAGGACCCATCTGTGCACCAGAATGAGAATGGTGTCTTAAGCGGATGAGCAACTCACCAGACCCAGAATGATAAGATCTTTATGATGTTCCTGCAACCCACTGGGGCTGTAGAATGGAAGATGCCCCTCCTAGCAGGGAGGAAATTATTCTTGTGAGATGATCAGTAAGTAACAGTGCACTGACTGAACCTTGTCTTCTATGGAAATGGAAAGCATTGTTTGGTTGAATGGCATGTTCTGGTTCTGTTATGTTTTGTTATAATGGGATATGCGATATCTTCCCTCTCCTTGGCTGACATCACTATTAAGGTCTTCACGATTCACCAGCAAACCAGGAATCAAACTTAATACTGATAATTTTTCATTGTCTCCCAATAACATGAGTCCAGCTTTCCTGCATTTTTATTTCAAATCAGACAAACATCGTTTTTGGATTTTCAAGGATTTTCCAACCATATATCCCCTTTGATTTTTACAACCAAAAGGTTAAAAGAGTTGATGTCAGTTCTTATTAAATCATAAATGTGCACAACCATGTTTTCTGTGAAAAAATGTGCAAAGATGGACTGTCTACATGATAGATCAGCCTCCTCCAAAATGTTTCTAAATGCAATGTGTATTAAAGCCATTTCTTGTGATGCCAATCTGGCCTCTGTAAAGTATTTCAAGAAATAATTCATTTTTACAGGTGAAGTTTTTCATGACTAAATGAACATTTATTGTTACCCAGTTTGTAACAAAATATGTAATACAAAAGACATGTATCTAAATTTCATGTTCATAGTTTTAGATATGAATGTATATGATGTGTTTGGTAACCATCAGTGGGAAAAAAACATACAACAATGCATATAAGCCAATATTGACTAACAAGATAACTCAACCATGTAATATCCATTCCAATGGGCTACTTTGCGTGCTTTGAGAAAATGATTAACTTAACTTAAGTCACTGCTCATTTGCTACTGTTAATCATAACGGTTCACTAAATGAATGAAACAATGTGGAAGAAGTGATTGAGTTTCATTATCGTGTGTTGTTTGAGCCTTATGCAGTTTACACTGAATGAGGGCTGGACTGTTCCGCTGTGCACTCTCCATTATGTTGAATAATTCATGCAATTATGAGTTCAGTTTTCCCACTATGGCCTCTGAATAAAAGGTTAATCACCATGAAGGATTTGTCTCAATTTAAAAAAATGTACAGTATTATCAAATGTGTTTTGAGATTATTCATCAGAAATAAATATTTGCTGCTTTTATTTTTGGTATGCATTTTAAGCATTGATGTTGTTTAAAATGATCTATGTACATGTACATAAAAGTAAAATAAAATACAAAGCCTGTAAGTAAAGTAATCTTAAATCTACATTATTCTGAACAAGTTTCTCAGTCAGCCACCTTATAGACTCTGTTTATGGGTACTGTAAATCACTTTAATTAGTCATCATTGACCATCACTGCTTGCTATTATTGTTACAAATGGCACAATTATCCCTCCAGTATCCACTGGAGATTGGTTTTTGCTGTGGTCTAATAAGTTAACAGCAGATGAATCTAAAAGCATGTTACAGGCGGAAGCATTACACTAACAAAGTGGTCTTCCTAAGACTAATTGTGGGCAGTGGAATTCCTATTACTCTTCATAAAAAATATACATGGAGCTACTCTAAAATATTGCTGCATGATGAAACATATTTTTCCAATCAAAAATAATCATCCTTGTGGGAACAGCAGGTACCGCAATGTCAAACATAATTAAATCCTCATATGCGTTTGAACAGAATGTTTTAGCCAGAAAAGTTACAAAGCTGCCAACTGAATTATCGTGAGTAGCTGAATTTAACTATTATTACACATATTAAACTTCTACTGTACAACAATGTCGCCATAAGCACTTCACACGGCAAGTTGTGCAAAAACATCCTTCAATTTACATTCAGCGTGCCAGAGTTCAACCAGTCCAAGGAGATGAGGATGCAGTACATTGAGGGATATTAGTAACACTCATTTTACTGTAAGAGACGTGAGCGTTCTTCTGGGTTGAGTGTGAATGAGCCGCGCGACTTATTGCGTGCAAGTTTCTGAGCCAACTGTCAAGTCAGAAGGGAGGAACAGCTGGTCATAAGAAAAGTTAAAAGGCAAAACGACCTGCTTGTCCAATATCCCAGTTCATCAATCCAGCTATTGTTACAGCGCGTTTAAGTGTGAATTGTGATATTGCACTGCATCACATGTTGAAATTTGGGGCCAAAGTCTCGCACGCAAATCCTGAAAAAGAAAAAGACAGAAGCTTAACCACCTTGTTAGCAACATCTGCAATACTACTCTTTACAACTAATGTTGCCATTAGACATGGTTTATATATGCTCTTAAAAACAAAAATGGAGTGAAAAATGTATGTCTTGTGCAACAGTATTAAATTGGCTCAGATCATAGTTTCTGAACTAGTGGGAAAGAACACATTAACAATGCTTCAACCCAAAAGAAAAACTCACCATATCACCATCATGTCTGAAATATTCCCATTAATGTTTTACAGCTTAAAAATCAATGTAGCATATCGTGGGCTGGCTGCTTGGCAGTCTTTCCTTGAGAAACCCTGTCATCCTTTAGGTATAATAAATATTCTTAGCACCCGCCCCTGACACAAAGATAATAAAAAAAATACATTTAAGTAGTTAAACTGTTCTCTGGCCAACTCATATGGAAAATTTCAGACATTAAATAAGGCATGAGCCAAAAGAATGTGCAGTATAGTGGTGGTGCTCCTACGGTAAATGGAATGTCTTAAAAGATACCTTTACTGATGTGCAAAAAACAAGAACAACATAAAACTGGCATGAAGCAAAATGAGAGGCCCAAGGCAGCCAAAGTAAAACAAAGCATTCACATTTTGTACCAACCCAGGATGTAGCTAGCAATGGCTGCCTCAGCTAATTGTGAGGAAGCCTATCTGAGTTGTATGAGAGAGGCAAAGTTTGCTCTTGAAACAGGATCTCAATTTTTCTGCGGTCTGATCATTAGTACAGCTGGAAGCAGGTTTTGTAAAAATAAATTTTTGGCAGTATTTTGTATTCACATCCATGAATAGCAACTTTACTCCTTTATTTAGTTACCATTAATTAATTTTTTATTTCCCCCACAACCTGACTTCATGGGTCTGATTTATTTTTAAATGGCAAACCTTTTAAAATCTGTTCTAAGTTAAAATGTCTGGCTACTCTGATTAGAAAAAAAGGTTTCCTTCATTGGCCTCTCATAGTATTTCAGGGCTGAACAACAGTACAGTGATGCGTGGAAATAGCACTGAATGGGATTTAAGCACAATGCCATTAAACGTGTTTTAATCTGGACAGCACAGCCAGGGGTGTAGGATTAAATTCTCGGCCCTGTGCAAGCGCAGTCTCTGTGGGCTGCTGTCCCAAAGCAAACTTTTTAGTCCAGGCCTTTTGAGCCCCTGGCTTGGGGTCCTGGATAGACAGTTCCACTAGCCCCCCCCCCATGACTCCCTTGAGCACAGCAAACTTCATTTGGAACCTGCTTGCTTCCACAGGCATTACAAGAGCCCCACCACCCACTTCCCTTGCTATTTTAAGTTCTGCATCCATTCCTTAGCTATGTAGTATGGGGAAATTACAAGAACATATCTGCTGGCAAGATGTTCGTCCACTAAAGACAAATGAATTGAATTATTTCTAAATTTGATCATAGTTCTGGCATTCATTTCAAATATAAGTTATATATTGACTTCATTTTAAATGACAGAACGGACTATAGTCTCGTATAAGAAACACACACCGGTCCAAATGTGCTTTTGTGAAACCCTCACTCCATTTTGGTCACATGTGGAACAGAGACATGGCCTTTACAGAGTCCATTATTTCCAAACTAAGTCCTCATCTGTGGCTGAAAATTGAACAAGAAAAGTTGACATTTTTGGCTTGAGACTTTGTGATAATTAATTGAAAGCGGTGGGTGAGCTGGAACAAGACCAAATTCGTGTGAGATACAAGCGGGCAGTAAGACATTGGTCACGCGCTCCTGTCAGACAAGGTGCCCCAGTGCACTCTTTTTGCATTCCATTGCTCCTGCAAACTGTACCTTACAGCACTCTCAGTTGACATGGATGGTAAAAATAAGAACCATATGGGGTCATTTGGTAGTAAGCCTTTTTTTGGTTTGGCTTATCTGTCTATTGAAACTTTTTGTTTTTCAGAGAAAATACATGTTTAACTTTTCTATTACACAGAAATGTAAAAAAAAAAAACGTTCGTGTATAAAAATGTATCCATTCAATTTTTCAGTTTCAATTAGCTTTATTAGTATGAAAGAAATCATTTGGAATTACAGAGAATGCAGTTTTCTTTTTATAGAAATGCTTCACGCAAAATAACAAAATGTTCATATTACTAACAATTTACTTTAGTAACAGAGAATAAAGTAAAATATAATGATATCAGACTATCAGTATCACTTTGAATTTATTCCAGAGAACATTACTCGAAATGCTGCTGTTTTGTCCTACCTGTTGTCAAGCATGCATCCATGTGCGCTCATTTCCGAAACAAAACTTTCTCAGATGGAGTGTAGGAAAAGTACCGGTACCGGTACACCTATGTACTGGTAACGCACAATTAGCCCTAGCTATGTTGCGCTAGCTTTGAAAAAATGAAATTACAGGAAAGCAGTTAAATACCATGCCGTTTTTGATGTACAATATAATTACGATATCGTTTTAAACGTATTTTCTTACACTTTTCACCCTGCAATCATCCTGTACCCAGTACCAATCCGATTAGTTTATTCAACAAAGCATAGCTACATGAAATTACTTTCATTGCTGCATTAGTAGGCTAATGTCTGTCTAGTTTGAAGGGTGCGATAACTGATGTTTGATGTTTGAAAGAGCTGGTTTGAGAGTAAGTTCCTCCCAGCTGTCTGTTTCCATGCATTTTATTATCTGCCCTTGTCCAGAGAGAAAGCTTTCATCGTGACGTCATGATCTCACCACAAGATAAGCCCCGAGGTCTATTACAGAACGGGGAATGACTTACGATATATAAAGAGCACAGCGACAGAGCGTTTTGTTACCGAAGAACAGTAATTAAAGTGGGAATAGAAAAGTTCTGAAAAATCGCACCAGCCTTGCATCTTCGCGCTTACATTACTTATTTTTAATAGTACATCGCTGGTGATTTATTGCACTAAAGATACATGCAAACTTAGAGGCAACACAGTTGTGTACTTTACATAGCACGAACCTTGATGCAAGCCTGCAACAAAGAAAGTAGCCTAACAAAAGGGAAGACACCACCTTAACAGGATGGGTTTAAAAAGATGAACTTTAAGAAAGTACCTGAGTCTGCGGTTACTTTCCCTCCTCAACAGAAAATGGGCATGCTAAGTGTGGACTTGTTGGTTACCTTGCAGATACTACCAGGTTTCTTCTCGAACTGCCTGTTCCTTGCGCTATATGACTCGGTGGTACTACTG
Organism: Anguilla rostrata; assembly: GCF_018555375.3. Taxonomy (NCBI): domain Eukaryota; kingdom Metazoa; phylum Chordata; class Actinopteri; order Anguilliformes; family Anguillidae; genus Anguilla; species Anguilla rostrata. The sequence continues at coordinate 12,981,207 of NC_057933.1, read as the reverse complement.
AAGCGCGTGGTATTACTTCTTAGCTGCTCCGGGTCGGCTGTAGGCGAGGAGTGGCAGCGCATGCTGACTTCTGCTGGCTTGAAATCTATATGGAACAGTTTTCTGCTGGATGCCTACAAGCAGGTAATTTTGCATAAAGCCATTATTCTTCCTTCGTGGAGGGAATATCCACGTTATTTCCATGTCTGCTATGCCCACATGAATTTTTTTTTAGAGTGGGGTAAAACTTGCCTTTGTTGATGGCAGTCATTTGTATAACAGGCATATCACTGATTGCAATTTCCGTTGGCCTAATTATAACGGAGAACACGATTTCTTACCTTTAACAGAATTAATAATAATAATAATAATAATAATAATAATAATAATAAATAATTTTAATTTATCATAGTTCTTCTACTTAAACCTATCAACCCAGAGTAGGCTAAATGTATAGCCTATCAACAAAGACGGCGTTTCCTTTGTGTTTGATTGTATTTAACCCCCTTTGAGAGCCAAGTTAACTTTTTAAATTGATAAAAATTGTTCAGCCATTTAGAACATTTGAACTTTACTCATTAAAAGTGGAAGAACCTGTTGGTCGTTGCCCTATTGTATATTGGCAACAGGGCCAAATGTCTTCGGGTTTTTCAATATATATAAATAAATAAATCAAAATAAATCAAATATAGCCTATTTGAGCAAGTAAAATCCGTATCGTTTTCATTACATTATCGCAAATATGCAACTGGAAATGTGATAACGTGAGAAGGACAATTAGAAAATGAGTTTCTCAATGGCCAGTAAGTCTGTCAAGTGTAAAATCTTTTTTTAGCTGGTTGACTACAGTTGACCTCCATTGCTCCCCTACAACAATGAATTCAAAGCCAAACCAAACCATGACACTCATTTCCTGCCTCTTCTGCAGGTTCCCCTCTATTTTTTCCATCTAAGAGCTAATTTTATATCTCCTGTTTTCTTTTAATTGTTACGTGTGTCTTAAATGAGGAGCTTTACAGTTTGCACTCAGGTAAAATCAAGTTAGATGTTAGAAGAAGGATACCAAACTTACCACCCTATGTTTGTTGATGTACTATGGATAAAATAAACCCATGTGACATAAGCTTTTTGCCTACATAGTAACAGGAGTTCTGTGTTCTGATTTTTCAAGTAAAGAATATTTGATGCGGCACCGTTGCTTAAGAATAATCGGCTTAAAAATCTTACTTCCTCAAAGACCAGTGGAGCGGAATTGCATTCTTTCAAAGTAGCTTAAACTTTCTGGCTCTGGATAAATTATACTGTGAAGTGAGGTATTCTTTTCAACACATGCTTCTTATTCTGACGGCAGGTCGTACATAAGTGAAAATGAGGCACTTGATGTTGCAAGTGGGGAGCTTGGAATAATTAGAAGTTCCATTAAAGCTGATACAGTTTTATTGCTGGTGCAAGAATGTGTGTCTATAGTCTGCCATACAGTGCACAAGTAGTGGTGAACAGTAACCCAGGACCCTTTTGGAAATTCTTCAATTTATTCACCTCAGTTTGTTGGCTATACATGTTACAAAAGTGCTGGACTTATTCTCTTGATGTTTGTGTTGAATCTGACAACGACATCATTGTTGATTAGAAAATATTTTGGAAAATACCCTAGCAATGGACCGGTTGAAAGTAATTCAGACCGAAGAAAATTTGTAGATATTTCTAAAATTCTGACTTGAGAAAATTATAACACTTAGGGAGGTTCCTATTAGTGTGTTTGCACAAGTATGACTTGTAATTGATGCACAATGTAGAATCATACCACGCAAAGCCAGACAGGGTGAATGCTAAGATATGTTACAATGTGTCTTTATACTTTGTACAGGACCATGATGGTTCACCGACAGTAATATAATCACTTTCTAATCCCAAGAACAGCGATCACTGTTATGCTAATGAACAGACAAAATGCCTGTGAGATGCAGTTTTGTAAATTAAACTTTCTGTGTCACCACCTTCCATTGTCTCCAACAGTGTTCAGTATTTAAGGGGACATCAAATAATTTAACCAATGACCTCACGATGTAAAACCATCGTTGGCAGGCAGTTCAGTGCCATCAGCACCATAAGCCCTCATAGTACAGAAACGTACTTTGCACTTCTGCTCCAGTATGTTACTGCCTTAGCTGTCTATATCCTTCTGTGTATCTGTGAGTCTGAAATACTCCATCACATTTGTTGGGCTCCCTCAAGATCGTGAGAACTTTTGTCCTTTTTTCCGACTAATTTACGGGAACACCTCCTGCGGCCTACTGCTTCTGTAGCCAGTACCCCTTATACACCTGCACATGTTAATGCACCATTATATTTAGGAACTCTACTGGGTCATGTGTAAAAGAGAGCCCAAGTTTGGATTCTGGAAAGATTTCCCCAGCATTTTACTGGCTCAAAGCCTAGTAAAATAAACAAAAATCCTTTGTTTTGGTGTTAGTGAAAATAAATCCATAACATTACTGGATCAAGAATACAAAACTCAAGTTGTTTCACTAAGACACCCATCCACATCCAGCTACATTGTTTCTTACTACTGCAAAAATCAAGAAAGTAAATGGAGCATGTGCACCAAATGAATGATACCTTACTAAGTAGCTACACAGTACGTGTCATCATGTAGTTATACAAGAGTTTATAAAGTTCCCATAGATGTATGTGCACTTTAAAATGTGACAGGACATTAGCTTTTATGATTCCACTTTCCTTCATTAGCATTAGCAAGCAACTTAATGGTAGTTTGCTTCTCTGGTTGGTAAACCTACTTCCATCCCAACTCTAGCTCTTTTAAAGTACTTGACAGCTACTTGGGCCTCATTCACAAAATGTTTTTTAAATTATTTTTTACTTTTGTTCTTAATGTTCCTACAAAAAAACAATATTAGATTCATGACACATGTGCAGACCTTTGTTTTTGTGCATATCCCAGGTGTATGAGAAAATGAATGCTGGCTGTTTGTAAATTTTATATGCAATCTTCATGTGATTTGCATAAGAACAGCCATGAATAAATACAGATAAGAAAAAAAATATGATTTATATAGATATTATTTATATATTTATATATAAAACAACAGGTACTCTGTTCATCCAAGTAATCATAGCTGTTTTATTAACTGTCTACTAATAAGTAAACGGAAACTCCAGCCATTATCATCATTATTTAAGATGCTGGGCCTCACTTTGAGATGTTTCTCTCTCGTCACATATAATAATAACCCACAGCAAAGATGTCAAGATCACTACCCAGAACAATGCTGTCATCCAGGTATTGCTTTTGCTTTCCCCCATTGTAGAGACAGGATTCAGGACATATGAAAGTTCAGATGAACGCCTGCAGTTCAGATGAAAACAAAACAAGACTCCATATATTCAATTGCACACAGGCCACACCAACCATTCTAAAAGCTAGAACATATGAAATTCTCATTTTGGGTGGAGTTTCCTGTATATTATTAAATGTTATGTCATCATAAAGCATAATTGTGTATATATGTTTGTTTTTTGTTGCTTTTGATCAGGTAAAACTCGGTGGGGAAGCACCAAACTCCAAAGTGGTTAAGGTCCCCAGTGTAAGCAGCAGGAAGCTGGGCTTCAGTAGCAGGACAGGCGATGAGTGTAACCTGCTGGACTTTGCGTCATCCGACCGTCCTTTAGTGGTCAACTTTGGCTCGGCCACCTGACCCCCCTTCATCAGCCACCTGCCTGCCTTCCGGCAGCTGGTGGAAGAGTTCTCGGATGTGGCCGACTTTCTCCTGGTCTACATTGACGAGGCTCACCCCTCCGACATCTGGGCGGCACCAGCAGTGGAGGCGCATTCCTTCAAAGTACAGAAGCACCGCAGCCTTGAGGAGCGAGTTCTGGCTGCTCAGAGGCTTCTGGAACGTTTCTCCATGCCTTCTCAGTGCCAGCTCGTAGCTGACTGCATGGACAACAACACCAATGTGGCCTACGGTGTGTCCTTTGAAAGGGTCTGCATTGTTCAGAAGGAGAAAATTGCTTATCTAGGGGGAAAGGGACCATTTTTTTACAATCTGAACGATGTCAGGCAGTGGCTTGAACAGAACTTTGGAAAGAGGCAGAGCCGGGGAATGGAAAAAAAGAACAGATGTCTGGATTGCCCCTGAATTTGTTTATTTAAGAAAAAAAGGAAGGTAATGTGCTTTCAGAACTGCTTTAAGGTGAACCCCTGTTCCAGCTATCTAAGCAACCAGCAACTACCTTTCAGAAGGAAGTCACTGTTCTTCAACTTTCAACTGAAAAGTAAAATAGGCATAAACTCTCACCATGAACTGAACCTCAGCAGCACACAAAAATGGACAGTATTTTCAGTCAACATCATTCACACAAGTTATCACATAAGTTAATGTAGCTTTTCCCGCCAATATTCCCTCATGTTTGAAAGTCAGTCTCACCTGGAGAAGAAAACCAAAATAATTGAACAGTCAAGAAGGCACAAAAAACAGCTTTTCTAAATATGAAATTAATTTATTTCAGTGTGATGGAGTTTTTAATATGTTAGTGTCATTTTTACACAATGGTGATATATGCCAGTGTCTGTGCATAAGAATTTAAAATGCTTTTATTTAAGATGGCAATCCCCTCATTGTCCCCTCTCTATGTAGATGTTTGTTTTAATGTTTAGAATGTGTTGCTGTACATGCTTCACTGGCTTTGCTTAACTCCAGTTATGCACATTTTCTTCAATATTCTTCATAAAGAGGGACATTTTAAGGTAGCATATGACTTTGATCTATATTCAGCATCTATAAAGTTTTGAGGAGTTAAGTATAGTACACATTAAATTTAGATAGGACAAAAGGTCAGAAGTTTGTGAATTTACATAGTTTCTTTGCTGGGACCCCTGTAGTATTTGAAGAGCAAGGACTCCTTTGCAAGTGGATTTGAATGTAACATTTCAATTTTAGTGCATGCTACTCTTCATTTTATCGTGTTCAAGGCTGGATAGCAACATATTGCCTTACTGTTTGTAAACCATTGAGACATTTGGCAACTGAGATGAAACAATGTAAAAAGAGATACGTCATGGGAGGCAGCCATGGCCTTAAATCTGGGTTGTTTTAATGGAGGTGCACCACTAGTTCCTTTGACATGGGTGGTGGTGCAGATCCCCATAGGACCACTGTGTCAGCATGTTCCAGAATATATTTGACTGCCTCAGCATAGTTCTGAGTTTTTCCAATCTCATTCATGTAGTGATGGCTGGATTGAAATATTATAGCAAAGCCAGAATTCTCGACAGACAGTTGTTCAGGTCAAGGCGGGGCTGGTGTGTAAATGAAAATCACTGATGAAAGGGTGTTAAGCTCTGTCAGTGATTGGATGTGAGACCACACCTATTCTGTTGAGACTTGAATTAAGTGCCTGTTTACATGTTCAAACATTGTCTTGATACCGATTAGAAATTCATTTTTTTTTGATCCCAAGTAGTGCAAACAGCTGCTTTTCTAATTGAGGAATAAATAAATAAATACAAAGCTTTGCTGCTAAGCCTGAGTTCTGTTTGTATTGTCTGTGTCCTGGCCCGTGGGTAAAGACGCAAACTGAAAGAACAATCTGGAGTAAATTCAATGAAAGTGACACAATAAAGGAGTGACAACACTGCAAAAATGCTTTTTTGCTTTGAAAGTAATTCAGACATGCCCTTGAAGGCAGGTCATTACATGCTGACTAAAGTTCATGTGACCCAGAAGTTTCTGGCTGAACTCCTGCCTCTCAGTGAATGCCAATACTGTCTTGCATATGCCCAAGCAGAACATGGCCTGGGGGTGTGCCATGAAAAAAAAAACGCTGGCTGTGGTTGGGCAATGATTAGCCAAGTGGAATTTGTGAATACAGGCCGTTAAAGCATTATTCACAAATTGTCTTAATCTTGGAAGGACCAAGCACAGCCAAGCAGGGGGCTGCCATTGTTGGGAATGGGGGGGGGGGGTGTGTTCAACTTAGGTGTAAAAAAAAAACACCCTGAATGAGCCCATGCCAGAAGAGAGCCTCAAAATACACTTTCTAAGGAATGTTTCTGGTAAACAGGCACTGCACTGAATCCTAAAGCAGTTGGCCAGGAAGTGTCTTCAGGTTTAGGCTTACCACGAGCAAGGATCTGTCAGCTTCCAGTAAATTCTGACAGGGCATAGAGGTGCAGCACATTCTGTACAGATGCAGCTGTACAGAAGTAATATGATTTTCTGTGCCCTTTTTTGCTGTTGTCTGATAAAAAAATAAAAAAAAAGCAGCTTTGAACAGACAAGAAGAAAATATTAAACTGATTAAGTGAACTGTGAATTTAACCAAATACTATCCATCCATCCATCCATTACCTATACCTGCTTATCCTGGGCAGGGTTGCGGGGTTGCTGGAGACTATCCCACCATGCATTGGGCGAGAGGCAGGAATCCAACCTAGATAGGCCGCCAATCTATAACAGGGCACCTGAATAAATATTTTAGCAGGCTAGAAAATGTAAAAATCAGAATATAGACAGCCATGGGGAACAAAGTTCAAAGTTCTGCTTCTATATATAAGGATATATGGTATTTGTCTGCAGAAACACTTAAGACAATGTTGCATTCCTCCATGCACATAAACTAGCCCATCTTTGCTGTCCACCTAACTACAACTCTCCAATGAGGTTTTAGATAGAATAATGTTGTGTAATGCAGTTAACTAATTTAGGAACATGACAAGTGAAACAACACTAAGCTGAATGTAGTCGTGCTATCCAGTGCTAAGTCATAATGCAACACACATCAAAATACAGTGCCCTGTTTAAGGAAATCTGATGGAGAAGACTGCTTTTAGAAGAGGCTCGATTCTGATTGCCGATTGGGGAATGCTCAATAATTACTTCACTTGTTCAGTCAAATTTTCTCCACAACATCCAATGGTGCTTCAGTATGTGGTATGAATCATTAAATTATAACAGATTAATTATAAAGAGTTTTACGCATCAGGTTGTTTGTAAGGATAGTTAAGTAACCTACAATACATAATGAAGCTCAACCAGTTCTGTTTTCACTATTCTGATTCTGATTCAGTTGCATTTCTGAGTGTAGTGGAGCTAACAAATTATCCAATTTTTTGCATGTATTATTGATGATAACCAGTCGGTAGGCAGTATCATTCCCACCAAAACGAGATCCAACCTTCTTAAGGTTTTGCTAGTTTTGCTAGAGGTCTGCTGATCAGTTTTTAGGCCAAGCAAGAGCTACTATTAATAGCTAAGTAGCTAGCTACCGAAGCAAGGGCTACTGTAGTGAGTTTGGGTTAGCGTGCTAGTCCAGCCTCCTGGTTGTTGCTTGCTCAAAAATCTGGCATTTCTACTTCATTTGCAAAAACGCAGGGAATCAGGGATAAGCAGCACCACCAAAATTATCGTCTCCTCCACGTTCCTTCAAGGTACACTGCCCGCACCTTCAGGGAACAGGATTGCATCAAGAATTTGGCAATTCAATTTACGAATCAGTTGTGTACGAGGCGTTACACCCCTTGAATTGGTTTCGTTGCCAGTGTTCCTTGTCAAACCGTGCGCTGTAGATTTACCATTTATGATAGAAAACTATAGCTAGCAGCAGCTACACACTGGCATATATGTGCTGATATCACTTTCCCGACCTTTCGCTATTTTTTACAGTCTCTGTTCCTTAGTTGTAGATGCTTCCCCTTGAAATTACTTCAGGTCTCTTAACGTTACAGTTTATGTTCCAAAGCAAGTAGCTAGCAATTCATGCTAACGTTTTCGATAGAAAATATGGGTTACTAATATTTTTTTGTAAAACAAAAACAAACAAAAAAACCGGTAGTCAAGCTAACCCCCTTTTAGCCTATCAGAAGTGAAAAATATGGAAGTCCTGCCTTTAATCGATTTTGAGTGACACTTCTTGCATACACTGCGTGAGCGTGGTCAGCGGAGAAAGTGGGACCGAAAAGGCAAAAAACATTCCGTGAGTAGATCGTGCACAGAGAAGTTCATAATTTCATCAGAACATGATATAAATCACTGAAATTTACCAGATTAATTGTAGGAAGGTTTATGCCCACAGTTCAACTACCGTGAGTCCGTCTGGAGCCCCGGTTTCATATTATTTTGTTCTTCGTGAGTGAGTTCGCTTCAGCATTCTAACATGTCCACTCTTTAATGTGAAGGAGGCTAGCTCCGGTAAGCGGCGTTAAGTTAAATTCATGCTCAATTCATGAAATAGTTAAATTAAGTTGTTGATTTGAGCTGCCACAGTATAAATGTTGGTACATGTATTTAGTAGAACGTGTGTAATGTTTACCATTTGACAATTTCGTCGAATTAACAGAGCCGTTCATGGTTTTGTAATTTGAGCTATGCTAAGCGAAGGCCACATAAAAATAAAAACCAGTATCGCATTTATTTTGTTAAAACTAGAACATGTTTCATGTTGGTGATTAACTTCTATGTTAATATAAACCGAGTTGAAGCACTTAATATAGCTGAATAAGCTAACTGAGTTTAAGCACTTATTCCAGCTACAAGCTATAAGTGCTCTCACTGTAATGTATTTCAGGGTATTTCATGTGTTAAAATGAACTGCGAATTCATTTTACAGTTGAATAGTATACTGTACAGTTAAAGCAGATGTTATTTTGAGCTGATACTTGAACTTATTGAACTAGATTATTGAACTAGGGTATAACAGATAAAGGGCCTATAAATGTTATTTACCGTAGTATTATGTTGTATGCAGCGGAAGACTGTAAGCCCTGATTCGTAATACAGGTCAGGTCTTTTGAACACCCTGGTCTTTTGAGAAGACCCTGGTCTGTGTGATCCTGTGATTGTGATGACCCTTGGTAGGGAGTCCAGTGTTAATGAAACCAGTCTATGGTTGATCCACAATTTGTGATGGCGAGACACCCAGCTTGAACTTCATTGACAACTGCACGCAGAGGACAGAAGCATCATCTGCCGGAAAGACTGAACTTCTCATTGTCACTACGGTGTGGTAGGGCTGTATCCACACATAACATATACATTCACACTTACATTCATTCTAAGGATGCACCCAAGAAAGACTTTCAAACAACGCACACGCTGTGAAAAATACAAAAAATTTTCTTTAAAAGTAATTTATTGATGCATGCTCATTACTGTAAATTGGTACGAACATTTGTATGTACTGTTTACGCCTGGTGTTGTCTCCATACATTTATGATACATTGTATACTCCCATTGCTCCTACCCGAACCTAGCTATATGGTGTACATACCCAGAAGTGGGTTACATATGGTTATTTTTGTTTTTTAAATTTTTACGCACTGCCATTGGGACACTACAAAAAGCTCTTGTTCGTACCCTCTTTTGACAGACAGTGGTGCTTTCCATTAAGTGAAAGTGAAGCTACCCATCAGCAGCTATTTCCAGCAAAAAACAAAAATAAAACAAAGCAAAGCAAAAAAAAAACAAAAAAACAAAAAAAAAAAAACAGGACGTGAAAAGGGACCATTGAATTACAGTGCTGAACATCGCAGCTGGGACAGTCTTCTTGCTTCACTTGAAAAGTGGATAAAGGGTATGAATGGAATGTATGGAATTGTAGTCCTATTGTCCCTACAATGATCATTATCTATTTGCTAGGCAGATACTCCCATCTACTGTAAGGGGACTTGAATTGCTCACATCTCATTGCATTGTTTGACTGTGGCAGTTTTATGTGACCATTCATTTTTTTGTGTGTGCTGATAATATCTCCTCACATCCCTGAGTCATACTTCATCTGCTTTCAACAACAACTTTCTCCCGCTGTTGATTTTGACCTTGTCTGAAAGAAAAATGTTTGTTCCCGAACAAACCTCTTTATTTGAATCGCCATTTTACAAATAACATCTCATCTGCAATATATACTTTTTTAGATTTATTAGGCTGCTTTATTAGTTTGTAATTAACACTGAATTAACTGTTTTCTGAGAGAAAGAGAGCTAATGTCAAATGAACACAATCTGTATTTCATCCATAGCTACTTAGGATGGGTTACCTTCTGTAGGATACACATGTCCTTGCATTGCATAAAGTGCAGTGCATACCACATTCTCAGTTTATTTGAATACATATATCTGAACAATGGGATAGCCCAGTGGTTATCTTCCACTCAGAAGGAAAGTTTGTGTCTACCTTCATGTTGATTGTGGTGGAAATGTGTATGCACAGGTCGATAGGAACTGGAAAAATAAAATAAAAACATCCCTGAACAGCATATTCACATGACAGGAAATGTGAATGAAGTAGAAACAGACCCAGTCCTAAGGTATAATCACCCTGGTGCATAGCACTTTTGATGCAGTAGATCAGAGAAAATTAACTATGCAGAAACTCAGAGTGGAAGAAGACCCTCAGACATGACTCTAAGGCCAGCACTGTATTAAATATTTTAAAAAGTTGGAATAGGATTCTTGTACTTTAACAAAAAATAAAAGTTCAGGAAATTAAAAGAAGTTCCTCTGTTAAACTTTATCAATCTGGCCAGTGACAGTATTTCAGGAGTACACAGTTTAGCCCACTCTTGTTGCTTCTTTCTCCTAAAGTGAAATGATATCTGGTCTCAGCGGAGAGTATAACCTGTTTCCTTTTCACTGACAACATTTTCAGAGTTCAGTGAACTGTAACACTCATCACATGGTGTTCTTTGTTTTGTAATTGTAATTTTTATAGATATATCGCAGTGTCAGTCTGCCAGTTTTTTTTTTTAGCAGAAGGCACATTTTATTTCAAAAGTTGTCTGATCCTTTTGAAATGTAAAAAAGGTAGGCTAAGAAAAATCACATGTAATGTTCTGTAATTTGAAGGTATAGTTCTGTCATTTGAGAGTAATTTCTGCAGCATTTCTAAGCAGCACACTTAATTTCCATTGGACAGGCATGCCCATTTGGACTTTCTACTTAGAGGTACTGTAGTAATCTTAAGTATAAATTGTATAGTAGTAATTGTATACTATGCAGAACACATTGACATTGACATATGTTGTTACAGTGTGTTGCTATATAGGGCTTGGATATGCAGGTTTTATTATACTTTGTCTTTGCTGCCTGAGAAAAGGAAGTAGAGTAATCGAGGCTGCAGAACCTTATTTTGGTGAACAAGCAAAACAGTATGATTTAAGCTTAAACTTGGGTCTGCATGCCTACATTTTTGTGGTAACATTTTACATCAAACGTAGTGCACATTAGTGTAAACCAAAATGGTTGACAGAAAAAGCTCCCTTTACTTGGAAAATATCTACCTAGAAATTACAGTAACTTGTCATTGATCTCTATGCAATTGGGTGGAAGCAAACTTTTCCTAAATGAGATGCATAAGTACACATGACTGTATCAGCTTTAATGGGCCAAGGTAAGGGCCACTTTTAAAAACTGCATATTAATCGAACTGGAGTCACCTTGAGTAGATGTTAAATTGCACCTTTTCAGGGGAAAAAAGTCAAGTGTGTTTAAAACAATTTCAGGGAAAATTCAACACAAACTGGTTTCAATCAATACCAATCATGGCTTCTTTGATTGCAACAAAGGCTTGGTTAAGTGGCTGACCTAAGAAGTACACTGCCCAGTTGAACAAAATAAAGCACAGCCTTTTGGCATGGTTATGAAACATTTCAGATAGTTTTGTTTTCTTATATTTTGATAGAGCCCCTGCCTTTAGGCATGAAAGTTACTTAACTTTATGCATAAGTTCTAGGATAGTTTTTTATGTTAAAAAATGGCTCAGTTTATTTTATAGTCTCTGCTCTTACACACTTTTAAATTCATGTTATTGCCACAAATGTATTAATGTGTTCAAGAAACATAACCTGAAAACAAGATTCTTGATTCAGCTTCCACAGGGTACAAGGTAGTTTATACTACAGCGTTTAGTGTTTCCCTGGGCAGAATTGATTGTTTATACCCCTTGTAGAGTGCTTTGACCTTCTGGTATTACTCATACTGTATATGTGTATGAAATTCCTGTTATGTAGTCAGGTCATGCTCTGTTTGGTTGACATGGTAGTATTCCTTGGCGTTTATAGAGTTGGATGCCATAAGCCTTTTTCAGTTCAGTGATGTCTACAGAGATTTTTACTCAACTTCAATTCCACCATAATTTTCTGTACTCATTTTTCATACAGGAATTTCAGCTTGAAACTATCTTAGATATTAAATGTTCAAGCTATATCCATCAAGTTTATTTGTTAAAGCAATGAGTTAAATATTGATGGTTAGCTAACTATTTCAGAAACATAGCTTTTTGATAGCTAGCAGGCAAGCTATCAAAGCTATTGAATGAAATAAAATCAATTTTATTTGTATAGCAGTTTTTTTTTACAGAAAATGGTCACAAAGGGGCTCTGCTGAGTGTCAGAGAAGTACAAAAACAGAGTAAAAACCAGGCCTGAACCTGGAAGAAATCTCAGGAGGAACCTGACTATAGAGTGAGCCCATCCTCCACTGGCCAGCTTAGTGTAAAGTAATGGTAGATTGGATGTAGCAGAAATGTAATAAGGGATCGATCACGGCAAATAGGATGGGTTGCGCAGGTTACAGTTGCGGTAATAAACTAACTGGAGTAGTAGAAGTCCAAATTGTATACTTCAGTATAGTGCAGTTTAGAGGGGCAAAGCGATACATCTGGAGCAAGGCACGGGTGTGAAGGTGGGGTGGAACAGGGCTGCAGCGGACTGCGACCATGGAGTGAGGGCAGGGCAGCAACAATCCCGTGAACTTGCGGCAAGGTACAAGGCTGGAGTAGTCCGTGAACTCAGGGCGAGGGAAGGGCAGGAGACTCAAAAGAAAGAGAGAAGATGAGGTTCGGCACAATAAAGTTTGTCACCACACAGAGTAAATGTCTCTGGGCCAAAAAAGATAGAATAAACACTTGGATAGAAGTTCCATTCAGCTAATATACAATCCATTGCCTCCAGTGAGTAATGTATGATGGCTAAGGTAGCCCCTAATAAGAGGCCTCCTAGTGGAGTCCCAGCCTGATTTCAATTTATGTTCTATCCTTACAGGGCTAATTCAAACCATACATTCATGGACTAGGCTGAGCTACCTTCCTCCCTCTGTGCCATAGCCCTAGACAATGCTCTGAGCTAGGCTGATTAGTGAACATGTGGTCCTGCTGGCTTGAGTGGCAGCACTATTAGTATGCCCTGGCCCGCTCTGATGTCTGGGCATCTGAAATTAACTTCATAAACTTTTAACTCTCAGTAAATATCTTCAAATGTATATAGAGGGTATTTTTACACCCATCTACCCTCATGAACTTAACTCTGATCATCAGTTTACTCTGACTGTACTATGTATGTCACAATAATATCGAAACCTTCAGTTGTGACAGATGAGCATTACAGATGGATGTTTGCCTATGCCTTGCAAATCATGTATACGTTGTGTACAAGCATACATTTGATGTTGAAATATTGATTACAGTAGACATCAGTTTGTGGTTGCACTATATTTTGTATGTAGCATGATTATCAGGAGAGCAATAATAAATTTAGTCTACGCTGAAATGTCCTGCGATTACCTGTAATTAACTTTTAAAAATGTATAAATACTGTAACCTCCCTGTCCTGGCCTGACCTTGGTCATTTAACACAAGAACAACTAGCTCTTTCATAGTAGAATATCATGCATATCCAGAAATTAACTTTAAGCTGAGGACACACGTGCTTAAATGACTTTGGAATTACACTGCAGACCAAGACAGTGAGGTGACACATTTACAGTGGATTATGTGTCATTACAGTAATTAGAACAAGATTCAGAGCTGCACTTGGTAGCAGCTTGGCAACAGCAGTTTGCGGCTCGTGTATGCTGAGTGCATGTCTGATTGAGTTAATAAGACCCCTTTTAGATTTGATTCCTGCTCTTTAATTCCTGTCTTGTTGATAAAGGAGGATTGTGTCTACTTTTGGAGCTCCTAAACCCAGTCTTTGCTTTATTTTGATACCCAAAAGACCCTGCCTAATTTTCCACCAAGCACACATCTGCATTCTGACAGCTGTCCTCTGAAACAGAATACATAATTGTCACCTCTTTTCCAGAGCACTGTAGAAATAAATAACAAATCTGTTTGTCCGGCTCAGAGCTAATCACTTCAGCATCGGTGCTAATGTGTTTTTATGATCATTGTGCTTTTTTTAGCCTGCCACTTTCTTAGTAATGTTAATCAGTAATGGGGAACCAGTGCTTTGATTTCTGCATGCACAAGGCTGTTCATGATTTTTATAAGCCTGCAATGTTTGAGAAATTAGGCATTTTGTTCCCTCCCCACTAATTTTGGCATGCATCTTAGAGCTGGGATATTATCCTCAAACAATGCTGGGCAAGTGTTTAAACTGAACCTTTGTCGTGCTCCTGAGCACAGGCAGTTGAGTTGAGTTCTGGAAGCGCATTGCTGCCGCTGCCCAAAATTCCTCAGCAAATCCACAATGGTCTCAGACACATTGCTATTCAATTAACTGATCCCTAGAGGGCGCTTTGCCTAAAAGAAGGAAAAACAAATTTACACCCAACCAAGATTGTTTAGGGATGCCTTTTCAGAAATGAAATTGTTTTTAATATAACAAATACTGCAGATTAAAATACTTTAAATATATCATTTGACACTACAGCCTTTTTATTTAAATATTTAATAGATATCTAATTTCAACAAGAACTGTGATTTGTCATGTGATGTTGTAATATACCTTTCCTGTAATTATGCATAATGTATAAAATGTATTTATATCTCTGGCTTGTGGTGTAGTGCATTGCAGAATTGCACACATTTTGGCTGCAGTAATTCTTGTGGAGGCGTGGGTGGGAAACTTATTGCAAAAAATAAACAATTTATGCTAAAAATAGGTCTAAAACAGAGGTATGCATAATTTGCAGCTTGATTGCTACAGTGTATGCTGGAATGATCATAAACAGTTATACTACATGTATATACACTGGATTGTTTTATTTTTTTAATAATTAGAGTAGGTCTCTTTCACGCAATATAAGGACATGCTACTGATACTGTACCTCAAATATTCATGAAATGGCACACTTCATGTCCATAATTTGTACCATTTCAACTTTAAGTTAAATAGAAATGTCTGTCTTATAGGTTTAATTCTGAATCCTATTTCTTAAAGAAATGCTGATGTTCCTTATGTGAGGTCAGGCAGTGGTGGCTACCCTTGTCTTCAGGGAAAAATAGCAGGATCTTGTTTTTCATTTTAGAAATTATCAGATGGACTGCAAAGTCAATATACTGCTCGGATGGTTTCCTGTACTAGAAAAGTGCACAAAAAAATAATTTAATTATGTTTAAAGAGGAACATCTGCTCTTGTTTGGCAGAGCAGTCACTGATCATCCATGTGACATGCTGAATGAAGATATTAAGTACCTGCAGTTACTCTACTGTTTTCCTTTCAGTTACACATACCATTTGTGTACTGTTTTCCCTGCACGAGAGCCAGTTATTGATTGCTTGAAACATTTTCTCTAAGTATGTTTTATACAGTGTTAGGCAGTAGCAAAGCAAAGCTACTAGCATAAATACATTTCCCAGTGTCATAGTGGTTGCGTAGATATTTGCCAAATCAAATGACTTTAACAGTGAAGCTGTTTTATCAATTAAATAGTATGGTAATTCCCGTAAAGCCAGGTATTGTTACATTTTCTACAGCCTTCCACAAACTCAGCCAAAATAAAATAAAATAAAAATAAATATATATTTAAAAAAAAATCTGAATCCACCCTTCCTGGATTGTGGCCTTGTCCTGGCGGAAGGGCTTATGAGGTTTTATGATCTCCAGAGCTATCTCGTCGGGGGCTTGTCCCCTGGTAGGGTCTACCAAGGTGAACACGTCTGGGGTGAGGACCCAGACAAACATAATCCAACAGACCCCTACTGAATGGTAAACAAAAATAGAGCTAAGTTTACCCTGCCTGGAATACATTTAGCGGGACCTATCCCTGAAGCTAGGCCTGGGGGTGGTGTACGCAGGTGAGTGCCTGATGGCCGGGCAGCCCATGTACCTCTGCCGGGCTTGGCCCAAAAAGACTATGTGGGACAACCATTTGGACCCATCACCTGCAAGGTGCAGGGTAGGGGTTCGGGTGCAGTGCCTGTCGGGCAGGGGGTGGGAGCGAAGTAGACCTGCACGTCATGTGCTCGGATGACAGAAACTGGTTCAGATGGTGGTGGTGAAGAAGAAGCTGAGCCGAAAGGCAAGGCTCTTGATTTACCAGTTGATCTTCATCCCTAGTCTCATCTATAGTCACGAGCTATGGGTAGCAACCGAAAAAGATCGTGAATACAAGCGGCCCAAATATGGTTTCTCCATAGGGTGGCTGAGCTTCCTCTGCTTGATAGAGTGAGGAGCTCAGCTGTCCAGGAGGACCTCAAATAGAGCCGCTGCTCCTCCGCATAGAAAGGAGTCAGTTGAGGTGGTTTGGCATCTGATAAGCATGCCTCCTGGGCACCTCCCTTTGGAAGTGTTCTGAGCTTGGCCACCTGGGAAGGAAACCCAGGGGCAGACCTAGGACACACTGGAGGGATTATATCCACCGGCTGGCCTGGGATCGCCTTGGGAGGAGTCGACGGAAGTCGCTGAGGAGAGGGATGTCTTGGCTGCTCTGCTTACTCTGTTGCCACAGTGACACTTATCTGGATTAGGCAATTAGAAAATGGATGAATGGATGGAATTTCATCTGGTGGTAAATTGTGACCTTCATTCTCTGGTTGAAATCAAAAAATGTGAAGAGCTTCAATAAAGTGAAACATCTCTGGAAACCGTGATATGTCATGAATATGATATCCACTTTGTGTTCTTATACATACATACAGACACATACAGTAGGCTCATTCTGTAGGCCCGCAGTAGATAATTTAATGAGATTTGTTTGCAAGTCATTCTCAGAGACAAGTGGAAAAGTATGTGTAAAATATTTTAGATATTATCAGCATTGCCTTTTCGAATATGAACACTCACATTGACCATACAATTCATTTCAAAGTCAAATGATTATTTTAGCCTTGGTTCTCATATCACTGTGTCATTTTGTCCTCCCTTCTTTTCTGTCAGAGAGATTCTCAAGGCTTAAAAAGGCAATCCTATTATTATGCAATCCTCCTGCATTACTTTTTAGTTTATTTTGCCAATTTGGAATTTGCAGTTCTCAGAATTGTTTATATGGATTGAAAAATGAGTAACTTCATAACCATCCATAAGTTAATTTAACATTCTTATGTTCTCTAACAAATGCCTGATAAGGTGTCCTCAAATACCTGTCCTGTTCAAAATCTGAGAAACTAAGGACAAGCTTATTTGCTTTAAAGTGGTGAGTGATTGTAAATTGAACTATCTTTTTGGAAAATATGCAAAGATTATGGTTTGTTTTAAATATGGTTTTGCAAATGAATGTTTCATAACAGTTTAATGGATTTTGTGAGATGATGAGCAGCAGTATGCTCTTTTCAAAAAAGACAATATGGAGCAGTGGGGTGTTTGTGACAAGTCAAATGGTTGGGATTGGTTGGTACCCATGAGCCGAAGCTCAGGATTCACACACCATGGATAACTAGCATTTCAGTAATCCTGCACAGGAACATCTGATCTCCGGTGCTCTCTCGAAACTGGATTAATAATGTATCACAGCTTCTATCAGTCAGCTCTATCCCTGAGCTATCGGCAATCATGTTCAGTTCTTCTGTTTGCATTCCTAGGCCTTGCTTCCGTGCATGTCTCTTAATCGTGGGTGCGCTGCGGAGGACACGGATTGAATGAATGTGTTTACAATGAACTGAACTGCGCTTCCTCAAACCACCCAAAAAACTGCATAAGCTGACAGGGGAATTAGTTCAGTAGGGAGTGCTGGTTGAATCCCTACAAGTAGCGAGATTGTGGTTTGCTTTTGGTCCACTAAAATGGGGGAACAGTGTATAAAAGGGCTGCAATTCCTACGCAAATCACTTGATAGGGATGGAAATAAATACCCTCAAATTATAGCTGACAGTCTGCAGTCTAACCTCATATTTGTTGTTCAATTTCAAATCCAGTATGGGATGTGGTGAAATACAGTGCCAAAACCTATATATATATATATATATATATATATAATATGTATGTATATATGAAATATATGTATGCCCATTTCATGAGAATATAGAGTGCGCATAGTGTATAGTGTACGAGGTTTGACACAGTTAAGACACTAGAGGCATCTGTATGCTATTTTCTGTGGATTTTAAAATGACTGTGAAGACAATTTCAGATGCATGTACCCCTAACAATGTGCAATACATAATCAGTTCCAACTGAATTGTAAGCAGAACAACGTAAATACTTCCTAATGTAAAATGGACTTGCACTATTTGCATTTCTGCATGTTCGCTTATTTGAGAACAACAAATGAGCAATGAATGACTGGACATTTGGACTAGAATGATACATGTGGGAGTTTTGTTTCCAGCCTCACTCCATCTCCCCACTTTGAAAAGATTTTCACTGTGTCTTAATCATTTTGACGGCACACGTTTTCTGTGACCTTAGTTGGCCTACACCCTGCTCTCCTTATCTCTGTCCTTTCTCTGTAGTGACTTCCTCTCTCCTCTCTTTCTGGGTTCTGATGCCTGGCACTCCCACTCCCAACCTGAAGAATTTGTCATTGATCAACATTCAAAATTTTCAGTGGAACATTATAAACTTTTAGCTTTTTTGGGAACAGTGTGAGGAAATGGTGAGAGATGGGACGATAATTACAAACAGTAATGCCTAATTCCTCAAAATGCTTACCAGCTGCACACTTGCTTTCTCAGTCTGCATTTCGCTGCCATTTGTTTTCCCTATTTGACGTCTCTGAGTGTTCTAATTAACTTCTTCCAGTATTCACAAAGGTATATATTACTATGCTGCCTGCAAACTGTTGTATGCTTAGGCTGACTGCAAAATATATATATTTTTAATTCAGTCAACACCATTGTTTTGTCTGAGGTTTATATAATAAAACCATCTACTGTATTTGTAAATGTATATTTTCAGTTATTTTTACGAACATTGGGCCTCATTCACAAAACATGCGTATGATCAGATTTGATCTTTAACTCCACTTACGAACCACAGACATTTTGGTCTTCATCAGTTTTTAACATCTGCAATTTCCTTTTATTATCTGAATATCAGAAATTTTATTTGAGTATAGTTACAGTAGTTAATTTTTTCCACACCTAGTTTCCATCTTGGTTTAGTTTACTATAATGATGTTTAAAGACCCACAAGCGCACAGCCACACACAACACTTGGCAATGAAGCATTTGCTGCTTTTGGATTACTTGGGTAATTGTGCCTTGGTGAAAGAGGACATTTTTAGGGACCACACAGATACGTTTGTGGACAGTGATTGATGGCTGATGTTTGCATGCAACCCTGAGGTCAGCTTGCCTTTTATGGGATTGCTGAAGTGTTTCCTCGTGCAAATCAATATGATCAGGCATGTGCATTCAGTTTAAAAACAACTGGCATTCATCATCTCATACACCCGAGATACACACAGAATCAAAGTTCTGTGTGTGTTTCTTGAACCTCATGTTGGTTTTTCATAGTAAGCTTTATGAAAAACAAACGTAAGAAAAATGTAAAAAAGTGTGAATGAGGTCCAATGTGGAAAACATTTTCAAACAGAAATCTGTATAAATGCCTTGCACAGATTTTACAGGGGATGTTCTTTTCCCCGTGGAAGAAATACATGACTGTTAGGTTGATTGATACATTTATCACCAATAACACCAATTCATGATAGGATCTGTTGTGCACAAGCTAGAAGGATCTTGAACAATGTGCCAAAATGCCAAGATTGTGTTTGTTTTATTATATTTCAAGACTGCATGAGAGGGATTATTGATCTCTTTCATGTCTCAGGGTTAAGTGTGAAATCATAAAACTTTCAGAGGATAATAGTTAGAGAAGTAGTTTTTGTATCATAGAAATTCAACAGCAATAATGGATGAGAGTGCCCGTAGTCTTCTAAACTGCCCATCTGAGTTCAACTGTCCACTTCACATCTCTGATATTTCCATGGCCCTGCATGTAGCTTCTCACATCTTTGCAGTGACATGTAACCCCTTTCATGGGATTGAACTAAAATGCATCATTTGCGATTTATTTCACGTCGTATTTTCTTTGTATATGACATATAGGTATTTATCAATACATAATGTCTTGCAAATTGATGCACAGGCGAGGACATCTTTGCAAATGATTTATTTTATAGTAGCGGTATAAATGTAACAGTTTCTGGATTTTGCTCATTTACTCAGAAAATATTTTGTATGTCAGTAGTCATTACCTGTTTCTATTGCATTCATAACTTAATCAAGTCGGATACAATTTAAACCAAAGTGCAAGCATTCCGTTGTTACATTTATATGACCTAGTCGGTATAGTATACATATAAAGGTAATATATAAAATATACAACAACTTAAAGGAAATTAATTACTTTTTCTTGTGTTAACTCATAGTTATGCCCACTCCTTGATTGGTCTTTGTGCAAGTAGCCCATCAGTAGAGTAGGAAATCCCTGAGGCTGGGGATAGGGCAGTGTTGGGTCAGATGTGCTGTGATGTCAGAGGGATTCTGGGAAACAATTCTACCCTTGACCCATGTGGCTTAACCTGAAGCATTGCATCCTGTCTGTGTCTCACTCATTACTGACATGAATATCCTATTCTCTCCTGTATGTCTGTGTGACAAATTCTCTGATGCACATCAGGGGCAATGACTTCCTCCTCTGAGAATGACTGTGAATTGATCTGTATTGCAGTTCTCCAGAAATAGGCTTGTTTTCATACCCTAACAGGATTAATCAGTACTTGTGGTCATTAATTACCATGTCATCATCTTGAGCAGTGTTCTTAACAAATGTTGTAATAGTCAAAAGAGTAATGGATATTCTGAAATGGGGAATGGTTCTTTATGATTGAGGGAGCCTCATTGTATAGTGGTAAAAACCAAGGTGTCCTATAACAGTGCTGAATAATTCCCTGGTTAATTTAATAAGTGGGTGTGTACATGTAGGTGCAAGTTTA
Source organism: Anguilla rostrata (assembly GCF_018555375.3). Taxonomy (NCBI): domain Eukaryota; kingdom Metazoa; phylum Chordata; class Actinopteri; order Anguilliformes; family Anguillidae; genus Anguilla; species Anguilla rostrata. The sequence continues at coordinate 12,960,115 of NC_057933.1, read as the reverse complement.
TGCAAGTATCAAATCTTAAAGAAATATGAAAGGAATCACATTCCACTCAGATTATTTTTTGCCTTTCCATGTTTAGAAAGTTGAGAAATAATTACACCTGAGAATATGCATTCACCTCACTTTTGCGAAGTGCTTGAGAAAAGAAATTCATGGTTAATGAAAAAACTAACAGCTGTTGCATTTACACAGACAGGGAAATCGTGTATTTTGGTCACCTAGCATCCAATTCCAGCTAGAATACACTCCTAAGCCTATACTTTTCACGGACAGGTAACTTTTTAAAATGATGTATGATTGATTTACTGTAAATTAATATAAAGCCTTAAACTCGAAAATTGCTTCTGGAACAGTTTTTTACTCAACTTGCTCGAAAATATTTTTTTGGAAATATTTCTGCAATAGTTATCACATTGTTTTGTTACTTTGGGAGGTGGCAGAGGATTGAATTGCACATCTACAAATCTGAAATGGCTACAGTAGCCAAGCGTTACATTTATGGCGACTCTCCTCTATTCACTGTATGCGATTTCCTCCCATACAGCTCTTCTTCACACAGGAACAACACTGTGTGACTGCAGTTCTGAAATGTGTTTAGTGGTTTCATCAACCAATATTTACAGCTCCACGGATGAGAACATTTTTTTTTTTGCGTCCCACTGCTTCGCTTTCTTGCAACGCACAAGACACATCTTCAATACGGGCAGTGCATTTAAATGAACTTACTGTGGCTGTGCTCATTTACATAACTAGTGTTAGTAAATTTCCCCAACTAAATTGTAAGCGAGCGGTGACGCATAATTTTGCGGCCTGACGGTAATTGTAAGCATTCTTAGTAAATATGGCACCTTCATAAAGGGAGTAAACCTTATTTGTGTAGCCTTGACTGGGGTGCTAGCTAACTACTTTATTATTCCTGACACAAATTTGTCCACAGAAAATATTTAGTGTTCAATTTTGGTTTGTACCGCGTGGATAATTTCAGGATACTGGTTGTCCAGTTTTAAGTTCCCTAGTTACACCTTTTTTTTCTAAGTTAATCACCAATTACCATTAATGTGTGCAAAACAAGTCTGCCTCAGGCTTTATCCAGTGGAATTTATGGGTTTGTACTTTGATTGGTCGGTTCATGGATAGGTCATGGACAGGCCAATGGCCATTTGTAGGACAAGGCTGATCTATCTAAAGTATGAAGGAGTATGAAAATCTACAACAAAAGAATGTGTGGCTGTGGAAAAATACTGTCATAAAGCAATACATATTTACACTTTGACCCAGTCAATGTACAAATAGAGTCTGTAATATTTTCTGCACTGAAGTATATACCACAGCTTCTAAAAGCTGCACTTTATTTTAGTGCAGTACTGAGAGTTGCATTTGGCAGCCCTGCACATTTATTTATCTTTATTAATGTTTATTCCTCACTGCACTCTTGCCAAAAGATGAACTAAAGAAAAGCTTTGAGCTTTGGAGTTCACTGTGATTTCACGGTAAGGAATTCTTGCTTACGCGGCAGATGGGATTGACTTTGGGGAACTGATGCCTGGGTGATTAAAGAGCAGTTCTTGATTAATGGCTTTAGTTTGAAATAGATGGCAAAACCTGGCTATACAGTAAATAGGTGCAAGACATGATATACAGGCTAGGGATGGGTAAAGTAATAAAGTCTTAAATATACACTGGGAGGGGAACGATGCTTCCATCTTTTTTCCCCAGCCGGTTGTAAATAACACATTACCCATTTTGCCTATATTGGCATCCAGTAATGTGGTGTTGGTTTAGTAATTTGTGATTATAGTGCAGTTACAGCTCTTTTTAATGTGGAAAAACCCTGAATAGAATGAACTGGCATGACGCAAAACTCTAAATGTACTGCACTAACTGTACACTATTCTGACTGCTTCTTCATGTGTGGTAGCTTCACCTATCCTCCAAGTTGACCGCTGTTTGAAAGAACACAATGTAAAACAGTAGAAGAAAAAAACTAGTAGCCTTTGTTATAATGCATTATGTGAGGAAAAGTGTCTGTACTTCCGACAGATATTTATATCAAAATTTAAAAGCCATAGAAACATTTTGGATGCAAATTTTATTGCGCTTTATTTAAAACTTATGGATTTTCTGTGCAATTGAAACAGCAGTGTGTAATTGACTGGCGTTTCTGGATGTTTGTTTTTGATATTCAGCTTTACTGCCATGTCAGTGTCAGCAACCTTTGTTGTCCTTTTACGAACTGTGTTTGTGAAGAAAAAATCTAACACTTGTTTTGTGAGTCATAAATTAAGGACAAATGTTGATTGAATCCAGGACTGTGGTTTTTTCACGGAGGATGCAGGCAGTGTGAAGATCACGATAATGATAATCATTAGTACTAGACTTGTTCCATTCATCAGTGTCGAAATCTGTGGCTGGGTAATTGCATCTGATATTGAAGCAGGGAATGAAAGGGCATTATTAGCTACCTGCTGGATGCTTTGAGATGGGGTAGGTCAGGAAAGCCAGTATTACCCAAAGGCCAACTCCTCACTGCTATGGATTGTTAACCACATTAATGGAATGCTCACTACCTAGTAATTTTCTGGCATAGAACAACTCCAATATTGTCTGTTCAGACACAAGAAGTTAGCCTGATTCAGAGTTTATTGGTTGTTGTTGTCTGTTGCTTAACATCAATTCCATACAGGTTTAAGAGGGAGGTCACCCACCCACAAACACCTCCACCTAATGCATGTACATGCACCAACTGCACACCAACATTCACTGGGCTCTTCTGTGCATCTGTCTCTACTGTCCTCTTGCCTTCCTGAACTTCCTCCTTGCTCTCGGATTGAATCATATCATATTTCCCCATCAGCTCGGATCAGGTTTATTGCTGGCTCAAATTCACTCACTGCCCCAGGGGACCCCGGAAACCAAGAAAATGTCTTTGAGGGAAGGATGGAAGGAAATCCCATGGGCAGATGTGTTGCTTAAGGCCTGTTGAGAATCACCAGGGTAGTGAATAAAAAACAAGTTTGCAAGTTTTTTTTATTTTATGACCAATAGGTGAAAAAAGTGTCATCTTAAATGTATGACTTTTCCATAAAAAACTTCAACTGAATTTCTAACACTAACCCTTATCTCAGCTATAGTCAGCCTCAGCTAAGTCATGCATTAGAAAATTTCACTATTCACTAAAGTCAATCCTGCATTTATAAATAAAGATATATTACAGAATTTACAAATATTATCAAAGCTTCAGCCTTTCCACCATCACATTTTGAATAAAAATGACCATTATGGTTATGTTATACATATCAGCATTCATTTGTCAAAGCTAAGACAAGACAGGATAGGCTAAGGCTAAGACAAGATAGTAAACAGAACACGGGGGTAGTTCCTGACATCTCAGTGGTAAACAACATACGATGTATCAGACTCAGTTAAATTATCCAGGGTTCTCTCTGAAGTCATCCCCAAAAATTGAAACATGCAGTATGCTGGGAGTTTTATCAGATACCTCATTTAAGCCCTGAAAGAATGAACAAAGCCTTTGCAGTGAGAGAAAGAGAAAGAGAGAGAGAACTGTAATAATGAATCTTCTTAATCAACCATGCTCATCTGAAACTCGTGGAGAGAATATTGAATTTTCAGCCTTAGTAGAATTTTAATGAACTTTCCTGTGCCTGCAAAGGCTCCCCTCTGCCAGTGCAGTTCAATAAGCCGTCCACCCATGTAATAAGATGTTCTTATTGAAATCTTACATTTCACAGTTTTCTTTTACCTGCAAAAGATGTGGGCTGCTAACCTGAGACAGAAGTCAACTTTGAGCAATTCCATTCGACCATAGATTACCGTTTTGATGAGGGTACTTAGGTAGTTAGGGTAGCCATCAGGAATTTCACTTCAATTTAGCATTAAATGTGATTTACTAAAAACAGACCGCCTTTGTAAAGCAGTAGTATTAGGTACATAGGTATGATAAAAGAAATTCAGAAATTGTACACGCATTTCCCTTTATTCAGTCAATTCAAAATCAGACAGAATAATGATTACAGTTGAATGAAACAGGAATATGTTTTCATGACCTTGACAACCCAGGTGTTCTTATGTTCTGTTCTAAATCCATATATCTGAATAGATGGGTAAATATGCTATCTTCCTTTTCTTTCTATTCTGTTCGGTGATTCCATTAAACATGGTCAATGTGACCTAAAATAGGTCATTCATGAATGGACTATCCTATTAAAGATATTATCTTCTATTTTAGATTTATTACAATGGCATGGACATTGCTTTTCACAGCCAAAGGTGAACAAAGGTTCCACTAAACAAAAAGCATAGACAGGAAGTCTGTGAGAGCATTCATTCATGGTGTTCATAGGTCTAAAGGTAATCCGTTGGAAACGAGAATATGAATGGTCCAAGTAGCTGGTAACATCAACCACCACTGCCAGTATACTTTTGTTGAGCACAAAAATTCCCAGCAGATTAAAAGTTTTTCGTTTTATTTGATTTTGTAAGGAATTATTTGTAACAGAGGGTACAGTAGAGCACATCTGAGAGATTCCGAGCCAGCAAGGTTGCTTAAAATTTAATTTGTAGTAAGAAATAGCTGCAGCTGTGAATAAAACTTCCACACTTATTAGCCATGATATTCTAAAATTTACACTGAAGTAACTATTTTTTTGAAACCCCCTTTTACCAGTAAAGGGAAGAACATAAGTGGATACTCATATTCAGCAAGGAAGTCAAAGACAGCTGGTTCCAATGAACTGGCCAGTGCAGTCTGTGCTAGATCTCTCTTTTTACCTTTGATGGAACACGCTGTGTCCAACAATAAACATGGTGGGGGTTCTAATTATTTAAGGAAATCAACTGACATGAAAGCACTTTACATGCTTTTTAATCACTGAGACATTCAAAGCAATGATCTTATGCTCTTAACTATGTTCCAGCACAGGGGTAAGTAATCCTGGTCCAATAGGGAACAAAAGCAGAACCATCTCTGGAACTTCAGAACTAGGGTTGCCTAGCCTACCCCTGCTCTAAATCTGCAAAGTTTTCAGCACACACACGAGGAGTGGAAAAATCAGTTAAAAAACCCCCCAAAAAACTAAGAATTCCTCAAATCAGACACAACAAATAAAAAAAATTGTGGTGACACACATTAGGAAAGTGATATTGTTTGTTCAAGGAAGGGGACAGGGATAGAAGAGTGTAATTGGCCGCTGGAGGAAATCGAACACTAATCCTGCCGAGTCGCTTTCAAACATGGTCTAGGTCAATGGGATTGAGCCCACAGAGCCCAGGCTGTTCAGCCTGCTGACAGAGATTAAATTAACAGCAACATTGTCTGCAGGGATGAACACTGGGGGTGCAGTGAACCCAAACAGATTCCCGTCTCCATTTTATGCAACAAAATTACAGCAGCATTTGCAAACTGATACTTGCGCTGCCTGTGTTGAGGATTTTTTTTCGGTTCCCTCAGTGCATGAACTGACCATCAATGCGTGATGAGTTTGTCGACTGCTGAACACATTCTAAAACTAAAAACGTCCTTTCCCTCAAATGTTTCTCCCTATTTCCTGTGTAGTATATAGGCTTAACAGAGATAATGGTGTCGCACTCGGATGTTTCGCACACAGAAGGCACACAAAAACATTTGCGTGACAAGAGTGAAATTATTTCACTGAATGTTTCCTCACCTTTTTACCACCTCTGCTTTTAAATCTTCACGTGCTTTCATGTTAACATCAGCAAGCTGTGTGTACTTGCAGAACAAGCCATCCCATTCTAAGCCACATCCTTGAGGATATAAGTCACGGAAATTATTCCCGGTTTATTGGGTTTGAAGAAACCCATCTGAATTCCACAAAATGATGTGGACTGGAGGATTGTCTGTGAAAAAATAGCTACCATAAAATTGATCACAGCCTCAGCAAAATAATATTTCCACATTTGAATTAAACTCTGAAACTATTATGAGTATATAGGTATAAGATCCCTTATTACATTTCTGTTACATCCGTTCTGCCACTGCTTTACACCCGGCCGGTCAGTCGTGGATGGGCTTCCCATCTATAGCCGGGTTCCTCCTGAGATTTCTTCCAATCGGGAATTTGTTTCTTGCCACTATTTGAGGGGTTTTACCCCCATTGCAAGTTTTTTTTATTTATTAATTTTTTTTACCTTGTGCCTATTTGGGCGTTCTGGTCTGGTTTTTGCTGTTTTGCTCTGTTTCTTACTCTTTTTTTGCTACTCAATAAAGCGTCTTTTCTGTAAAAAGCTCTGTACAAATACAACTGATTTGATTTGATATACAGTATGTGTATAATATATTTGTGTGAGTGTGCATTGGGTAATGGTAAATGGACTGCATTTATATAGTGCTTTTATCCAAAGCGCTTTACAATTGATGCCTCGCATTCACCAGAGCAGTTAGGGGTTAGGTGTCTTGCTCAGGGACACTTCAACCAGGGCAGGGATCGAACTTCAACCCTCCGACTGCCAGACAACCGCGCTTACCTCCTGAGCTATGTCGCCCCTACATGCAAACAGCTACATATATTTCCCTGTTCAGTATGAGCTTTAACACAGTTCCCCCCATCTTGTCAATTTTGTCCTCTGCTTGATATGTTGTACAACAGCTATATGGTAATTTAATTGTGTGGAAAGTTGCCTTCTCTGTCCAGGGCATTCATCATGTTAAATTCACAGGCTGGTGCTCAGACGCCAGGGCCTTAATTTACGGCACTTCTCTATGGTTTATTACCTGGGAGATGCTGCAGACACAGATCAATAGAGGCAATCTATGAAGTGATTCAGAGATGTAAAAGGAAGAAATGGGTGTTTAAGAGAAAGTTTGCAGGGATAACCCTTTTTTTTTGTGGCAAGATAATTATGGGCCGGGCAAGCTCTGAGCACGACATCACAAATAAGCATCCCTGTGTGTTTGGCAGCAGTTCAGGCGACAGGCCGCAGTTTGCGTGTCTTCCTTACTATGTGTGGGAAAAATGACCTCTGCATAGCCTGGCCCTTTGTTTACTTTAAGCTTATACAGTAGCCAGCGGCTCATAAGCCACTGCCAGCCCACAGGAAAATCTCTGATTTCATTTGAAAAAGGATTTAATATGTATGGCTACAGAAGGCCTATGTATACTAGTTATCATTTTTTTCATAGTTATATTTTTTATATTTTTAGTGTCCATTTGGTGGAAATATTCTCATCACATTTGTCTTTGTGCAGGAACTTGCTTACTTAAATACCCAAATGTTGAATGAAACGGCTACAGTTTGGTCCAATTGTATCTGCAATTGTAATTCAATTATGCAGTTACTTCCAGATTCCATATTGTTTACTGTTTTATAGTTACGCTTTGGTTAGAAATACAATACTGGAACAAACAAATTCAGTAGTGTTCTCCTTACAATCCCTGCTGTAGGATCATGAATTATATTCACTTAATTTTTAAAAATTAAGAACAAAATTTACATTCAATATAACAATGATATATGTTTAAAACATACAAGGCTCCTCATTTTCTTCTGTTTAAACCATTATTTTGTTGATTTACTCATGTGTTTAGGGTCATTGTCTTGTGGCATCACCAAACTTCTATGAAGCTTGAGGTGACCGACCGCGACCCTGACATTCTCCTGTAAAATGTCTTGATAAAATTTTAAATTCTTTGTTCCCTGAAGTTATTCCGGCCCTGAGGCAGCAAAGCAGCCCCAAACCACAATGCTCCCTCCACCATTCTGCACAGTTTAGGGATGAAGTTTTGGTGTTGGTGCTTTTTCCCTCCAAACCTAGCATTTCTGCAAAAAAAGTGGAACTCTTGTCTCATCCATTCATAGAACATTGTCCCAGAAGCACTGTGGAAGATCCAGGTGGTCTTTTGCAAGCTTGAGACGTGCAGCAATGTAGCTGAGGTTTCCTCCCTGGTGTCCTCCTATGAATACCATTCCTGCTTAATGTTCTTCTTGTAGTAGACACATGAACAGAGACTTTAGCGAGTTCAAGAGATTTTCGGTTCTTTTGCACTTACCCAAGGGTTGTTTTTACCTTCTTCAGCATTGCACACTGTGTTCTAGCTGTGATCTTCACTGGATGCCCACCTCTAGCAACAGTACAGAATTTGTAGACACCTTATTGTGGATTGATGAACTGCCAGGCCTTTAGAAATACTTCTGTATGTAGCCTTTTACAGCTTTATGCATCTCTACAGTTCTTCTAATGTCTTCTGAAAATAGTTTTGATCAGGGCATGGTTCACATAAACAGATGTTTTTTGAGAAGAGCAGACTCTGTCAGTAACCAAACTTTGCGTGCCTTTTTTTTTTTTTAGGGCAGAGCACCTCCAGTGCACACATTTAATCTCATCTCATTGACTGGAATACCTGGCTCCAATTAGCTTTCAAAGAAGCAATTTGCCTGGAGGTTCACATACTTTCTCCAACCACTGAATTTTTAAATGATGCATTCAGTATTGACAAGAAGTACAATTATTAATTGCTTTTAATAATTTATTAGTTTAAGCAGATAGTGTTTGTCTATTATTGTGACTCAGATGAAGATCAGGCCACATTTAATGAGTAATTAACGCAGAAATCCAAGTAATTCCAAAGGGTTCACAAACTTTTTCTCGCAACTGCATAGGCTGCCTTTTCACGCAGCCATGTCGAGCGGACATACAGCATACAGCACGGATGCAAGAGGATTCAAATCTGTCCTTCCAGCGTGACTCGAGTTGTTAAATATGAATTAAATTAAAACCTGGTGCTTACCTGATTTTATCAGGAGCCAGTGCCATGCTTTCGTGATGATGTTTGTATTGTGGGGTTAGGACTCTGGCTCTTGTGGGGATGCAAACATGAAATGCAAATGCAATGGCCATTTCCTCACATTGTCTATGCCACAACAACACAGTTCTCCTCCTTTATAATTTGGATTTAAAGATGTCTGGCAAGAATATGCTGGAGTACCATCTGCTACATACCTACCACAGAAGAGGAGAGAACACATTCTAGTGTTCTCTTTGCCATCTCTAGTGCTCTTGGCTCATGGGTTATTAACAGAAAAACAAAAAGGCAGAGTTTAGTCAACATTTGCAGTGTAATACAGGCAGAGATGTTCAGTGGCCCATGGGGGCCTGTTCCAAAATTCCATCATGAGGCTCTAGAATGTTCTGGGATCATGATTTCGGTCCTTTTCAGTTGCTGTCATGTTTGAAATATTTGACAGCCCATTGAACAGAGTTGTTGCTGAACTCTCCTTCCCCCGTTTCAGTAACATAATCAGTGACAACTGGGGCTTCATCAATGAATCAAACCACGCAATGTACAACATGTTGCACCAAAACAAACTTGACACACAGGAGCCCAACCCTGTATAATTTCAGCAAGGCTAATTCAATTTTAAAATGATGCATTTATAACAACATTAAGATAAAAAAAATGCCCTTTCTTTCCATGATGGACCAAAGAAATTATAAACACACCGGTCTATCAATCCATTTTATTGGTTTTTGTTCCTATAGTGGAAAGTCCCCACTGTTTGTTTTTAAAGTTCACATACCTGTTACTGTTGGGGGGGCCTTGGGCAAGGTACACTACAGGGCCAAAAGTATGTGAACACCTTAATATCCAACATCTAATCCATCCAAAACTATAAGCATTAATATGGAGTTGGTCCTTTGCTGCTATAGCAATCTCTGTTCTTCTGGGAAGACTTTATACTAGATGTTGGAGCATTGTTGCAGTCATTTGTTTCCATTTAGCCAGAATAGCATAAGTGAGGTCAGGCACTGAATGGCTGATTAGGCTGGGCTTGCAGTTGGCTTTCCAATTGATCCCAAAGGTTTTGGATGGGGTTGAGGTCAGTGCTCTGTGCAGGCCAGTCAAGTTCTTCCACACTATTCTTGACACAACCATTTCTATATGGACCTCACCGTGTCATGCTGAAATGAGAAAGTGCCTTCCCAAAACTGGAGTTAAGTGGGGGTCAACAATTCCAGTTTGTGTTGACTTGGCTCAGCATGAGCAATGTGTAAACACTTTTGAGAAACCATGTTGAAGCTACCTAGCCACTGCACTGCACTGCAATGTTGCAGTAAATATCAATATTGTTGTTACATATTATCTTCTTCTTACAACCTTCATAGTATGATTTAAAAACAAAATTAATGTTTTCACAACTTTCCAGAACCTCAAAAAATTCTGTTTGGCAAGCTAGGTAACCAGCAATTAATTTTATTTATTTATTTTGCATTGGTGTAAACAGTATTGTTGATATTGATTGGGGGTGAATAATAAGATTGCTTTCAAAGCATTTATTTCTTTGATAATCCACACAGTGATTGGTTATGTGTGTGTGTGTGTGTAGTCTTCAAGAATACACAGTCTTTGTTATGTTACTGATGCAATACTTCAATTATATGGTTGAATATATTTGAAAATCGAAGGCCTGATTACCAGTGCCTGTATAAACTGAATTAAAGTTTTGTTATGCATGCACTGCACAATAGCCTTAGTATTGACTAATTGTGGGTTATAACCACATTTGTCTTGAGATATGAGACCTTCTACAAAGGCACCCATGGATTATACATGCAGTTCAGCCGTCTTAATTATATCAATACAGCAGTTAATAAACATCCTAACAGTCATATGCACCAACGGAATGCTGCACAGATTTTTTGTTAGCCTTCTCATAACTATTCAGTACACTAAATTTGAAAGAACCATTCTGGTGACCATACTCTGTTAAAGCCATTTGGTGCCTTCTATCCTTATCCTCCTTGCACTTCAGTATGCATGGTCTCTCCATTAACATGTGGGAATGAACAAATAAACATGTGAATATGGAGTGAATGTAGAAGTACATGTACAATTTAAAATGAGGAATATTCACAAAATAAATACATTCTGGCAACAGGAATATTCCATAAATAAATGTGTACAATGCATGCTGAGGAGCCTGCAAGGAGGTCAGATGTAAGTATAGGCACAAGCAGTGGACAAAGGCAGTTCATTGGATTCACTGGGCGATCCTGCTGCTCAACGGAGAACTTCCAAAAAAAAAAAAAACTCTCTTAACACAAGACAAGAAACTATGAAGAAACCAACCTATGTAAAACCAGATGTTTCGTAAAGGGTGCCATACTGTTGTTGAGGATTTCTGGAAATCCAGTCTTGACAAGAAGAGCCCCTGTTCCTTCCGTGTACAGAGTTTCTACAGATTCCGTCAGAAGCAATCATAACATAGTTAATCAAGGCTTTACACCATAACCACCGACCTGGAAAAAGTGCTCTTGCTTCAAAATCTAAGAATGATAAGGCCTACGAACAACACTCACCTGAAAAAATGCTATTAATTTGAACTGCTATGGCATTTGAGAATTGAAGCAGAACAGTACAAACCAAGTTGCTTTTCCCTTGTTTGTCTCAGATGCATAGAATTGGTCAATAAACAATGAATTAAATGGCAGAGATGAGGTAGAAAACATCTTCAACCCTAGGTTCTACAGAGGGTATTTTTGAAGACATTTTTGCAATGTCACAAACAGCAGATTGCATCCTAACGTTGACAGCTTTGGAAAGAACATTTTATTGCTAGGCATGTCCTTGAGTTCAAAACAATAAATGTGATAATGTAAAAGCAGTGGCAACACAGAAAATCAAAATGTTTATGGAAATACACAGCAGTTGTTGAAAAAAGCAACGAACAAGCAAAACAAAAGCCCACTTACAATGTGCACATGTTTATGAAACTGAAAACAAATTAAGATTGCAAAAGTAAACCCACAAATGTAGATAAACAGTCATTTCTGGAATGAACAGAGAGGAGAGCAGTATACAGTTATTTCAGCAGACTGCGCCAGCAGACATGGCATTAAAAATCATACTGTATTTAAGTAGGTTCTCTCAACTGCACATCAGCATCCATTATTTCTGTCTTTATTATTATATGTATATTCCTTTTTAAATAAAAATAACATGAAATAATTGATAACAAGGAAGCCTTGATACAATTAAGAAGGGCATTTTGTATTTGATTGACAACTTCCAGTAGTCAAATATTCATGCGACTTAGAAACATCAGCGAGAAAGTTTAGATCTCTAACCTAACAATATTTTTCTCCTCTCTTTACAAAATATGCGTATATTTTCTTTGCTCCAAAGTCTTTCTCCGTTTCAGATAACAGTTTTGATTTTCTTCATGAAATACACTGATAAACCAAATGATCAGTCTGTACAATAAAATTACTAAAAAAATTACAACTTAAATGTTATGTACAATATCTACCTACAAAGTACAACAGCTATAATGTAATAAAATATGTAAACAAATTTGTTGTTTGACACAGTTGACTGTGACAACAGATAAAATTCACACTTTTCACATTAGATTTATTTCTGTTTAAACATCCTTAACAGTGTTATAGTACTGTAGGAGTCCTCAGTTAGACATTTATGGATCATTTCTGTCACAGCAGCTTCATAAAAAAAAGAACAAAAATTGAACAGGAGGAAATGGACAAACACAGAAGGCTGCAAACTATATAACCAGCACTGATTTGAAAATAAAAATATATATCTGGGATTTTCTTTTTCTTTGTTGTCAACGTAAGATAAAAAGGAAACGGTTGCTTTGATGATGAATTGCTTGGCCTGGTAGATCTGTTCAAATGAACACCATATATAGTAGCATTGGGATGGCATGCATTACAATCAGATGCTTTACCGAGAAGAAAAACCGACCACCTTTCTCCACATGACTTTTCAGCATCGTTGTCGGTTATAGGATTAAAAGAATTAGGCTGAGATCAGTCAACAGTGCTGCAAGATCATCAGAGATCTGTTTAGACCATTTTTCTCACATTTTTTCATTTAATACATTGTTTTTTTTGCACAGAGCAAAAAAATTATAAGACACCACACTTTATAATGTAGAAACAATACAAAGTTGTCATTTTTTTATGGCAAGAGTCCTTTTTTGACTTTTACAATGATCCTTTTTTTCTGACCCACTCTTGTAAAGATGCCAGCACTACATGTCGCACACATGCTTGAAATGGCCAAAATTATGATCTTTTCTTTACAGGGTTACAAAAAACAAGGTTTACGCCAAGGATCACATACCTCTAAAAGTCACTTAGGATAATGATGTAGCTGTGAAATATTCTACACTGATAACGTCTCTGACCAGATAGAAGAATAAGGTCACTAATGTTGCTATTAGCCTTCTCGGTATGCTTACAATAGTAAGTGTGCTTTATATTACAGTACATTTCATAGTTCACTGACTCAGCGCAATGTTTCAGTTCTCTTTTTTCCTTCATTCATTGCAGCTCCTGATACGATAATCGTTTTTATAATGTACTTTTTTTTGTTATCTTTTTCCGTCGACATTACATTTTACACATAGTATTCCTTGTCCTTGTTTTTCTGTTTCTTGCTGCTGCTTTTCGAACTTTGCTGTTTGTCCTTTACCACTGCGCCGTTCGTCTGTGCTGAGTTGGTTATGTAATTTCTTGTTTCGTCCACTTGGTACGATCCCTCGTCCCTGTTTCTGTACTTATACATAGCATACAGTAGAATAAGGATGCATAAAGCGGCTGCAGCTACTATTCCGACGACCATCCCAGTGGTGCTGCTAGATTCACGGACCACCTCTGAGGCCCCCGGAACCCGCTTGATGCCCGGCTCCGTGGGGTTTGCTGTGGGTACATTACGGAACATGGGGGAGGTTATTAATGGGTTCTTCAGTTTTGTGCTGTCTACCTCATAGGAAGTGGGCAATGGAAGCAAGACTATGTCTGGCTGGGGTTTTAGCTCTCGGTTATTCATTTTGCCCGCAGGCAATTTGGGTGGCGTTTCTGGCGTAGAGGAAGTTGTGGAGTGACTCAGCTCAGGGGACAAGGATGTGGTAGTAGTCCTACCAGATTCGGAGGCTTTGTTAGGTCTAAAGTCCTTGGCTTCCCACTTAGGCGCGTGAGCTTTGTAGCCACCTTCAAAGGCCGACGTAGACAAGGTCTTATCTGTTACCAAGGAGAAGGTGGTGTAAAAATCTTCATCATCAGTAGGGGGCAGGTTAGAGTCGAACGCTTCCCCTGAGCCATACCCAGATATCACCAAGCCATCATCATCACAATCATCGCTGCCTTGGTCCGACAAGCAAGGTAACCCCGCCTCAGTGGCCATGGACAGGGACTCTTTGGTGGTCTCAATAATGGTAAGGAGGGGACGAAAGGTTGGGGGGAGGGTAATGAAGGGTGCACGAGTAGCTACAGGAGGGATTTCTAAGGGATCTTCAATAAGTACAGGGATTACTAATTCATCTCCTAGAATTGAAAAGAAATAAAAGGCAAATGTTAGAACAGAGTAAATACTTTGTGTCACTATATATAAATCAACATTAGTAAAATTAGTAGAAATTAAAATTATATATAAACATACCAATGCCATATTAGTAAAACAAAATCAAACAATACCAAAAACTTAAAAAATAAATAAAAAAGCAAAAACAAACAAAACTATTAACGCTGCATCAAAAGGCTTAATGGGATATTGTAAGGGTGAGCCAGACATAATAAAAAGCTAATCAAATAAAACTTGGTTGGATCCACTTGTAGAAATGTTACACCAGGTAATAGGAAAATATGTACTATATGTGTACTTATATACACATATGTATACAAAGTCTTATGGTTCATTCATGCAGAAAATGTATCATCAAGCTTGCGCTAGTGATTTATAGATTTGGTTTGGCCCATAGTGGCATGCATCTATCTACACAGAGCATTGGAATATACCATAATGGGAACTAAAGATATTTTAAGATATTTTAAAAAGCATATACAGAGCCCTCTCACCCCCAACAACACTATAATCTAAATGGGGAAAAGGCAGTGATCAGTGTCTTAGGTTGAGCTGAGTCTGAAGAGGGTGTAATGATGGCAGATCCAGTGCCCAACCTTCAAAACTTTCAACCGTATTCTCTCTAAAACTCTAAATCTGGCTCCCCCACAGGCCCAAGTTTATTGCCTTTTGACTGGATTATACAGCTACCAAAATGGCAGAACGTCGCCAAAGGGTTCAGTAAACAACTGAATGTGGCCTTTTGGCAGTGTACTGTATGCTCTTCTTGGTGTATTTGTCTGGATATGAGGTCATACATGTTCATTATGAGATTATGTTATATATTCATACATTTAACATACTGTTATCCTGGAATAGTAATATAGTTTCATCCTTTCTGCATATACAATGAAATGTGTGAAAGTTTGGTACAGTAAATCTATCAGATTTTTTACCTGTTTCAGGCAAAGTGGCTTATTAAAAGCACAAGAAAACAAGACAACAGCAATACAGGGATCATGTACTGATTAAAGACTCCCTGAGAGTTGTGCATTTGCATTGCAAATTGTTATGGCTAAACCACACGTTTTAAGTTGCACTTGTTGATAAGGGATAGTGATGGCACTGGGTTTTATGTGAGTGCACATTTTGTGTGTGTGTGTGCGTGTGTGTTTGTGTGTGTGTGTATGTGTTACTTTGTGGGTGTTCGCATGCATAAGGGAGGCATTTGTAGAAAATAAAATATCCAGTAGAAAAGGTCGTTTTAAAATATTTGCTTTAATTAATATGGTTTCCTGAGCAAAATAACAGTCAGTTGATCACTGAAGTGGCCAAAGTCCTCTGCCATGGAGGCTGCTTATATACTGCGAAGACTTGCATATAGAGCATTAAACAAAGATGCAAATATAAAATCATAAAAGAAAAATCAAGGCAAACGTACAATTAAAACATTATTTAGTAATCACAAGTTACAGCAAACATTACATTAGACATTCACAAACTAAAGGCACAGCTATATTTATTAAAAAGGGCTTAGTACATTGAAAAAAGGAAAAAGCAAAACTTCAAAAATATAATTCAGCTTAGAAAATCATAACAGCCTACGAAGAAAGTATCGAAGAAAGAAAGCATACCACATAGTTTCCGTCAACTTACATCAACAAATTGCCCGCATGATTTTGGCATGAAGAAAAAAAAAATTTACAAAAGAAAGTTGTGTAAGAATGCTCTTGGACAAGTATAGTTAAATTTCTGTAAAATTTACTTTAGCAATTGTATTTCTTGTTTAATATATTTTAGACAAGATGGTACAGGGAGGCAACAACACATACATCCACACCACATAACATGAAAAATAAACTTCACCATTATTCTGTTTTGTTTTTTTTTTTCTTTGATAAATAACTCAGGTATTACAAAAAACTGTACATCTATAACTTTTGCATTGATAGATTTGCTCTTTTCAATAAATATCTACATTCTAATAATTTAAAGTTTTTGCTTAGATTTATTTATTCTTTTGATTTGAATGAATGGACGGCTGTACATATTTTAACATTGCTAAAGAGGAGAGGAAGGATGTGGGGGAGGGGGGGGCGGGGACTGGACCTATGAACATACTACATAGGAAATGAAAATGAGGGGGGTGAATGTGTAAGTCAGTTGCCATGTCCATGTAAAGGCAGTACGAAGCGGTCGGGCGGCATTAGAGCTTTTGGCTGTAAGGAAGGGATGGGGATATACAAACAATGAGCATATACATGCCCATCTACAAAAAAGAACATAACTCTAACACTGACAATCTCACAAACCCTAAACTGCAACTTCTTCGCCATGCAGTTCAATCATTCATTAATTCAATTATTTATCAAAAATATAGCTTTCAAAAAATTAGAAAACATAGAAGAAAAAAATCAAGCTAAAGAAAGATCTGGAACCCCTTCACTGATAGTGATGTGGGACATTTCTGTATTTTCCTCTTGTATATATATAACACCAGGAAGGCTTTGTGGAATTTCTAATTTAATTTTGAGCATCTCCAATTGTGATTTCCACATTTTACATATTAGTCAATTTCAGCTGTGCCTTACAGCCCACAGAACATTCACTGGAGTGGTTCCAAATCCAAAAATAAAGAAAAGAAGAAAATATATATTTATGAAAGTAATACTAGAGATGATTCAAATATTCACAGCTAATTTTCAGCTTTTAGACATCAATTTTGAACAAAACCAAACAGATCTGCAATTAAAAAAACCAACAAAATTATATATATATATAGATTTAAATAGATAAACTATGAAAAAAAGATTCCCAAGGGAAGAAAGAACAAAGCAATTTCAATTTTCACACACTATTATAGATGAACAACCAGATGCACACACTAAAACCAACACACAGTCAAGAGGGACAGTTTGTAGTCAACTGTCACCTCCTTCATGTGTTCCAACGACAAATATATCTGTTATTAGTAATTTTAAAACATATAACAGGCGTGCAGTCTGGATGTACGTCAAAGAGAGAAGAAATTGGCTGAAAATGGGTTATTTTTTACTGCAAGATGTTAATGCATGCTTAAAGTAAGTTGCATTTAGGGAAAGTAGAAGAACGGTACAGCAAGCTAGGGTAAGGAGGAGGTTAGCAGGTGGAGAAAGGTTATAGGTCAGAGGAACAGTTCAACCAAGGGCTGTAGGTTCTTGTAAATACTCAAATGTCAGTAAATATTGGAAACAAATGTGGGTAAATTAGATAAGGACAGAAGCATGTCACTGAGATTATATAAAATCAAGGTAAGCAGCAAGCATTTAAATATGTTTAAGTGTAATTTAGGGATATTTCCTTCAAGGTTAAGTCTATTAATGCTTTGTGTCAAATTATCTGCTTGACTGTAGATATATCAAGCAGTCCTTGTGTTGGTTTTTAACAGTGGATCATTTTGGAGAGCTAGGATAATGTATGATCCTCAGCTCAGGACCTACAGTCATTGGTTAAACACTTAAACCAAGTATTGAGGAATTCCACAAGAGGGCACAAGGTTTTAATGCTGAAATTAAATGGAACAGTATTGCACTGTATGGTATTGATTTGACTTGATTGATTTGAAAAAGTCACACTGTTGAACCCTATTACTCATTCTGACTTCCAGGATGGGGTTATGTCTCTGTGCTTTAGATGTCCATTAGATGGCATTGTTGTGTTCTCGTGTGTCATGCTTAATTAAGAAAGTGGTTATGATGGCAACACATGCAGATATTTGACCCCCCACACCTCCCTTCCCACCCCCAGAAATATAGAGATAAATAAAATTAAATAAAGAAATTAAAATCCAATACAAAATGTGACAAAAAATCTCATTTTGAACCCTTGTGAAAGTGCTGCTCTGCCTGGACATAAGACATATTCTTTTGGCAGGCTGTATAAAATGTGTTAACAACATATAAAAGATGAATGCCACTGGCTTTATCATGTAATAACAGACGCCAGTGAAGGCACTGAAAAAGCAATGAAAGATTTGACATATTTCACTCTTGACAAGGTGTCTGGATTTCTAGATGTGAATTGCTTCTGTGAGCTGAAGGACACTGCGGTGAAAGGCTCTGTAAAATGCCACTCTCAAACCTGGTGGCTTAGCTACTTCTTTTTGGGATGTTCAGTGGTATTTAACTGAAAATATGGTTCAACCCCGAAAGGTAAAGATTTCTGGGGAATCTGGCAGATCTTAAAAATGCTTTTTAAGAGTCGCAGGCCTATGAAATAGCTTTTATGCTCTCTCTGAGTGTTAGGGACAAGGTTTGAGTAGTGTAAATCAATCATGAAAAGTCATTACATTTTTATTATTATTTTTTTTACATGAAGACAATGTTTTGTGTAAGGAGGCATACCTCTCATGTATTTGTAATGAAATGTGCGTCATAGGGTGCAATTTACAGTAGTAATAGTACTATTATATTAGCATCTTTAGTATTTAATATTCTACTGTAGTATAGTAATGGTAAGTATTCCCCTTGAAGCAGTTGTAAAGAATGAAGATTCACTTAGGCCTGGAGTTAATCAACAGTTGTTTTTGTTCTACAACTACAAATTAATTCAGCAAATTAATTTGACAAACTGTATTTATGGATAATGAAAACATCTGTATTTAAGTACACATTGAATCAATTGAATGCAGGCTTTTCCTGTGAATAACTACATAAATCATACTGAATCTGGAATTTAAGGAGCTAGGGATGTGGGGCACCTACAAGGGTTTTTTTTTACTTTCAAAAGGCAGAAGAGCTTGAGAGTATGTATCTATTGCTTGAACACAATTATGTTCAATGCACCTTGCAACAAGTCTCATAAAGTTTGCTTGCAACTATTTGTTTATGATGTCAGCTATGTTTGCTTCATATGACCATGACCATCCTGTTTTTGATGTCCTTGTGTGATCTGGGGACGGGTTAGAATTTAACACAATATTGGCAGTTCTGGTCCAGTGAGGTTTGAAAAGGGTTGAAATTACTATTATGTTCTGACAGAAATAAAAATAAAGCCAGGCAATCACAGGAAGTGAGTCATGTGTTGACTGCAGGGGAAGTTTATTAGACATAATCTGCTATAATGAAATGCTATTTATTTAAGCCCCCCAAAAATTAGCTGTTGGTGTGGAAGGCCTTTAACACTAAAGGTTAAGATACTGGGGAGTATCCACTGCAAGGTATTGCATGCTAAGGGCTTTGCACTTCTGTGGCCTTCTGTGGATTTATTTCCACATAAAGAACAAATAGGTGTGCCTTACACAAGGTTGTTCTTATTTAAGTTTACATACCAATCCTTTCAGAAAAAGGCTACATATTGGTCACACTCAGATTGTACATCATAACAGAGAATCATTTCGCATTGTAAATATTTTCACATTTAAAAAAAAAAAATTCCCAGTTATGTTAGCCTTCCAAAATTAAGGATTAGTTTCTGTTTTTACATGTGAATATATTTTTGGCCTATTATGAATAACAACAGTAGCTATGCAATAGAAAAATGGAATTGTTCTTGGATGGCCTACTTTGAAATGAGAGGAGGCATTAGTGTAAAAATGAATGGAACTTCGATATGAGGTACAAAACTAAAATAGTACATGGGGTTTCTACCCTTCTTTGAGCATTAGTAACAACACATCAGTCTCTTTATATGATGTTGATATCTGTCTTGTATCAGAAAATTAATATTATGGTTGGGGTCATAAGTAAGCTTGTCTCATCAGCATATGTGCTGCACACTTAATGTTGCACTTCAAGAGAGTGAATGTCTTTGGGGGGAATTTATTACTAGCTGTCAAAGAATATTGGCCCTTATAAGCACCACTAGATGCCCACTGTGCAAAATCTTTAAAACAGTGAGTGACTATACCTGACCATTGTGTGTTGTATGTGCTAATCTCTTCTTCAATGAATGACTGGACGTTTATATGATTTCTCAAAGAGAATAAACAACTTACATTTGTTTGATAAAATAATAATCTTTCAAATTGTTCTTTCTGTCCTGACCTTCATTCACTACATTTATTCAAATGCTGTATAATTGCGTTTCTATCCATGCTAATTAGCTTCCCTTTAATTAACACTGCAGTCGAGGACAAACAAGCTATGCTAACATGGCTAATTTAAGAGTATATTTTATTTTTGGCTGGACCGCAACAGCGGGGCCAGCCCTACAAACGCGAATGTCTGTGAGTGACTGACTAACTGAGCAATGAAGTTACACCACTGGTCGGCCGGATCACGTGTGTTAGGTCCAGCCATATACTAGGTTTTAACCTGGTCTTGTTTACAATGAATCATGCACAGGTACCTTTATCAAAACTTACTTTTGTGAGACCAAGTAGATGCGTATAGGGAAAACTATTCATTATCATTATTCATCAAATATTTCCCTCACAACATTTTCCTTTTCACATTACACCAATGGCCTGATACAGTGTTAAAATTGGATATCTAAGTACAAAGTTCTTTGTGGTTATTTTGAATATTATGTTGCTCATAAAAATGTGCTTTTAAGTGAATTTAAAGAAAGTTTGGTCTGTTTGTACATGTGGAAAAAGTCTGCAGTCAGAAACTGCAGGTTTATAGAGGTTTTAAAGAATGTGGGAGTGTGTCTTTTTGTAAAATGATAAAAAGACAAAAAATCATTCTGGGAGTGCATTCTAAAAATAGATGTAGCAACGAGAACATTAATCTCACTTCTTATTTTGAGCTCATTATTGCCAGTTCTAATGGAAGTGGAAGTGTAGAGGCACTGTTCCCGCACTCATTAAAGACAAACTATTTTTCACCCAGGTTCCAACACAATGCCATGCACAGCTTTTAAAGAGATTCTATGTCGTGCATTTGAACTGAACTGAAATTGTGCACAGGTTAATGGGAATTGAAACTGGAAAATATTAAATTATCTATGAAGTACAAAACCATCATTCAGAAAGGTTAGTTAATGTGTCTTTAACACGCAATTAGAAAATACTCTTTACTTTTTAATCAAAATAGTATCACCTGCTCAAGAGTTTTGATCATGCAGGACCAATGATTACCTTTCATAGCTAATTTAATGGGTGTGGCATAAAATGTCTGCCTACACTGTCTTTTTGAAAAGATTGTCCATGGCATCAGAGATGTGGCAAGCTGATCACACCATCTAGTGTTCATATCATTGACAAAGACAGTGCACAGTAGTTTAAACAAGGGGGAGGGGATTCAGGGATAGTCACATTATGGGGGTTATTCAGCCAATTAAACTCCATCTTAAAAAAAATCACATACATAAAGAAAACAAATTTGAATCAACAAATAAAAACATGCAAAACAAAACTCAAGAATCTTGTGTAATGTCAGAAATGTTTAAAACTGCCAATATTGAATGAGTCCCCATTACCATTTGTTAAGCAGCCATAAACAAATAGAAGTTGAGCAATTTAGGTCTGTGGCAAGTATTGATGCAGGTGAACAAGCTGAGGCTGGATGAGATGTTACATCAAGAAAGCTTCATAACTTCTTGGGCTTGATGTGAACCACAGCGACTTGGAGGAAGGGATCATCCAAAGAAAAAGCAATCAATGATCCCACAATTGCCAGTCATGATTTCAATGGATCCTGACTAGTAGTAATTTATTGTCCACCGTTAAAAAGTGTCTACAGACATGACTTGCAGATATGCATACTGCAGTAATTTACTGGCAGTTTACTTTGTGAAAACTACAAAAAAAAATACTTCGATGTTTGACTCTATAATGGGCAAAAAAGAAAGACATTGCTAGAAAGCATTTCTCCTGCTTCTAGATGACTACATGGAGAGTTTAATAATGCTTAATAAATATATATAGCACCCCACTCCTGTGTGCTGAATCTTCTGATCTAAGATTAATATCCATGATATGCCACATGATATCAGGATTTAAATACATGACCCCATAAAGAAAATCTTGTAAAACTTCAGCTTTCAGAAAATGCCAAGGTACTTCTGCTGAGAAAATGAATGGGTTTTAGATGTAGTCTGAAAAAATATGTGTAGTCTTTCAGACCTGATGGACTGATCTATCTGGATTTTTCATCAGGTACTGGCATATCAGATGAATTCATTTCAATAGTGTAACAGACTATGCTTGCTCTTGAGTCATTTGTCCACCAGCAGGGAACCAAAGGAATTATGTAAATGATTAGGAAAAAATGTATTTATTATTTATACATATTTTCTTCATCCCCCCCTCAACTGCTAAGAATAATGCCTCAGACTACTTCACAATCAAGTGAGTCTGGAGGCTGGGAGAATATATACTTTTGACATCCAGGCCTAATGACATGCGTCTGGCTTTGATTAGTCCGTACCAGCACTTGAGAGTTATAGCGAAGCCATTAGCATGACACACTTTCAAAACCTTGCTGAAGTTCCCTTTTTAATAATGCTTTTATTGTATGTGTGCTTGGCAGGTTGAGTGAGAAATGCACTATTTCAGCCATTGTTGTGAATCCCTTTCTTCCCAGTGATTAGTTTAAATACGATAAAATTATGTCGATAAAGACCTGACAACTGGTGGAAACTTGGGGGGTTCGGGTGGGGACTAACTATCACCGCTTACCAAACTAGACACGTGTCAGCTAAGTAACCTTTAACTGATTTAAGGCTTGTTCTGAAGTGACAGTGATCCTGCTGAAACGTGACAGCCATGAAACTAGTCCTCAAAACAACTCCTCCTGCCAGGACAAGGCCGTCAGTTAATCCTTTCCTCTAATCCTTCATTTCATATCAATAAATATGGGATTTCATATCAGCGAGCCTACTGCATCTCACATTTTGAACCATGAACTCTCTCTCTCTCTCTCTCTCTCTCGTCATGTTGCTGGGACCACCTGAAGAATTAAGTTGTTTAATGCTTTCATTAAACAAATATTTTTTTTCCCCCCATAGTTTTGTCCTCTGTTACTCTATTACTGTTATATTGAGCATTTATTCAAGGTTCAGGGAAGGCAGGCGACCTTAAAGTCACGGTTGAAATCTTTGCAATTAAAAAGAGCTCCCTATGTAATGTCAGATGCATGTTATTGCCACATCTGGAAGCTCACAGAACGGTTGATGCTGCTGGCTCACAGGCCCGTAGGTCCAGAGATCCCATTTCATTATGGGTGGCTGAAATGAAACTTGAGAGAATAAACATATTTGACTTATAGTCAGACTGAGGTTTTACCCCTATGTTTTCCAACCCATATCAAATGTAACACCTCTTTCCTTTTCAAAGGCCACACAAAGAGTGTGAGATTCCGGACATTGCTATACTTTTTTCTTATTGCATAAACTCAGGTAATAGAGAGGTCAAATCAACTGGCAGATTTTAAACATTTAAACATGAATCATTAATTTAATAATGATCCATGCTGAGTTGCTCGATAGTGAATCCTGGAAAAAAAAAGTTTATGAGCAGATTATAACACATTTGTCCTAAAATAAAGGCTGCCATTAACATACAAAGCTAAAGCTATTCAGTAAAGGTTGTCCCAAGAACTGAATTAAAGACACAATATTTCACCTTTATTTCTTCTCCAAAGAGAATTGTTTTTGTGTTTAATAATCAAAAATAAAATAGAACAGATGTCTTGTAATTTAGACTAAACAAGCAGTTTGTAGAACGGTCGATCAGTTACGCAGATATTGAATTACATGCCACGTGACCAATGTGGTGTTGGTAAAATATTTGCAGCTACTGTATGTGTGTTTGTCATATGAGAGAAATATATGTAACAATATTTATAATTCCAATAATTGATAGGTCAGTCAAGATTGCACATGACCAATGAGTACCCCCAAAATAACTCCTTTATTTAATCTGAATTTTGTATTGATATTCGCCTTCTTATGGAATTCCTTCAGGGGCAAGGGAAAATTCAACAATTTTACAAACAGAGAACAGAATCACGTGACAACACCTCAAGACACAGACGGACATACAGACATACAGACAGACATCGCTGAGGAGAAAGAATACAGCAGCAGCTTTTGCTGCCACTGTTCTAAATGATGCTGAACTAGAACTAAACAGAACACAACTGGCTGGGTTAGCCTGTATGCAGAGCAATGACTCAAACATACAAAATGGAGCCAATCAAAGTCCATGCATTGGATGATGAGAGTCTCTGGTAGGTTAGTTGTAGTTAGTAAGAAGCTATGGTTATCGCATGCCACAAATGACTTTTAAGATCAACAAATAAAATAGAAAAACAGATATACTTTGTGGCAATAAAATTCTTTTTATGCCATCTGCGTCAAAACAGGACATTATATGTCGAACGGCTCAGACGGAGGAGAAGAAGGAGAATAGGGAGGGGAGGGGATCATTCTTTCACACACAACTTTCTTAAGACAAATAGGGTAGCCCACTTGAGACTAACAAGGGCATGGATGGCAAGAAAAGATTTTGTTGCCTTTTATTTGCTTTGTTAATCAAAAAATGGGAATGTTTCAGTAAAAGCCTATGGCACAAGTACAGGAAAAAAAAGTCATTTTCAACCACCAAAAATTCATGCGGCACAAGATGAGGCGAAACAACAGGAATGTTTTTACTTTGGATAATTGGCAGATATGTACACCAAATCAAAAACAGGCCTCTAGAGACCAAAATGAAGAAAAGAACAGACGAAAATACCCCGGCATGCTTTTAAAAAAAAACAAAAAAAAAAACAAAGATACCAAAAAACAAAACATTTAAACACAAAAATCACGTATCATGCAGCTATCCACGTCAACTGATGTGGGGGTTAGAATGGAGGCGTGAATTTCTGTGTAAACATGTGATTGGATGACTGGGGGCCTGTTGATATCTGTCTTAATATATGAAACTTTGTGACTACGAAACAGAATTGAACCTGTTTATATGTCTCTTTAGTATTCTTTGAGAGAACTTGAGATTGACCTTAAAAGAACAATCAGAAAATTGTCATAGCAAAATGGATAAATGGAAATAAAACTAGCCAGCAGCCTGTCACGTCCCTGAAATTGATCTTATTTAGAGCCCAATAAAGCAACCCTTATTCTAGAGAGGAGTCTGATTAAAAGCAGACAAATTATTCTGAATTCATTTTCCGCAAATAAAATCACTTGCTACCTAAAAGCTGTTCCACGAGTTGCCGGTATTTTCCAAGTGTGCTGCACCTCTCTTATCAGACTAAATTCTCCTCTCTTCATTTGCTTAATCCAAAGCTGAAAATAAAGCAATTATAGCCATGAGAGATATCTCGGGAATTTTAAACAGGTGATCTGCGGGGTCGTTTGACATTTGCAAATTACCACCAACATAAAAAGTTATTTTTCAGCTATTTATGGAGGTGAGCAGGCCTCCAGATGATAAATTAATAAATACACGTCATCACCAGTGGGAATTTAATGTTTTTGTTCCTTTTTGGAAAAAAAAAAAAAAAAAAAGATGGTAAAAATGTAATATTGACTAATATGTATTATGCAACCGCGTATGGGGACAGCCTTGTACCTATTACACTGGTCTCCACTAACTATGACGGGAAGGAAAATAACGTAAACTTTGTAATCATCTGGATAGATTTGGGCGTATTGTAATAAGTTTTACTTATTCATGCTATGATGTCACTGAAGGACATAAGAGCACTATATAAACTGCTTTTAACTCCATCAGTTCGAGATGTTGAATGATTTAGCTGGTCTACTCATACATTATTTTTAGAAATTAATTTGCATATTGTTATTACAGTGACTTGACAGACATTTTGCTATTACAGGTCTACCAACATGAAATAGGTCTACAACCCAGTTCTCTCAAAAACAAATGTTGACTCAGAGTGAATGATGTTTTTAGCCTATATTAAGCTATTGTATTGTATTTTTCATATTTTGCTTTTAAAAAGAACGACAGCAGCATAACACTTACACCTTTAAACAAAACTATTTAAAAAAAAAACAAAACAAAAAACTGTACACAGAAATTCGATGATATCTGTTCTCTATTAAAATGTTTAACTTAAGGCAAGCCTCTACGAATGAAAGAACAAAAGAAACAAACAAAAAAGTAACTAATTCAATTGCAGGTAGTCTGCTAGATATCACATCATAATTTTGCTGAAAGCAAATTTAAAAAATAAAATCTCAAAATGTATCATCTGTCAAAATGCAATATCACATGGCAATAAATATTTTAATATGATACATTTTGAAGCATCAATGTAGAGAACATGGTATTCCTTAATACTAATTTTGTACTTTTGAATTAAAGCTTTTTGCTCTCATTAAATGCTGAGAGGACAAAATTAGTATAAATATATTACCATGTTAACCACTTTGAGAACCCCATGGTCAAGTGTAGCTTATCATTCTCATTGAAGTCATTGAAATGACTCAATTCATGATCTGCTTAAATGTTAAATACTTGGTTCACAGGGATGGATGTGAGTATCAGAACAAAATTTAGACGACCTTAAGGATGCTCAACTCTGATTTTAAACCTCACTTCTGAAATAAGCACGGCCTCCTGAAGCATTATTTAAAGTTACACTTAAGGACTCCATGGGGAATGATGCTTTAAGGAGTAGATCCTTGGTTGCAAATCAAAATGAGAGTAAACCACATTAGAGCAAGCAGAAATAAACTAACCTAGCCCACCTGCATGTCCTGAGTCACACTCCTCCAGGTCCTCGTCATCGCTGGAGCATTCTGCGGAGGAGCCGATGTCGTCCGTCGTCTTTAATTATACCAGCACCAACACACAAAAAAACACACAAAAGAGGACACTTTCAGGTTTAAGTACTTACACAGTACCTTTTGCACTCGCAGCCTAGCTGGAACGCTTTACTCTGGTCAAGGATGGTATTTTCAACAAGGTCAGCTGCAAAAGGGATCACAGCATTCAGTGTGAACTTCTGAATGCCACAGTTTAAATGAGTCTTCATAATTCTGAGAAAGTGCTTTATCGGCAAAAACTGAAGATAACCCTACGATGTAGATACTGCCTCTTTTACTGTAAGTGGAGGGTAATGGAAAAAGTTTTTGTTTATTAGACCCGTCATTTCACAGACTCGTCGATATTTCCCCGTTGTTTTTTTTATTTTTTTGTCATCTCAGTTTGCTCACTTTAATTATTTACGGCGAGTGTCACCTCAATCTTCTTCCTCCAATAGTTTGCATGGATTTTCATTACTATAGATCATCGCTATTGAGAGGAAAAGCCTGATTCGCGCAAAGCATTGGGAGATTATCTGTACACCTCAGTAGCCCACAATTCTGATTTATCCCTCCATTCCCCTGAACTCACAGCAAGCTCTGCGAGAAGACCCATCATTTTTCACACTGCTGGCCTGGCATGTCTTTATTAGGAGCAGATTAGAATGGGGATAAAATAAACACTGTCATAGAACAGGTTTATGAAATTATAAATAACACAAGACGTGATGAAGTTCGCACTCCTCAGTAAGAACATGGGACCATAAATATTATTGAGCCTGATGGAGCAATAAAATACTGCTCTCTGGCTGTTGGCTGGACTCAGCTGGAAAGTGAGTTAGAGGGGAGGCACTTTGGGTCGGAAAAACATATATAAGAAAAAAAAAAACATTCAAATTCATGTTGATAAGCAAGCAGGCGGAGAAGCTCTCCACACTGAAGTGCTGTAGAATATTGGTCTTAGTAAATATAATATTATTCATTGAATTTATATTTACTGTGTCAAAGGACTGTCTTATTGCTGAAAGGGAGAAAGTTCACCAATGTGAAAAGCAATGGGTAAGTAATTGACTGATGCCAAAGAAAATGTGAAATTATCTGTGATTTCTCACCAAATGGCCCACAATTTCACTATTGAAACATATAAAGAACCTTCCCCTAACGGCAATGTAAGGCTATGACTGAAATTCATACATACAAACATACACACACACACACACACACACATTTTAAAAATACTTA
The DNA here is from genome assembly GCF_018555375.3 of Anguilla rostrata. Taxonomy (NCBI): domain Eukaryota; kingdom Metazoa; phylum Chordata; class Actinopteri; order Anguilliformes; family Anguillidae; genus Anguilla; species Anguilla rostrata. Next base: position 12,931,835 of record NC_057933.1, on the reverse strand, counting down.
AATTCTTGAAAGTAAAGAAAGAGGACATTAACGATATATTTATAATAAAAAAAGAACCATTAGTTTATAGGTAATTGCTGTGGTATCTTGAAAATACCAAAAAAAGACATCCTTGTGGTCAATTAAATAATGTGTAAATTATAACGCGGAATTTATCAAATGACAGGACGGATACATCAGGAAATTAGGAAATTCCAGTGTGTGACTTTACCGAAATTTCAGTCATGCAACCCCTTCAACAGACTGGGAATTCAAGAACACTGGAGCTTTAAAGCAAAAAAAAAAAACTTTCAATTTAGAAGGATTAACAGCACAAATGATAACATCATAATTATAAATGATCAAATCCTGATTATAAGCAAAAAACATCAAGTACCAAAATAAAATACAGCACATATCCCTGTTTAACACTGGCTTAAAAATGAAGTTGAAAAGCAAGCTAAGCATGCAAACTGTGGCAAAAACCAGCACTACACCTACTTAATTCCTGTTCATAACTTGGCCATCAAACTGGTTCCCTTTTGAATACTCACATCAGGTAAATCTATAAATTCAATACACTGTGAATGAGGTCAAATCCCACTGCCAGATGGACTCCATCCTGGTGCTGCTGCCGGCTTTCCATAGCCGTTATTACAGCCGACGTGCTGTACATTCTGAATGAGAATATCAATGAGGAGTGGGTGATATATGACACCGTGTTACTTTTGTCGGTGAGAAAATGGCCTAATCCATGTATTAACAATGTGAGAATGTGTTTCTGTGGTGTGTAAGCCTTCAACACCCATCTCTTACATAGGGATTAATCTCTTCTTCACTCAAAATGGTCTGACAGTGAGGTGAAACTTAATATTGAACTGCGGGAGATTAACTAGTTTCAATGTGCTTTCCAAAGCCCAGGAAATGTAATGCTTCATGGTGTCCCACAGATAAGCAAATCCTCCTAAATCCTTTCAATTTATTTTCAGTCTTCAAGAAATTAAACATTATTTAAAGCACAAACATCTTCAGAAATCAAGATTTGGAGCTCATTGATTTTGTTCAATGTTTTCAGCAGGGTTGGGAAGACCTTCCATTGACAGTGCTTTAAAGAGAAACTTAGCAACCAGAAATCCAAAAATCAAATGTGCTGTTTAGTATGTATCGATGCTGAAAAACGAAGGACTGATTGCACAGTAGAGAGAACTCATTTCCTTCAAAGATTGTTTCACAGTGTATGAAATTTGAATGGCTCTTCTCTTGTACATAGCCAATGAATAAACAGTTCATTTCCAACCACCTATAACAACTCAGATTTCTTTTTTCTGTTCTGTTCAGCTGGAAGTCCTGTAATACTAAAACAATTTATTTTACCCCCACATTTCAGTCCGTCTCTTTATCAAATCCAACATGCACTCAACTATTTAAATTTTCAGTAACAGTTTGCTTGAACTATGCATCACAAAGCTGACGTTACACTGTCATAAGCATGAAGTCATTATTGGTAATTACAACATATTACAGTTTGTGATGTATTTCATTACAGTCACATGTTTACTGCAGCTACTTTGTAAAGTTCGCTGCATACATTATGACAGTGATGTGACACAAGCTGTTTCTTTGAGACTTGACTTTGCCGATTTCAAGATGATTACGGTTTCGTTTCTTGTATAACAGCAATACTAAATAACAAAGTGTGTACTAAATAACAAAGACACTGAAATACACAGTATCTGATACCACACTGGTCTAATTCTCCAGAAAAAAAGAAGCTTGAATCAATAAATCAATAAGTACACCTCCAAAGGAACAGGGAAATATAATATTAGACAGAGCATAGGTCAGCTGGCAAAGACAAATCAAACAATTCCATGGTTCTGGAAGCCCTGTTTATTTATTTGTTTATTTACATTTTTACCACTGGGAAAGAGAACCAAATTATTCCAAACATTCAATGGTATGTGTCTTAACTGTACACAATGCAGGATCATTTACAGACTAAAGTTTAAGCTTACAGAAGCTAGAAGTTCACTGTATCAAAATATTCCATGTTTAAAAAGGGAATTATTTTCATTTAGAATATTTTATTTTACTGAATGCTCTTTCCATAGAGAATAAAATGATCTTTTTCAGTCATTTCAGCTGTTTCATACACTGTAATTTAAAAAATTTATGAGACAATTGAGCTTTATCCATGTTTTTCAATTCAGCTATTAAAATTGATATATATGCAACGCTAAATTTAAACTTAAGGATTTAAATGATAAATGGACTGCATTTATATAGCGCTTTTATCCAAAGCGCTTTACAATTGATGCCTCTCACTCACCAGAGCAGTTAGGGGTTAGGTGTCTTGCTCAGGGACACTTCGACACGCCCAGGGCGGGGATCGAACCGGCAACCCTCCGACTGCCAGACAACCGTTCTTATGTCCTGAGCTATGTCGCCCCTTTTTTTCATATTTATTATCCATGATTGTAATCATTAACTATTTCAAAATTATATATTACCTTTCAAGTGAATTCTGCCACTGTGTCTGCGATCCGAAGCTCCTGAGATCCTTTGCCACATAAGTCGAGCAGATGGCCATGAAGTGTCACAGTATAACAAAGTTGATGGAACAGAATGCTCTATGCTCCATGAATTTGTCTGTAATTACCAAATACATACAGTGCCAACACCTCTGCAGTGTTCAACAAAAAATGAGGGCGCTGCAGCATTTTACAATGCAACCATGTGCAGAGGGCACTAAAGGCGACATAGCTCAGGAGGTAAGAGCGGTTGGCTGGCAGTCAGAGGGTTGCCGGTTTGATCCCCCACCCTGGGCGTGTCAAAGTGTCCCTGAGCAAGACACCTAACCCCTAATTGCTCCCAACGAGCTGATTGGTACCTTGCATGGCAGCCTTTCACTGTTGGTGTGTGAGTGTGTGAGTAAATGGGTGAATGAGAGGCACCAATTGTAAAGCGCTTTGGATAAAAGCGCTATATGAAAAATGCAGTCCATTTACTAAAGCAGAATAAGAACCATAACATGTTTCTGGTTGACATGCCACTCTCAGTCCTTTAACGGGACGTTTTGGGATGTTCCCTGAGATCAGCTGCATTGATCAGGGTTCTGCTAGGCGTCCAACGGATCATAAGCACAAGACCTGTGAACTGAGTTTCCTTTGATCTGCTGTCAGCTCCTGAGTTCTGGTGCTATGCTGTTAAGTCTTTGAACAATGACCTTAACTATGACTTTGGCTACTTTAACTTTTTACTGCATCCATTAATTAATTCATTTTATCACACAATTAAATGTGTGGGGTTTTCTTCACAAGCATGGCATGGATTAGAAATCCCTTTGTCCTATGACTTACAAACAAGAGTTTTTGTCTGAAAATAGAGTTTGTTAAATTAATTTGGATGATTGTTGAACCAAATAAAACTTGAACTTGGAAAATAAAACTTGAATTTGATGATGATTCAAAATTGAATTAATTTAAATTAAAGTTAATTAATGGAAATAATTGAATAACAATATTTCATATGCATGGTTTTAAGGGCAAATACTCAGCATTATCCATTATAATGCATCAGCATTTCAGACAGACACAGACTGAGTGTGACATCTGTCTCAACATAAAATATTCTTACTTCATTAAACAGTAACAGCGTAGAATTCCAAAATAAAAAGAGTACTGCTATTTTTAGAAAGCTTCAATGAAACTGAATACTGAAGGGGTCTGTAGGCATCCAAGTGAAAAGAATAAATTCTGTAAGAGGAGGTTGAGCCTGACAAGAAGGTAACAACTGCAAACTTGTCTGCATGGATCCCACTGTATTGGGTATTAGAAGGCTGAACAGTGTGGTCTCTCCAAGGTAAGTTTAGAAATTCCCCCAGCACTTGGACTACAGCAAGCAAAAAAAAAAAAAGAAAGATATAAGGAATATAAAAATAGCCCAGAATTCTTTGCTTTAAATTGCAGATTGATCCTGTCCACAAGGTAGCAGGCTTCAAGCCTCAATCTGAAGCCAGAGAGCTGTCGCCACCGGAGACCCATTATGATTTGCCAAACAAGTTCACATTTACAGGAAATGAAAATGAGAACGAAAGTTTTACGGGAGGCAAAAAAAAAAAAAAAATGCAGTCCAACCTCACTGTTTCAACGGTACAAAAGTAAACAAAAATAAATAAATAAAAACAGAGGGGTAGAGGAGACGACAGAAAGGCATCTGCTGAAAATGTATATTTTTTTTGCCGTAAAAGACAGAAAAGATTGTCTATCTTTCTGCCAACACTCTGAAAAGTGACAAACCTCCGTAATGCACACAGGCCCTGGGACAAGCGCAGGGGCTCATTTGTGTGATGCTCTGTTCTGGTGCCTCGTCACAGCAGATGTCCCCCCTGGCTACAAAGCGAGATGGTATTTTGGGTCCCGCCACGTTGTAGATGCACGTTGGTTAGCATTCAGCTCCACGCCCCGGGGGCCCGCACTGCCTATGCAAATCTGGCTAATCAATGCACGATATTTACTGCGGCTCTGCTACGAGATAACTGACAGGCTCGGCTAGCGGTGCCAGGAAAAATTAACGTCCTACTGGGTGCAGTGTGTAGGAGGGAGTCGCAGGGTAGCAATGCGGAAAGCGCCTGGCATCTCAATTAGAGGAGGGATTATCAACTGTGGCAAAAGTTAGGGGCAAAATGAGGCAACCCCTCCCACATACGCTAAGATGTAGACTGCCAATTACTTAGATAAAAAAAACTGAAATTGTAGTGAATTGGTGACATACACTGAAAGAGAAAAGGTGGAATTCACTGCAGTAGTGGTCTCAGCCAATGGACATTGTGTCTGGTGCCAATATGTTCTAACCACAGTCAACAAAACTTTGATAATACCATGCTGACAATACATCTGCCAGCTTTCATTTTTTTAATCACTGTCTTTTCTGTTTGAATAAACTGCGATGATAAAAACACTATGATCTCCTACACAGAGAAACAAAGAGTGGTGAAAGTCTCAGAAGTGTCAGATTCCAAGCGACGTAGTCGTCCAGCCCCTTCATGCATATTTAATTCAGCATGTTATATAAAAACCGAGCTGTGGCTAGAAGATGTGTCCAATAGATAAACAGATACATTAAGGAGAAAAGCATTCTCGTGTGATTTTTCACAATTCGCCCATAGACAAGGTCTGTGATGTGATCTCAGTTCTGGGAGAACCGGTGAGAAGGAAGACAACATGATTGCACGCCTCCACACAAACCAAGACAAAGAAGATAAAGACAGAATGCACCTCTGCACAATATGCATATGGCCGCCCCATCTTCTGACCAAGGGGAAAAACAGCTAAGACTTGAGTCTCCTATTGGTCACAGACAAACAATGTGCATTCAAAACCATTACAGTCTTGCTTTAAGCATTTTTTATACTCCAAACCATGCAGCAACCAGGCTAAAATGTTTAGTTATATACGATTATTGCTGCTGGTGAACAGAGCTCCTTTATGTATCTTAAATAAAATATGCTTTCTTCTGGAAATAATACATGGATAAAAAAACAGAACTGCCCCTGTTGGTGCTGACCTTAACTAAAAGAGCAAGTAAGTCAAGGGAACTTTGCATGTTCCTTATGCTATACTCACAGAGTAATTTAATTGAGGTCAGCTTGGTACATTTAGTGCTACATTTTGGCTGAAAATTTACTGATCATGGCATGAATAATTTTAAATACCAAAAGCTATTGTGAAAGAAAGTAAACATTTACTGAGGGTGGTCACAGAAAATAATATTATAATTTCTACACAATTCAAATGCTTTTGAATAGTAATTTAACATTTAATTTTACCACAGTCAAACAGTACATATAAATCTTGACTGACTGTACAGCATCAGGCCATAGTATTGTCAGAATATGCTGTGGATTTAAGTGTTTTGGTGTCATGTGGCAGCACAGATTAAAAATTTTCCCTCATATTTTGACAGGTGGTGGATTTACTCTGTTGGAGATAAATCCTACAGCAAAGGATTCAGAGCCATTCCATGTAACAAAGTGTGAGATTCCAATCTAACACGAGAGGTTGCAAACTCGACGAAGAGCTTCGTCGCTCTCAATGGCTTCAGAGGGTGTGAAGGTGCAATCGCACCATGGATCTGAGCAACAGCTATCTATAGAATCCTTGACTGCATCAATGTGAAGCTGACACATAAGAATGAGGCAAAAGGGAACTGAGAAAGAGGCACAATTGTATCCTTTTCACAAGCAACACTGACACCATGACATCCTATTGAAGCTTCCAATTTACACTGAAACTTTTTCTTAAAAAAAAAACTGCCTCTATCACATGCACAATATGTGAAACACAATGGCTATGTGGACAGCAAATATTTTTAGGTAACTTGCATTAGCCTGCCACTAGCTGATGCATCATACCAAATTTCAAACTGAATGATGAACGCATTTCCTTCAAAACATTGTTTACCTATTTCTAAAAAGTGAGGGTCAACTAATTTCTAAGTCCTGCCATTTTGTAAGGAAGTGACCTGTCGAACAGAATGGCAATCAGTATTCAAGGTTACATGAACTCAGGCGATTACTTAGCCATGTTGGCCAACACGAGAGACAGGCATTTGAAAATGTGGCCTATGTAATCTTCAGTCTTTATATCAACCACAAAATTCAGGTGCAGTTGTTAATTTCATCACATGGTTGAACCACAAAAAAAAACAGGCAGAAAAAATGTATACTACCAAGAAAAATGGGAATGTATGAGCCAGTAATATAGCCTGACAACTAAACCGCCCTTGAAAGAGTTCTTGCACATTTTGATCAATGATTTAAGAATTCCCACTCTGACAAATGAAATAAATGTAATGCAAGATTTACTGTTGCTGCATTTGCTCTCACCCACTTTAATAGTAAAAGTAACCTGATTTCATTTTAATACCTGCAGATTTGTGCAACACTTTCATAACATAAAGTCTTGAACTATACAAGGGTTCATTTTGTTTCCATGGTGTTTATTTAGAATTTAGGACCACAGTGATTCAGCCAGCGGCCATTTCAAGTGGATAAAAACTACATGGCCACCAGGCGACGGCTGGATGCATTATTAACTCCCCGAAGCTAAATATCCTGATGTCCTGTCATTTTTTTCCCAACAGCATATTGCTCTGTGACCTACGAACAAGAACCATGAATAACAAATAAACCAATATTTTGTCATATCTGGATCACTGTTACATCCTTTTTTGGCCAACAGCAACAATCAGTTTTGTACTGTGGGAGCAAAACAGCTATGATACCATGGCCAGTTTTTCATGGCTCTACAGTTCTTTAAATGAATGCAGCACCTGAAAGCCCCAACATCTGTCATTTTGACTATTTGATAAAATAGTTAATGCAGGAAGTGCAGTCAAGCCTTTATTTGAATGGGCTATGAGTCTCAACAAACGTAACAAGGAAAAGTAACCAACGAGTGATATCTTTCCATATCTTTCAGAATGGCAGAGACATCCGAGACTTGGTGAATGCTGCCAAATTCATGGGCTTGGCAATTCTAGAGTCAAGACAAATGTGTAAAAACAATTACCATTAATATTACATGGGAGATCAGTAATTCCAAGGCAATTAAGTTGCCAGTGCTTTGTTCCTTCACAGATATTTGCAGTTCACTAGACGGCTTCCAACAAATCAATTTAATCAATTTCCATTAACGATGCCTGCTACGGGTCTGTTATATCAACATGAGAAAACACTATTTGATATCTTCATTTTTTTCAACAGATCAGTTCTGCTAACACCAGAATGCCACTCAACAACAAACGGAGACAAATTGAACTGAATAGAAAATAGGATGATGTTCACTAGAGAGCCCAGATGTCAGTGTGAATAAAAAGAGCCCATATTTTTAGTTAGTTTATCTGTATTTATTTATTTATTTTTATATTTATCATGCATCCAATACTGCTTATTTATTGTCAAAACTGGTAAGGAGCTGGTCTTGTAATGTAAAGATCACAGGTATCGATTCCCAGGTAGGACACTGCCGTTGTACCCTTGAGCAAGGTACTTAACCTGCATTGCTTCAGTATACATCCAGCTATATAAATTAATGCAATGTAAATGCTATGTAAGAAAAAAAAAAGAAAAAATAGCTTTGGATAAGAGTGTCTGCTAAATGCCTGTAATGTAAAAAAATGTCAAATAGAAACACATAGTCTTCATATACACATTTGGGGTGTATTTTTGCTGATCATGTCAGCACCATTAGCACCATTGGCTTATGAGAGCAGGCAAACCCAATGTGTGATAGCTGAGGCATGCATTTGTGGAGTCCTCACAAACTGCATACATACCCCTCAATACTGGCATTAACACAGACACCGTATTATGTATTATGTATGTGTGTATGTATTATGCCAATGTGATTTTATTTATAATAAAATTTCAATTGCTACTTTTGAAATGTTTGCCATCCAATGATATTGGCCATAAATTCCCCAAATCCCACCAAACACATCTATTTTTTTTAAATTTTCATTTTAATTTAAGTGACATTTAGCTCTACAGTGAGCAACATGCATATATTTTTGTTGTATATACATGTAGGAATATAGCATAGAAATAAAATTGAGAATTATTGTTGCGATGAAACAAGGCGCCGAGAAAGGCTAACGACATCACCTTCACTTTCCATCCCTGACAATCATCGCTTCACCTTTTTCGATTGGGTCACTCCAGATTGGCACTATCTTGTCCAATCTTGACTTTGACAGAATGACAAGAAAACAGCTTGTATTACAAGGAGAATCGATGGCATGGGTCCAGGTCCCTCTCTAAAAACTGTAACACTTCTCATTCAATCTCCACAAAGAAGACAAACAAGGCTCTGCAAGATATCCAACAACGAGGCCCGCTCTTAGCTTCAGTGATGTCTCAAACAGAAGAACACTGTGCTAAAGCCACTCAAATTGCAAAGTGCATCAGCTTGGTGTCTGCATAAACACACGTGAAAAATTCAGTTTTTTCCCAGTCAAATCATATGACTCTAAAAGCACAAATATTATATTCTTTTCTATGTTTTCTACCTTCTTTACTTGTGGGGCTTTAGCAAAATTCAGAATTCTATTCCCTTCCAAACGCATAACATAGTCTCAGACTCATACCAAACTCTAATTGCCATAAGCCATAGCAGGCAGTTTCAAACGGGGTCATTCATCTTCCTGTTTAAAAGGAAATGGTCGTTGGCCTTGATCTTTAATCATTCTCCTGGCGCTGTACACAAGGTCATGGGGGAGCTCATGACAAACAGTCACAGAGAGCTCTCCCCATTGTGCCCTGGCTAAAATTAGAAGAAAATATACAGTTTGTTTCAATTACAGATTCGAATCTTAAGTGGTGTCTTTTATTGCCAGGTACTGTTTAATATTGAAAGGTGGGGGAAGAGAACCGTGGAGATAAAACGCACTGCCTCGTCTGCAGAGAGCCTGGACGATGAAACGACGAGGCTGAAGTGAAGGAGGGAAAAGATTAAGATACAGCAGTGACATTTAAATTACCAGCACGCCGGGTTTATGCACAGCGGCTGACTTGCTAGCCTGGCTTTATTAGACTAACACCTTGGAAACGTTGGGAAGTCTAATTAGAAAAGCAGGGTGAAGAGGACTGAGGACTATCAAAGAAAGTTTCGGCTTCTGAAAGTGGGAGTCGGTGCGTTTCTCATATATTAAATTAAAAGAACAGACCCAAGACGCACACATTTCATTACTGAGAAATTACAGGGCCAGGACAAGACAGCGAATGTCTTAGTATCATGGTGGAATAATGACTTTTTTAATCAGACTGCTTGACTGCTTTAATAAGTAATAAGCAATAATTAATAAGTCAATAATGTAAGAGTATTATCTTTAAGTACTATTTTATAACTTTTAAGAACACTATGAGTCAAAAGCAAACCCACACACCTTTACAGAAATAGAATATATGCTGTTTTATATTTTAAAATAAAATATATCGCAGGCTCATAAAAAGAATGACTTCATAGCAACTAGACATACAAACATAATCACTGCCTCCAGATATCGCCAATAATTTTTTGAATATATATTGCTCTGAAATATATTTGCCATATTTTCCGAAAGGACAAGATATTGTCCTTATATATAATATATTTCAGAATGTCTGATAAAAATGGAAGATTTTCCTGGGAGCGTCTTTTTGTCTGGCTGTGGCTCGGTGCCGATAAAGTGAAAAACAGATCATCGCGTTAGCTGCAGGGAGTTTAAAAGAACAGCACACTGAATGAGTGCGGATGCGTTAAATCTAAACGAATGTAAAGCACATTTTATGCGAGTGACCTTCATTGTGCAGTATCTGCTTCTTATAAAACGCGGAACAGCCCTGGCCCCCGCGCCCGCCTTCCATCGCAATCGTTTGTCGGTTCTGCTTACGGGTACAAAACGTCTCTTAAAAGGATCGAGTGTATTGTGATCTCGGCGCACGGTATCATTGTTTAGTGTACGCCAGAGATTCGAGTATCTGGGAGAGAAATCTCGGCCCAGCTGCAGGGGAGGGGCCGTCTGCTCCCAGCGTTGCGAGGCCAGACATTTCTCAGTTTACTGTGCACTGTCCACAGTCCCCGGGATCTGCAGACATCCAGGTCTCCGTCATGGATAGTGAGCGATCTCACGCTCAAAGCTGGGTCAGGAGATAGTGGGGCCTTAATGAAGGAGTCTACAATGAACACAAGCATGAGGGTTGGGTGGGGGGGACACTAGATTTATTATAAACACCTCATGACCGTGAAAGCTTTATACATAAGGAGTGTATTTCTTTTTGCCAGAGGACGCAACATGTTCCTTGTTAATTCATGGAAAAGATAACCTCAATTTTTATGATAATACGGGGTAAAAAAAACAAAAACAAAACAAAACAAAAAAAAAAACAACAAAATGCAATTAACATTGAGAATTAATTTAACTGTTCCACCTGGAAGCCATCCATTATATTACAGCCACTTAGCGCACCCCTGTTCCTCTATGATCTAATTTATTTGCTGCTGCTCTTTGCCTAGCGTTCATTTATCCTGTCTTATCCAGCAAAGTGACACCCCACCCCAGCGCTGGCTTTTGCATGCGAGTGCCATGGTCATTACCCATGGAATGGGGCCTATGCCTAAGAGGGCTGCTCGGGAAATTCTCACACAATCCATACAGTAAATTAGGGAGATGTGGAAAGTGCTGACACAGAGGAAGTCCCACCGTAACACACTTTCCCTCTTGCAAAGGTACGTATTTCCATACCCTCGTCCCTTCAACCCATTACTAGCACACGGTGACAGATTAGGCTCTCAAACCAGGAGAAATCAACGCGTGTCAAAAGAAATGATTTCCCCTCCCGTCTACATGGTGTCAAAAAGTCACCAGGTAAGGCTAATATCAATCTTTACTGACTGTTTTTGAAGGGCAGGTAAATTGGTTTGATTGCATTTTTTTTTGTTGCTGTGGTACATGCAAAATACATACGCTTGAGAAAAGAAAAAAAAAAAAAAAAATTGCCAGCCAGATGCCTTCTCCTTTGTCAAAACACAGGAAAATCATTTATGATGCAGGGAATGTGTTGGGGGTCACCTTCAGTGCCGGGATATGTATAGAAAAATATTAATGATTTTAAGATAACATAGCCTATGAGAATGCCTTAGCACACAGCAGCAGCTATACACAGTTGTCTCAGGAAACCCTATGAGTCTGCCCTAAGGGCATTGTAGATTTCCATATAAATTTCTGGTATGACTTGTAGATTATATGAAGTCAAGCATAATAGCTTTTTAACACGCTACTGTGGATTTTTGGGTACTATATTTCTGCAAAGATATTTTTGACTTTATATAACAGAGTTCAAAAGGTGTAATGTGTTAAGGAAAACAGAACGGGTACATCTCCTAGTTTCAAAGCTCAATTTTACATCTTCAACAGTCATTTTTCACAATATCTGAACCTTCTCACACTTTTGACACCCCAAATGGTAAGACTTTGTTCTGTATCGCCATATATGATATTAAATGAATTTGGGTGACACCTTAAGATACACAGTAAGCAAAGTACATTTGCTTGATGTTCATTATCATTTTTATTTAGGTTTTCAAGCCAAAGCTTGGCTAGAATACTGAAATATACTGCGGTTCATCTGTTCAGAACTTTTTACATTTGAAGTAACATTTTTTTCAGTGGTGTTAGAGCACACTTGAAATTGGATGAGCAGAAACAAAACTAGAGGTGCATCAGCAGTTTTGATTTAACTTTGCAGCAAACACATCTTCATGCGCATTATAAAAAAAAATTAAATAAACAAATCAGAAATCACTCAACAGAAATCGGTCAACATTGAAATTCAGTGTTTCAGAATTCAATGTGGCCCCAAAATCGGGTGAACTCCGCGGGAGTGCTCTCCCCAACAGCAGAGCTGCCCTTTTCAGAGTCTCGTGCTTGGGGGGCAGTTCTCATTTGTGGCAGCTGAAAGACGCCGTAGCTGCTACATATTTTGATAAACCAGGTGTGATATTTCTAAAGGTTTGCAGGGGTTAGGCATTGCTTAGCATTCCTTATCCCGTACCAGTTGTCAGCACCTCCTGAAACGTATCAGCCCTCCACACCAGTCCGCTATTCGCTCAGCATCCTCTGGCTATGTAATTGGATTTTTAAGCACAACTCCGGAGAAATATTCGTCTTTATTGTAATGTTGTAGTAGCACGTTCTGCTGACACTGTACTGCTTGCGTCATCAGATCACTTTTTCAGCCCATCGACGGGCTGTTTACTGTATTGTGCAGACTGCCGCAGGAATTCCTCTCTCTCCAAAGGGCTGCCTTCGGTCTTGGCAGCTGCAGCCTGCTCTCATGTAGGGCCAGGGCTCTACATACTGACATATTCTTTCCAAGGAGCACATGTGCTTTCAAGTTGAAAGAATTTAGGAGCACACTAATACATCCCAATTAGTCGATGTGCTCCTAAATTATTTTTTTTCCAGTTGGCGCACATCAATTTTCGGGAGCAAATGCTCCTAAAATGGGAGCAGTGTAGAGCCCTGGGGCTAAACATGGGCCCCAGTGCATGCTGAACTGCGGTTGCGAGCAGAGATGTCATTATCCCCTCTTCCCCTATCTCTGCGGGGAAGTTATTGACCCCAAATTTTTGTGAACCCAATCACCATTGAAGGACAACCATATTTACTCATTTATTTTGTGATTCAAAAATGAGGCCTAATTGATAGCTTTCCGCAAAAATAACATTAAGTAAGACAACAAATACTTAGATTAATCTGTCTCTTTTACAGCATAGCTTAAGAACTGGCACTGCTAACTAATGAAAAAACATTTGCAGAACATGAAAAGTGCAGTGAGCTCCCAGTGCGATTTTTCCATTGTAATTCTTGTATTTATGCAGATGAATGTAATTGCTTACAACAAGCAGTAAAACAATCAGACTGAAGCTTTGTTGTGGCTAAAAGCTAGACATTACCTTTGAGAAAACACATTTACAGAAAGTCCAGAGCAAAGTGATTTCCAAAGGGAAAGAAATGAATTACTACCAACACTCTACGAGCAAGTCTATAAGCAGCTGTACGAAGCAATACACTCACACTAAATTTCACCGCAACATCAAACGGAAAGCAAGCACATTTACATACACTGGCATACATATGTCAGCACCAACTAGGTAATTAGAAGTGGCCTTAATATAACGGGATGATAAATCTCCTAGAGCCCCATTACTTTCATTAGTGCTCTAAATCAACTCATTCTGCATGTTTTGACTTTGGGTTGGTGCTGTTTGTTTTCTCAACACCAGCACACTACATTCCCACAATGAAAGATGGCAGTTTCTAAGGGCCTCATCATGGTTTTAATATGTATGCATTTTTTTTTAGATCATGACAATAATAATTACCTTTTTTCTGCCACACGAATTGTTATGAGATGTATGTATATGCATATTTTCCATATTTCTGCATCTCAGATTTGTATCTCAGATAACCAGCAGAATTTTACTTTTACAGCCTCAACACTTTCAGGGAAACTTCTAGATTTTTTTTTTCCCACAAGCATTATTGCAAGTTCCAAAGATGTTCGCTTGCAAGTCTATTGTTTTGATTGCAAATTGTGGGCCCCGGGCAGCCATTTCACATGCACTTCATGGCACAGATATCTGAATCTATCGGTATATGAAATCAGAAAGCGGCCTGCACTGGATACAGTATGTATCTCTGGCCTGACATTTAAGACCTAGGGTTAATCCTAAACATTAAATGGTCTGAGAGCTCATCAGTATATGGAATAGATTTATCTGAGCCCCTCTGCTTTTAGTGCCCCATAAATTGCCACAATAACACTTTTACTGTGCGCAGTAAAGGCCTGTTAAATGAACACATTACATCATGTGCACACACTACCACAACCGCTCCACAGTCAGCCTGTGAAAGCAAATAAATGTCATACGTGGGTGAACTCTCACTGTCTTCTTCCACTTCAAACAAATATTTAATATGTTAAGTAATATTCCGTTTTTAGAGCGAGTACAACTGAACCCATGTTTTTTTCTGTTTATTTTGCTTATCACTACACAGTGATGACAGCACAGCTTTTTAAAATTTTTTTTTAGAAACCATTAAGTTAACTAGAGCCCAGGCAAGACAAAACGTTCTGTTCTGGTTGCAAATAGTGCTGAATTTGAGATGAGGGTAACTGAAAGCATCCAAAGCAAAACTAATGTGGTAATCAAGGTTGACATTCCAGCACCGTTCCAACACAAGCTCTGTTTCGCATGAAACTTGGGAACAAGCAAATAATACTTTGACCAAAGAACCCAGTGCACCATAAACTGTCATTTTTCTTGCCTTTTCTTCTCTTCAGTGGTGTATGCGAGCTCAACAGGGAGGGCCATTGAGAGTTGCTTGCACCCTAAGGCAAATGTGTGTCCCTCCTACGAGATACTAACAGACACACTGCACAGACAAAATCGAACCCCACCGCCCCACCCCCCTGGTGCTTTTCTCCAAGGACAAACTGAAGCAAACAGAAAAGTGTTACCTTACCACACTGAAAGACAAAAATCACTCAATTATACATCAATTATTAAAGATTTGTTAGAATTTACCATTATACTCCCTTCTCAGTTTTTACGATATTCTACAATGACTGGCACTAAAGGAAAATGAAGGACATAAGTAGAAGATCAACAGAGCAAAAGAATACTTGTTCATCTAATCTTCTTGAACGGATGATTTTATAAATCAGTTCAATCAGTTAAAGTAAAAAACCTTATATGAACAACATTCCATGAAATAAACACATGCGCACGCACACACACACACACACACACGCACAGGCCACATGCACATGAACAGTTACAGAGCACACAACCACAATTTGTCTGTTGTTCATTCACCGTCCTGTGAAACCTCAGTGTAGTTAAATGCATGCACATCAGTAACTACAGTCTTGAAAATAATCACATCATGCTGCAGCATTAAGCTTTCCAGACTTTGTAATGTCTGTAATTCTGCCTTGAGCTATACAGTCAACAAAGCACGACTGCACACAGAGTCACACTTAAATGAACATGAGACATACTAAACAATGCCTTGACCCACACTTATGTTTCACACATGGACTTCGCCCCCTTAGTCACCCAAACTCCCTTTAAAGTATGCCCTAATTTATGTGATTACACCATTTTCAGACAGGGAGTACTCAGCTCATTCAATCTTCTTGAGAACAGGACATTCTGAAAGCTACAAATGGACCTACTGTAAAGGGAAAGGACAGGTAGAGTCAATACAGAACGACTGTCCCCCATAATCAGCGTGTGCTACTCAGTGGCACGCAGGAGCATCTGAAATCTTCTGTAAAATGAATGGGCTCATCAGGCTTTCTATTTGTGCTGCTCTGCATGCTCCTTCACCCCTAACAGGCCGCATGAGGCATCGCTTCATCTGTCTCCCTCCGTCTATAATTAGGATGCCACACGTCTCTCCGCCTGGGAGAACGCATCACTCTGACTCAGGAAGGTCAACAGAAAGAGGGGTGAAAATCGTGAAACGTTGGCCGAAGCGATGTTTCCGTTCTCCCTCCTTCTTCCCCAGGTTCTGCTCTTTATGCTAACGCCAGCGCCAGGAGCTTGACAGTTCTGACCTAATCGATACAGCACCGCCACAAATCTCGTGGCGCTTCCTCGAGGAAAGGATACATGAAGATACCTGGGAAACTGAAAAGTTTCTTTGAGCATGTTTTTCAGATGTGTGCATTTACAGTGTCACTGTGTCTATTTTGCCAACATGCATGAAAGGACTGATCTTTTACTGCACATTATTGTTAGCTATATTTACATTTTAAATTCCTCTTGACTGTTCTTGGTGCAATGGTATTAATACAAATACTGTAAATAGGTTATTACTCACAGTATATGCACAGAATAAAGTGTTTTAAAACATATCCTTTATCTGTGAAAGGTGGTGTCCCCCAAATCCCAAAAGTGCCGCACTCAAATGCATTAGCCCAACTGTCTTTGTTCTTTTTCTTCCAGCCCCTCCTTCCTCCTTAATTAAGGAGAAAACAATGAACTGACCTTGTTCCATTTTCAACAGAAAACCAACAGCACAAATCTTATATAAATAGACGCAGCCCTGAATATATCTTCCGACACAACACTGGGGATGGCGGCACACAATTAATTTACTTCCAAACGGTGACAGGCAGCTTGTTTACTGATCCTGTTTGTATGAATTAAGACAGAAAAGCAAACATGACGGGCAGAATGTTGACCTGCCAGACTGCTCAGTCTTAATGAGAATTCCCTTGCTGCTTCCACTCAACCACCTCCCAATTCTTCATTCACAAGATGCTCTCATTCCACTCCTTGGAAAAACTCAGAGGGAAAACGGGGAGCAGTTGCAGCCAGGCTAGCCACCACACAGATAGCCATCACACACTAATATAAAAGCTACAGAATTGCTGGTTGCAAAATAAGCTTCCATGATTTTTTGGAAGCAACTCGGTTTTTAATATTTTTGAGTAAATTTCAATGATCTAAAATGAGCCTAAACAAAAATATATTCACTAAAACATTTTAACAACTGGTTATAGAAATGCTCAATGCCAATACAAATGTCTCACTATCCATAAGAAATAAATAGGTTGGAAACATTTTGTTATACAAATAGTTTTGAACCCCGTAATACAAAGTGTGGTATAGTGTTTTCTAAAAATTGTCTGTATGAGTTATTTTACTGTGAATTTTGATGTACAGTAGACAGAAAACATTCTGACTAGAAAATAGGAGCAACACAATATCTGGTGAGTTAACTCATATTGTCACAGTTCACTAGGGTTTAGAAAAAAACAGTTTCGACTGCAAGATGAATATGGTAGATGTCAGTGAATGTGTTCATGTGCTTCCAAAAAAAGTACTGCGGAGTACAAGAGCATTAGTCACCGCACTTTAGGGTGCATGATCAAAGAGCAAACTGTTAAATGTGTAAAACTTAAAGAAGTTGCAGCGGTACAGCCGGCAGCATGCTGGAAGAGCGTGATTACAGTGCATGAGTTATCTAATATTTGTCACACAGAGATGTGTCAGAGCGGGTGAGTATGAGAACGTGCTGGAAGCATCTGTGGGTGTGTGATCATGGGGAGCAGCGAACGCTCCGATTCATAATGCACCATTTTATTTCATTTTTCAGACTGCCTGCTTGGCGGTACACTGGCGGTACAAAGCAGAGACCATTTGGAACATTGCCTTTTTTTTGTCAGAGAAGCCAGATTTCCGTAAACAAGGATGTCGCATCATGGTTATGTCTGAGACGCTTAACCAGATAATCTTCTGTAATATTCTTTAATGTAAAAAAAAACGTTGCACATTAACATTTGTGTGTTCATCCAAATGATCTGTCTAAATACACAGTGTATGATTGTGTGAACTAATAAAGAATAGCATGCCTGTACACATTGACCATCTGTGAACACATCAAAAATATTTTCTAAAAGTTTTTTTTCAGACCTTTTTGGTGAATGCAAAATTTTTGGTTTGAAAAATTTACAATACTCATAGCCCAGTGAAACAATCTCAAGTAATTTGGGAGTGAGCATGTTTTCTCTTTAGTATTACAGAAAGAAAATTCAGCATGACCTTGAATGAGCAATTTTTTCTCAAAGACAAACATTATGCCTTATGTATAGAAGTAGCATTTTGCTAAAATATTGCATGATTGGCATTACGAGTAGCCCGTAATACAATTTGCCATAAAGACCAAGTAAATGCCCTCAGGGCATGTTCAGTATGAAGCCATTTCATTGTTACACGTGCCTTTTTTATGATCTCCTGATTTATTACAATTATTATTATTTTTTTTTGGCCAGAAACATCTGCTGATCCAAATATGATTTGTATCTCCTTTGTTCTACATCTTGAGACTGAAGTGAGGTCAAGTGTATCAGTGAACACTATAGATTTTTTGAAGAGGACTGGGCATTGCGCTTCCAGGAGAGTGTGTCAATAATAATATCCAACTCCACAGGGTGATAAAAAAAGGGACAGGAACTTCCCTTCTCTGCAGCTGTACAGTTGTAAAGCACTACAGGGCTTATCACATTCTAGGACCTGAAGGAGACACTAGGTCAAAGGCTGTGAAAACAGCTCTCAACCCGGGTCAGGACAATACCAGGACTTTGAACAACACTACACCCCGTGCCCTGAAAATGCTGTCAACACCTGTTTGTTTTTCTCAATGAAAAATCGCTTTCCACAGTTGATAGTTGACTGGTGACTTATGATGTAAGCAAAGCAGTTCCCAGGGAGTGGCAACAAAAAAGAAAGACACCATGACGAATTACAGTTAAGCCATGGCCTTGCCAGGCGAGGGATTTTCATGAAAATCAATTAGAGGGGTATGAAAAAAACAACATTTTCATAAACAAATGAGGAGCATGCAGAAGACCTTGCTCCGAGGCAAAGTATTTTGCATGCATCATGTCTGGCAGATCACCCTTTCTATCCTTGCGCACCAGCGAGTCTGAGCAACTTGCCCTGGCCCCTTCGTGTCCGTACTGTACATTTTGCACTCCGGCCTGTTTGCGTTGTTTTCAGCATGAGGGGTTCTAATTATTTTGCATTTCCACGAGTGCCTGTGTGATCTGTTGCTGTGACTGTACATCACGGCGCTGTTGGAGACATAAAAGTCTTCCCGCCTCTTCTTGGCAGATGCTCTGAAGAGAGTTATGGCTTTAATATCGTGACCGCCAGGTCAATTTGTTCTCCGGTGCCTATGAAATGGCCAGCGTAATTATATTTTGCCAAGCCCCAGACATTTATTGGCTCACAGTTAAAGTGTATTTGCAAAGCGCTCTGTTTTGCTGTCGTGAGACCGGGGTATCTGTCTGAGAAAAGCGTAGGAAATGGAACAATTTTGTTCCGTCTTTAGCCACAGGACAAAGCACAATGAGACTGAACACGTGTAGCCTACTGTACGTCTGGAATTAAATGTTGACTTTCATTTGTGATCTCACGTCATTGTGCTTCCGGATAAAATGAGCCAAGGCATCGTGTGTAAAACAGGCAGAATTAACATAAGCAAACAATGTATCAGGGAACTTAACTCAGAAAAGTACCATTATACTGATATTACCTGTTCATATTAAGTATACCTGTATACATACGGTATGTAAAGCTAGAATACACATGTGCATTTTTACAGTACTTAGTTTTCCATCACAAAATCATAAAATGACCTAAAATAAAATTGTTTTTTCATGAATTTTAAGCTGCTTCCATAGTCACAATTATATTTCTCTCCTTTTTTGAAACTGAGTAAAGGTCTCAAACTAGGCCGTTGGAATACATGTGCCAGACAGACGACACCTCAGAACCACAGAGTGGTTGTATTTTGTAAAACAGAAATGACTCACTGTTCTAGCAAAGGCTGGAATGAAAGCTTTGCCTGACCTTAACCAAATGAAAATGAATGCACCTGTTAAATTACCTGCTTAGGCTCGAAACATTTGCTTTTCATATGCATTGTCCTCCCACACCTGTACATGAGTAACACAAATTTTCACTAATTCTGAATTGCTCCAATGTGAAGCAGATGCTGTCTTATATCAGTAAAAAACCAAAAATATGCAATGTAATTGCATAGCTGATCATCTTACTGTTGTGTCACTGCAAATAGAATCCTCAATTTCACCTGAAATCTAGAGTGTATGACAGGCTAATTTTATGTAGTTTATGAGTTACTTCATGTTTTTCAGTACGTCTTTGGACTATTTTTCATGGATCACAGTGTTTTGTAAATTGTTGAATGCTGCATGCCAACCTAGATCAGTATAATTACATAATATCACAAATATGCAGCCACCCTTACAATCCTAATACCAGCATGAATCAACCAACAGCCATTAACACATTACAATTACACTGTGTTTGATAAATCTCTTGTCTTCTTTTGTATATGTGGGACATAGGGTCACATGATGTGTCATTAAAAGTAAGGCGCATGATTGGTAGAAAAGTGCTGGCTTAATTTAGGACCACACAGGAAGGAGGAAGAACCCGAGGGTAATACCTGTATGGTGGGCGGAGAGCGCTGCTTGCGGGTGGTGGTGGTGGACATGGTGGTGGTGGTTTCGATGAAGGTGGTGGACATCTCGGGCGGGACCGAGGTGGTGGTGGCCGACCCCAGGACAGAGGGCACGTCGCCCACCAGGCGCACGCTGCCGTTGATCTTGATGTTGGGGTTGCCCTCGGCGGCCATGTTGAGGACCTTTAGGCCATTATAGTACAGGCCGGAGAGCTGGCCCTGGAATGGCCTTTTTCGGTCATTACCCCCAATCGTGATGGTGGCCTGGGTGTTGAATATTGTTAACTGTCGGCCTAGGAGGAAAACCAGAAGGTAGTAATTCAACTGACAGCACAATGTCTGAGGTGTGCAGTTTATTTTGTAAAATGGCCTGGTGTATACATACAGTGTGTGTGTGTGTGTGTGTGTGTGTGTATGTATATATGTATTTGTCAATGCGTTTTAAAATGAGCATTTACAAATTATAGAGAAGCAATCAGTTTGCAGTTTGTTTGCGACATGCATTTTTATGAGGGTTCCGGTTGTGCCGTTTAAAAAAAAACAAAAAAAGACTATTACCTGTTTGAACCAGTAATTAAGCCCTGCTACTGTCCAAAAACAAAGGCTCCTTGCCATCTGTTACAAGGGTGAAAGGCTGAGACCAGAGTGAATGCCTCAAAGGCCACGGGAAATAGCATGTAAACTGGGGGTAATGGGGGATTCTCATCAGACAGCATACAGAACTCAGCGGCTCGATGTGTAGGGTTGGAGCTTATCGCTGTCAGGTGTGCGCTGTGTGATCTCTCTCTAAAGGTCATCATTTCCTACAGTCATTTTCATTATTATGAGTTCTAAATGAAAAGGTGATGTGCAAAGGAAAGGTCATATGCTTATGTTCTTTTTCGTAACGGCACCTCTGGGGGCCCTTCAGAACAAGGATGATAGCTATGGCTACATTATTTTTTTTACACAACTTTAAAATTCACAACTGGAAGAGGACACCAAAGATTTCAAGGGTTGTGGTACCTTCTAGTCTGTAATAGAAATTGTTCAATTATGCATCGGTTACTGCAAAAATTATAGTGACAAATTTAAACAATTCTTTTTCATGTATTTGCTAAAAGTTAAATTTATTAAATAAAATGAGTTGTTTCTGGAAAGGGTAAACAATTATTACGAGAAATCAATTCAGTTTAATTGTAGCTGTATGAATATTTTGCACTTAAACACATTTACAAGTTGGGAATGATGCGTTTGGACATGTGACCAGATACCCTTAGCAAAGCCATTTATTCAACTATGCAATTTTAAAATAGAATACTATCAAACTGAATCAATAAAAACACTTATACCAGGTTTAATAAAAACGTCACATGACATAATGAACAACTCCATTACATTTTCACACAAAATAATAAAATCACAGAAAAACAAAAAATAGAATGTAGATTCATGCATATTACAGTTCTAATGGGATTTGAAGCTCACTTTATGTTTTAGACTGTTAAAGGGACTTTATAATCTACTTAAGGAGGTTTAGCAATGACCTTTCAGTGCAATTTATAATGAAATTAGCTCATACCTGAAAAGCAGGCAGGATAAGTACTACCTTAAATGTAATTTACTAGTATCTGTCATACGGGATTAATATACTATAATTAGTACAGTAATATTCTCATCCTGTTAGACAGTAGGGTATCCATATAAAGTTTTTCTTTAGTTCATTGACAGGTTTTCTTTTTTTTCAGTTTAGGCATGCTGCAAATGTAAATATATTAATATTTAGATATCTATTCATATGAACCTTGAAATAATCCAGTCCCTTTAACTTGGTTGGATGAAAATGCATTGTTATGTATGATTTAAATAATGGTGGCACATGAAAAATACAATATAAATTCGAACAAAAATTAAGACATTCATTTATGGGTATGAGAAAGAAAAAAACGACATGATTTTAGATTACTGACACTTTCTTTTGTATGCTTGATTTATTCACTTTTTAAGATAAGAACCACAGGTAACCAGAACTAAAACAATAAAACAAACAAAATGAAAGGAAATTTACCATTTAAAAATTTAAAGATTACCTTTCTCTTGTAGCCATTCTTCTACCGGTCGGGTATATTTGAATGGGATTTTCTTATTAGCCATTTGATAGCGCTCATAATCACTGCTGCCTTTAAAGTTTAAAAACATTAAAAGCTTCAAACATTTGGCAACGGCAACAGCACAGATTCAGTTTATACACAATTAATTCTTGTCATTTGTATTTTCAATTTTAAAAGTTGTTTAACAGTGTTTTTAGAAGATTAGAATTATTTATTATTTTAGAGCTGACGACTTTGTTCAAATATAGAAATACAGCTATGTATTTAAATATTGTGAGGAGAATGGAAAATTGCCCCCATTTCATAAGACATATGGCTAGCGATGAGCATCATCTCATTGTAGTCCATATTCAGGTTGATAAAAATA
Organism: Anguilla rostrata; assembly: GCF_018555375.3. Classification (NCBI taxonomy): domain Eukaryota; kingdom Metazoa; phylum Chordata; class Actinopteri; order Anguilliformes; family Anguillidae; genus Anguilla; species Anguilla rostrata. The sequence continues at coordinate 12,908,792 of NC_057933.1, read as the reverse complement.
TGCCACTAGTCATTAGTATGTATATATTACTGTTTTCATGGCATTAGAACTAAATGCACATGTAATTTAGATTTATTTTTTCATTTCCGAACCCTTATTAAAAAGACATTTAGAAGACAGAAAAAACACCAAAACATTGTCAAGATAAAATAGTTTGACAGTGAAATTAGATAATTGGATTAAAAATGAAATTACCACTGGACAGCACTTGCTCATGTTTGCCAATGACAGGAACAAAAACACAACACAATCTGTTCAGACTTTGAAATTTGGATTTAAATTCAAATAGAACTGCTTGCCACAATACACGGACCTTCAGTACAAGTGTGCCAAGAGATGCAGAGCTTTTGTAACACAGGTACAGTCCTGTAGACAACTTGTACAGATTGGACCATTAGCACAACAGCAAGATGACTTGGGGGGTGTGTGTGTGGGGGGTAGGGGGGTGGGGGGGAAGTGAAGGGGAGGTGGATTTAATTTTGGGTGCGTAAGCTGCCAAGTCCTGCTGTTCCTACACTGCTGTCAAGTGGTGAAGGGAGACAGGCTGCCACAGGGCACAGTGTGAATCAAATTCCATGGCGCAGGGGAGGGGGCGTCAGGAGGCTCTCTGAAAAAGAGGCCCACCGTCGATGTTTGCGCATCGGAGGCAGCAGGTCGTGCACCCCCACATTACTCTAACTCCAGGGGCAGGCACTCAAACGCCTGGGTGACCAGGACCGTTACAGAACATCATAAAAAACCCTCGGGAAGAGTGTAGCATTCCCCACATACAAACAATATGGATCATCTGCACCGGCCCGGCGGGAGGTGTTAGGGGCTCAACACATCAAGCAACGTCCTCTACTTTAAGAAGCATAATTGTTTTTCATGTTCAGTGAGATAGGGTACGACACCGATTGCTTGGCGAGCAGCATGAAATAATAATTAAAGAAGGACTGCAGATTTATGTACCCAGCATGGTCCTGTAGTTGTTTCTTTGTGCGAGGCACGTCATCTTTTTTTGCCTCACAAACACAATTTGACAGGTGCAGCAATCACAAAAAAATTAACTCACCAAACTGAGACGTGAAGAGAAAGTGTAAGTGCTTGCTTTTACTTGTTAGTCAGAATTAAAGACAAATGCTGATTGAGTACAAGCCTACAGCATGTAAAATGTAAAAAAATAATTTAAAAACTGCCAGGAAATGGATGCCTGCCCATTGTTTGCTCAAAGAGTGCAAATCTATGATCACTAGTTACATAAAGTGCACTATTTTAGCAGGTGTGACAGGGACATTTTTTAGAATCACTGTAACTGAGAGGACAGCGCATGCTCTCCCACTGTGACACCAGCCTGTGACTGTCCTCCAGCTCTGTTCATCTATGGCTACGATTCTGTAGTGGGGTCAGCTTCACACCTGGTGTGAGGTCTCTGAGCTATACTATCACAAAGAGAAGCGGGCAACAAGATGGCAGGCTATCCATTCAGGAAGATATACTATTCAAAGCCATGAACAAGTACTTCCCCAGTAGAGAACAGTTAACAATGCACACTGCACAGAAAAAGACAGTATCCTGTTAACCTATGTTACTCGTGGCACCGTAGGAAAAAGAAATATGCTCTCTTCTGAGAGTCATTAGTTTTGGACCAAAAGTAGTTGCAAAGGGAAAAGTGTTTCAGTATCATTTAAAAGAAATGGGTCAACGAAGAGGCACAATATAGAGAAAATCTATAAATATACCACTGAACATGTAGCCAGGTTCGTTTGGTACATCACAAACATAAATTGTGACAGTTGTGACATGGTCAAGTGCCGTTCATCATTACTGAATCGTAAGTCCAGATCATGCAGGGCAAAACATTTTGAGGTAGATTTAAACAGAAACTTGAGCTTTTTCAGAAACAGGTGGAAGCAGCATCAAAGAGGGCAGGGTGAGAATGCTCAAACGCATACGTGGGCTGAAGGAAGAACAGGTAGCCCATAAAGTATGAGGGTTAATCAAAATTTAGCAGAGCTGTATGCCTTTGATCTAGTTAAATAAAGTGCACGTGTTCACCAGGCTCCTATGGACAGAATTATTCTTGTGCCTTTGAAAATACATAGCACAGCCAGGGGGTGTATAAACATATGCCCCTGATCAGACACTATACAAGTTCTGGGATTGCAAGATGAGAATATTTCTACAGTCATAATTGGCAGTTGTGACATTTGTGCATTTCCAGGTTTTCACTTTGAATAAGGGGTTCAAAAAGGCAAGGTCATTGTAATGGTTCTTCCCCGTCATTGGTGAGGGCTGCAAAACCAGGCTATGCAGTCAATCCTCTGAACATCTTCCGGAAAGATGTTTTTTACCACTGAAAAAATGAAACCCTCGCATTCAGTAATTTCTCCACAATTAATAATATTGTGTCAAGGGCAACTCTTTCTATCCCCTGACCAAAAGCAGTCTGCAACTGTAGGAAAGCAAACAAGTACTGTGCATGTCAAGTTTTCCAACGGAGCAATGAAAACAAGCTGAATATAATGTTCATGTGGCTTTGCATATCTTCTAGCTTCCTGGCACATCTAATACAATTGTATCCGTCCCTGTGCAGTCTGCTTATTTGTGTGGCCCCGTCAATGTCCAGTAAATACAATGCAATGGAGTGCTGTAATGAAATCCACTAGGGCTTCGGTGGGAAGGGCTCCAATCCTCGTCCCAACACCAGCGAGAGCCGTGCAATTTCGCTGCCGCACAGCAGCACAAATCATCTTCCGCCCTCGCTGAACTGAAAGTGTACCCGGAGCGCAGCAGCGTTACGTGAGCCCCCCCTCTCTGTCCCGTCTCTGCCTGACGCTGCCTGGCCCGCTCCACTTCAACAGTGTCAATAGATGGACTCAATTGCCGCCGTGCCAGCAACTGGTTTGCGCACAAAAATGCGCACAGTGTGGGACGTTCACAGATGCCTACCCTGCTTCAAGCTGTGAACATAGGTTATGCAGCCGAACTGTCCACCAGGCTCCCCATGCGTTCTGACTGGGATTGGCCATCTCACTTTCTGTTATCCTCCAGCTTTTAAGCACATAAGACTACAGTATGTTTAAAGGCAAAAAAAGCTAATCCTGCTTTTATCCTCTGCCTCTATTAAAAACCCCTTTGTAAATGTTACACCTGATAGAAATTCCAACTTGTATCTGACATACTGTACTAGTATATGTCCTTTTATTTAAACACACACACATGGTATTTCCTATTATGCCATTCATTTTTGCATGTCATTGAGAGAATAATACACATATGTGCATTACAATTTTAATTAACAATTTTTTAATTTAATACAATTTTTAGAAAATAATTTTCATTTAAATAACTTCTACACCCCACCCTTACTCCCAGAAAGTTTCTTTCTCTGCATTTTCTGAAAACTGAATGACTGTTTTTATGATATATTACATTTTAGCAGGCTCAATCAGCCAATGGTGAAACTAAGCAAAATGTTAAGAGCAGTATATTTATCACAGTTTCTTCCAAACAGACAGCAAATCAATCAAGGTCATTTTCTACCCTGTACCTATTCACTAATTTAGAGAAAGGAAAAGGGCTGAAGAGTCCAACAATCCATTTTTAGATTGCACTTACACGTTTTATTCTTTCTGACTGGTGAGCACAGACTGAGCTCATCTGAGCAGAAATACATCAGCATCGGGGTGGATATACTCCCTTTCAAACTGACCTGCCAGTTCAGCTGGGATCTGTTCATGAGAGGCTCCTCCTCCTGCCTCAATATCTCCCAAAAAACAATGAGAGAGAAAGCATTTATCTCAGCATCCTGGGTGCTTTCATTTATTCCTGGGATTAGACCAGCAGCTCTTATTGAAAGCTTATCTTTTTTCCTCCAAAGAGATTTATAAGGGCGAGAGATTTTGTTTTTGATAGGAGTAATTGTATTTGGCTTGTAGGGTACAAGACTATTTATCTTGCACCTAGGAAATCATTACCTTAAATCCTGACAGATAAGAGCCAGGGACTCTTTGAGAATCACTGGGGTGTCATGTCATGAAATGACGGTCAGTCTTTTTTTAGAAGAAGAAGGGGTGTAACCATATTTTCTGTTTACCTGTCCTGCAGCATTAAGGCCGTTTGTTAAGGGCCATTATATCGAGATTAACCGAGGCAGAGACATCCGACTCACATGCAAACAAGGTCATGCCTGAGGTCCTCCGTTAGGAAAATCCATGTGGGTCCCAGCTTATCATCATAGAGAACACTGTGAGTGTACACAGCTATCTGTCAATCTGATTGCAGACTGTAGGGGGGCAATTTTCTACACTTATCAGCCTCTGAGATGCTGGCATGAGACTTCTTTTTTCAAAGGCCTTGGAAGGTAAGATAGCTGCCGCATATTCTGTTCCAGTTCAGAGGGTGAACCGCATGGGCAGCGTCCTGGTACATCTATCTGAGGAACAGTGTTTCTGTCATTGCAAAGGAAGGAAAGCCTCATTCACATTCTATCGCGACGTGCGAAGAAAGGCAATTGTCAGACGTTCGGCCTCAGCTCAAAAGCTGTGACACCTCCGGCGGGTGGAGGTTGAGCTTTTCAAAACTATTTACGGCCACGGAACATCGCATCCTGCCACGAGCTCGGGAACCTGGGGAAGCACCCGCGTGGCTCGGCACAAACCAGCGTGACCAGCCTTCCTAAAAATAAATAAATACCTGTTTTATTTCCACCCGCACCTATTCCGTCCATCAGGTCAATTATGCATCGGAGCGAGTAAGAGAGGTGGACCTCTAACTGACACGGACGTGGAGGTCAACGGTATCCCAGCAGGACTTGTCTAAACGCGGCGCATCACGCGTCCCCGGCCCTGTCCCCCAGTCGCTGACACATCCGCCCCACGAAAAGCCGTGCATGCAGGGCCGGGGGGAGGCGAGCAGTTGTTGAGCTGAAATAGCGTTCGTCTGAGCCGGGCCCCATGGGGCCCCGGCACTTCACTACCCGCAGGGCTAGCTGCAATAACCGCGAGGCCGAAGCAACATGGGGTAACTGCGTTTGCGCGCGTGTTTCCTTGATGAAAAAGTCATTCAGATTTGCACAAAATGCCACCCTGAGTGGAGCGAGAGCAAGCCAAGTTGAAAGCATCATTTATCAGAACAGTCTTTAAGAGGGAGCAAATAACTGAAGAATGTCAGAGCGTTTAATGGCTCTATAATAATATGGGGATTAAGTCAGCAAAGTGCAGTAATTTTCCATTTTGATTAGGAGGTCAGAGAATCAAAAAGTAAGTGCTTCAAACTCATTTCTATGAAGTGACAGGCTAATTTTTGTCATATAATTCTGTACCCGATGCCCGTGTTTCTGAAAAGAAAATAATTTTTCCTGGATACTGTGGGTCTGAAAGGACACCACAGAACTGTCTTTTAAATAATTATCTCTCACATTTGATGATCTCCAAAATTATTTAACGCTCATTAGTAAATCCCCCCAAAAACTTCAAAGAAATATATTGACAAAAGTGAAGTTGAAACCATTGAAACGTTGGCGATTAAATAAAAAGTGATATATATTAAAGAAAATCTGGCTGGGTACTGTCAGTGAAGTCTCCAAATTTGAGCACAGGTTTCAACCGCATCATGGGCTGGACAGGACTGCAACAGCGCTTCCTGTCTCCATCCCTGACAGGCCGGGACACACTTCCCGGGACATTTCTCTACCCGCAAACCGCTCGTGACACAAAAAACGATGCAGTGATTTGACTGCCATCTGGGGGACCCAGACCGCGGCAACTGGGGAAGTGTAATAGCATAACCCATCGCAGCTGTAATGGTCTGCCATTTTCCCCGCTGTCCCTTGCTATTACCGAGACAGAGACCCGTAAGTGTGAGAGGCAGCGGTTGGAACCATAGAAGCCAAAGCCAAAGTCCGTGAGTGGATGAGCCTCACTGGTGCATATATGCATGCGTACACGTAATGCGCATAAATTTGCATATGCACAGATATACTACACATGCATGCAAACATACACGCACATGGACTCACACACAGACAGATGGGCAACAGGATGGGCATATGGAGACTGAAATTCCTCGCACATACAGTACAAACAAAAAAAATGCATCGACTCACACACAGAAATATATACATGCGTGAATGTGCACATGAATATATGCTTTACACAGTCCTTTCCATATCGTTATAGCAGCCATGTCATATTACCGAAGCATACGGTACAGTACGTCAGTCAAAGATAATCTTCCATGGCACTCTTCTCTCAAGTGCCATGACAATGTTTCTGTCTGTCATTAACTTTCACCATCACTGACAAACTTTTCGTCCTCCCAGTGGGGGAGTATGTGGGGCAACACTGTGTCCACACTTAGTGTAAATGTGGGGTCATTCTCGGTGGATGGCAAAAGGTGATGCATCTCCTGAATATATCAAAGATTATTCAATTTATTATGTAAACCATCAAACAAACATTAATTACTCACAGAGATGAACCACACTCAAGGGGTCTATCATGGACTGATGTAAATTGGCACATCCCGTATGTTCATGTATTTCAAGGCAATTTATATAATTATATTAGTGTGAGCATGAACAAAAAATTGGTAACCCGCTCTCTTGAGGGAGACAGGTGGCTTCTTCAAGTATTCACTCATTCTGTACTGTCACTTGTTTTATGAAAAAGATGATATCTCACATTGATTTCCAGTACAAAAACATGCTCGTGTTGCTCTGGGATGAAACAGAGTTCTAATTAATGTAAATACTCAATTAATTTTTATTAAAAAATCAAAAAAACATTTCCTGAGATGATTCAGGGATTTGTTTATATGCCTTTCTGGGATTTATTATAATCTCCCGCTTGTCTCTTTATGGGAGTGCTTGCTCTCCAAAAACCTCATCCTTGGCTGCACTCCACCTTTCTCTGTCAGTCCCCCCGCCCTCCCATTTCTCTGTCTCTGCACTCCGATTTTCTTCATGCCCTTGTCCTCGGCTGCTCCTTCCCACTCTCCCCTTCTCCTTCTGTCTCAACCTCCCCGCGTTCTGTTTCTCTCTGTTTCGTCTTCCGTCCGCCTCTCTCTCTTCACTCTCCCTTTCACTTTCTCTGTCCCCCACCTACCCTTCCTCTTTCTCTTCCTCCCTCTCATTCTCCCTCTTAGAAACGCTAAGCGCTGATCCGGATTGGACCAGACTGCAGCAGAATATTTGAACCCGCCCCAAAGAATGGGGTAGGAGAGGGAACATTACACAGATTTTCCACAAGCTTTACATTCTTTTGTGGATGCTATACAATCTGCCAGTTCCAATCATGTTTAAGCCTCTTTTGTTTGCGCCTTCATCCTGTTACATATCAGCTTGCCTGAGTATTCATTTGCACTTCATTTTAAATGCCTGCTCCATGGCTTATTGGGAACTGTCAATTATTTTAACCTCCATTTTGTAACAGCATTCCAATTAGCTGACCCAATTTACAGGTATCTATGGTACCATAACACTCAGTCGTGCACCAGCTGTTGTTATGTACCACATTAAACCATCAGAAGGAGAACCAAAGACACAGGATGAAAATAATATTTGTCTTCAAGAATTTTCTATGTTTTTAAATCTTGATAGAACTGTGTAAATGTCACAATGGATTCAGCAAGTACATCATAAAAAAAATTATAAAACCATGTTACTTAAACATTTTTCATAAAATTTAACAAAATCCCTCCATTTATAAACCTGCGGGATTATCCAGATTGTGCATGTGCTGAGAATTTAGAGAGGAGCTCTAAAACTGAAAATGACTTGCTTGCAGAACTGCAGTTGAACAGGCAGACCAGGAATGCAAATACAATAGGTTTCTTCCAAATACTGTAAACTATGGAGGAAAAGGACCTCGCAGAATAAAATAGACTTTGCAATATTCTGGCTGACAGAGCAATGCAGAATTGTTAAATACATAGCAGTGCAATTCATCTGAGCTGGATGGATACTGGATTTGGATTTCTAAGGCCTGCCTTAGAAGAGCTGTACTTTTGTACAAAATAATATTTGTGCTGTTAAGTTTTTCAGAGCTATAGCAGTTGTTTTTGGCTTGAAATTTGGCAGCACAAAATCAATAACAACAAAATAAACTACAGGATGTTTGTAGCCATATTCTTTGTAATTTGTTGACTTTCATGGCCTTAAAATTCAGCCCCAATCAGTCAGTGATACAAGAAAAGCCAATCTGTGAAAGCTTTTATAGTAAATATTTTCATTTTGGAGGAAGAATAGACCAATGAAACACACACACACACACACACACACACACACACACATACATACATACAGCGAGCTCCATAATGTTTAGGACAGAGACATTGCTTTTTGATTTGGCTCTGCACTATTTAAGGGTATTTTAAATCTTAAATAAAGTCATCATATTGGTTGCAGATCTGGGCATTCTGCCTGAAGTCTACAACCCATAAGCTTCACCAGATGCTGGGTATCTTCCTTGGTGATGCCTTCCTTCAGTTCTTGTTTGGTTTGGAGGATTTTTGCCTTCAGTCTTGTCTTCAGTACGTAAATCCAGGTTGGGAGATTGACTATGCCAGTTAAGAACATTTCACTTTCATGGCCCTGAAAAACTCTTGGTAGTGTGCTTTGGTAGTTGGTTTGGGGTCATCGTCTTGCTTCAAGGTGAAGCACCTTCCTGTGCATTTTGAGGCATTTGGTTGGATCTGAACAGATAAGGTGTTTCTGTACACTTCAGAATTCATCCTGCTGCCGTCAGCAGTTACATCATTAATAAAGACAAGTGAGCCAGTACCAGTGGCAGCCATGCATACGCAAGCCATAACACTACCTCCACCATGTTTCACAGATGGGGGGGTGGGGAGTGGAAGGGATGCTTTGGATGATGAGCAGTTCCTTTCTTTCTCCACACTGTTCTCTTTCCATCACTTTGGTACAGGGTAGTTTTCTTGAGGTAATGATGCAACAACACACAGCTGGGAGAAACAGCTGAGCAGCCAACTGCCCAATTACTTTTGGTCCCCCAAAATGGGGGAACAATATATATACGACTGCAATTCCTATATGGTTCACCCAAAATGGATGTAAATTAATGCAAATTAAATCCAACAACCTGCACTTTAACCTCATATTCATTGCCTCATTTCAAATCCAATATGCTGGAGTACAGAGCCAAAAAAACAAAAAATGTGTCACTGTCCAAATACTGCACTGTATATATACCCAAGGTGAGAACAATCAGCCCTATACTTACTCTACAAACACATTTCATGAATTTGTTTATTTTCTGCTTTAGAACTCCTTTTTGCATCATAATACATTGAATATATTTTCATGGAAAAACAGGAAAAAATATAAAACAGCGCATTTTGTTGACTTAAATTATGCTGTCATATTTCAGATGAAGCATTGCTATATTTCATGCTTGCTTTTCCGACATAAATCAGTATTTGTATTGCAGTTCTGACATCAAAATTTCTCAGCTCCCCATAGCTATATTCAGATTTTCCCCAGGAAGTTGAAATAATATATCTCAATTATAATGGCATGAGATGAAAGTAGATAATGAGGATATTTGTTGACATTCAAAAAAAAAAAAAAAATGAAATGTGTCTGTCTGTTCAAACATACATTCATTTTTAGGTTGTTCTGCATCACATAAAATTGCATCTGCAAAAATAAAATGCAGATGTTTGACACTTGCGGTCTCCCATAAAATATAAACTATATAATACCACGAATACCATCTTGCTTCAGTTCTTGTCCTTATAACATAGCATGCTTTAATACTGCATGACGGCTCATAAAGACGAGTGCTTATCCCCCTGAAGCCCTGACAGATGGTTATTCATACTGGCTACTCAGGGATGTTCAGACCGATAGAAGAAACAAAAGTAAGAAAAAATAAAAAAGAATAGTAGTATAATTAAATATTTGAAAAAGGCTCAGTTCCACAAAGGTCATGCAGTGATAGCTCAGTGGGATGGCTGAACTCAAACAACATGGGGTAAGGTTTGACTGAGGGGGCCTTCTGATGACTGCTCTATCAGTTCACATTCTTGAGCGACTGTCTATAATTCTAAATATTTTATCTGCAAGCTAAAACCTTTGGGCAGAGTAGTCCATTTGGCTGACATTTATATCAAAATATTATACAACCATTACATCCATAAAACCAGCATAGATACTCTCTGTTCTGTCACATTACACTAAAACTGGGGCCGACTCCACTATAATGAAGGGGGGTGGGGGGGGGAGGGGGGCATACAAGGTGCTTTCACTGTGCCATTCAATTGCTTCTCCAGTGTCTCTCATGCTAGCAAACTGTCAGTTTTTCACTCCCCGGATTACTTGCAGAAAACATGAACCGACTCAGAAATGAGCAAATTATTAAAGTATTTCAGGGCCACTTAAGCCAATCTTTTTTATAGGTCTGCAGTTTTATATGCTGAAAATGAAGGACCTCAAGCTTAAAGCATTTGAGGCGAGGTCTTGATTGCGCCCTAACCTGTAATTACAGATGAAATGACACAGTCTTTAGAAAGGATATAAATCAGTCATGGCTGAATTACATCCGCTGCTGATCTAAATATTAGCTGCTAGCCTACAGTAAGTAACAGCATCTAGAAGGACATGGCCTTTGCAAAGCTTCACTGACAACAATCAACAGATTGTGAAGCATCAACCACATATTCAGTATTGTGACCAAACTACGCTAACGGATAATACGCTAATGGCTACGCTAATACGCTAATGTTGTTGCCAAGACAGTGGCACTTCCTTCTCCAGGAATTTGGTGTCAAATGGAAAAATGTGAGTGCTAAGTTTAAAAATCCTTTCAAAATGGAGGACAAGAACCAGGATCAGGGTTTTGATTATTCTGCTAAGACTGCTGAACCTGTTGAACTCGTGTGAATAATGTCTGTTCTGCCAAAACCAGAATCTACCAATGTGCTCATTAAGCCAGAAAAAATGACACTGTTCTTTCTCATCTGACTGAGATGTTGGGTCAGGACTATGGGAATGGCATCAAATTCATTGATGTACAGTATTTAGATTTAGTTTTTGCAAAGGTAATGCATTTACAAATTAAATGTAGCATCACCAACAATACTTTCTTAGGATGCTGTAGGAATTCAAACACTGCAGAAATACCATTCACAGCCAATAGAATCTAACTCAAACATTCATGCTAGGTCAGCACTCAAAAATTTATTTTATTAATGAATGCTAATTACCTCTCCTTGACGTATTAATCGCCAATATTCTCCTGAGCACCAGCAAGGAATTAAAATGCCAATATGCTACTTATTTATATGCATACATATATGTGCTATGCATGATTTTAGTGCTACACTTAAACCCCCTTTCTGAATAAAGTGATTCTGACAATAAACCCCAGGAGCAGGAGACTATCACTTCTGCACCTGGGATCTGTCACTTCCTCTGAACGACAATTGAACAGAAAAACCGAATTTCGATTAGAACAGCCTTCAAAACGATGACCAGGGACATCCCTGAATAGGAGCGTTCGCTGGGTGTTCCAGCTCCACATTCTTGCGATTCCTCAGACCGCGTCAGTCGTGGGCATGCGGCTCGCATCCGCAGGGTCGCAGCTGTGTCCCTCCCCCTCTCATCTGACACGTTCCTCGAGACCCGCAAACATAACACATGATTAACCGGACGCCTGATTAAAAGGGTCCGGGTGCTTGTGGAAGGGAAGAGCGTAGGAGGATGACCAGCGCTGCTAAGGGGAAGGCAGGGGGCTGGTGTGCTGAGTGCATGCACTGGCAGCTTCACACTCGCCGGCCATCTCTTAAAGGGGAGAATAAATTGGCGCCCATGTGAATGCTCTTCTCATTTGTTGTTATAGTTACCGTGGAGAATACCCTGTGATGACAGCCAGGGAAACGCAGGCACTGATGACAGAGCACCAGGCCATACGTGAGTCATTTAGCTTTTCTCTTCTCGCACAAAGATAACTTTGTGACGTAGGATGAGCATGGGCTTGAGGGAAGCAGATAGTTATGACTCACCCCACCCTTTTGAATTGTGCATGCTTCAACAGGGCGAATCCTCCCATCTCTTCACCAGAGAAATGTCCATTTTAACAAGGAGCAGCGAATGCACTGGAGATGGCTTAACCCCCAGTTTTGCCTTGTCAGATGTCATAAAAATTGATTCCTTTCCTCGTGCTTGTTTTCTAAGGCGGGGGTGAGAAAATTGCAACCCAAGCTTGTCCCTGATTGGAGGAGGTGGTCCAGACTTTTTATAACTCAAGGAAGAACGGCAGAATACAGATATCAAAGAAGAGGGCAGGGTGTACAAATTAATTCAGTTTGAACCCTGCGGTGATTGTTGGGCTTGGTGAGTCTCTCTTGGTCCAAATTAATGGACTGCAAGGACTTAAGGATAGAATAGGCTGCATTTGATCACCTTATTTGTATTCTGGACCTGCTTTTCCCTTCAACTTGGGAACATGACATACAAGGCTTGCCTTTATTTACCAAATACACCACAGGTTCCACAGTAGGTAACTTAGCATTCAGAGTGTTCAAAGAGAGCTGCTTATAGCCTTTATGTCTTTCATTTCCCTAAAGGAGAGCCCACTGTCCTTTCAGTAATGCCTCCCACAAGACATTCACCTTGTTAGCTTTGTGCAAAGAAAAAAAAAGAAACAGAAAAAATGAAACAGGAGTTCTCGCACAATTTGAATTTCGCCCGCATGTGGAATTTCAAAAGGAGAATAAGAAAAACAACATGTGTATTACGATGATTGCCAGCCTCATATGGAGCATACTGATTGGACCTTTTTGTCTTTCACTCCTGTAAAGTGAAGCACTTGAAAGTCTGGGCATATGAGTTTTTAATGCTTACTTTTACAAAGTGTTTTCTTGCTCAAAAGGATATTACAGAGAAAATGTTAACAAAACACATTCTGTTCCCTTTCTGATTGTCAGTGGTTTAAAAGCAACTGCTGTCCAGTGAGTCTTTCACAAACCATTTCTTTTCTACAAATACTAATGCGTTTATCAGTCAATGAATGGGTAGAAGTTACCTGTGGGGTAGTGCTCATTGATTGGCCAGTTGTCCACCTGCAGTGTGGCATTGCCTCCATTTCTGTTAAATCGTACCACATGGTATTTCCCATCATTCACAGGGGTGCTGGATTCCCGCACACTGATGTCAACGGTCCCAATGTTAAACGTAACGCCAATCTTGCCTTGCTCCTGGAAAACAAACAGAAAACCTCTTCAGTATTCTGGGTTCAGTTTACCTGGTAAACCTGCAATGCCACACACCCATGTGCATACTTTCACATTTCATTAAATGCAAAAACAACCTTGTTAATATTTGTGACCACCCCGCCCCCCACATTTTTTTTAAAAGATTCTCAAATAATCCGTTGCATTAAAGACCTCTGGTGAACTAGTCCACTTAATGAAAATAATTCATCAACCATCACGTTACCACAATCATGGTGAAGTATCTTTTGCACTGATCTAAATAACGCAGTGAAAGTAGCCAAAATCAATGGCACTAAATAAAACAAGGAGAGATAAGGGAGATTAATGGTCACTGAAGGCCCTGAATTATATCGCCCTCACACGGCCGTGTATGTTTCCACACTTTCCTCTGAATTCATTGGTAGAAACCATGATCACCGATTTGAATTCATGAATAAAAAGCCACTGCCCAGCCTCAACGTTCAATACATGCAAAATTGTAACAGCAGCAATTAATGATGAACTGCATTTCAATCTGTATCAATACATTCCTATTCTGAACAATGAAATATGCAGTCCTGTATCAACTGAGGTTCTGTATGTAGGCTTGGACCTATAGTACTATAATTGTTTTTAAAATGCCAAGGACATTGAACAGCACTTTTTCAGACAAAAGTACAAACTGTCATAATGAACATTTCCTAATTGTTCAAGGCTTTATGGGGCTCACAGAGGCTTACTGCAATAGTTGATAAAATAAGTTTTGTCTTATTAACGCTGGACAAGTGAAAGCAAGATTAGTTGACTTTACAGGAAAATGAGCAAACTACGCAAGAGAAATGTTGGGGAAACGCATTAATAATTACTGTAAAATGAATATTCATTCATTGCAATGGAGGAGCATTTACAGACTGGGGGGGCGGGGGGGGGCAGTACTGGGAAACGCAGACTATACACACTTTTTATCCCACCCCTAATCAACCAAAAGTTCTCTTTTCTAAGTCACTTTATGTAAAGGGCAACATATAGTTCAACGTATATGGTCATCCTAGAGCGGTGGTTCCCAGCCTTGGCCCTGGAGTAGCCCTGTGTATGCTGGCTTTCATTCCAGCCACAACCGCAATCCCAGAATTTTAACAAGCTGTTCAATTGGGAGCTTTTCATGTTCAGAGGGATTATTTACCCACTTAAGCCACATTATATCAAAAATAGCCAAGAACAATACAATTCCCATGTTTATATTGTGCTTAGTGTGCTATATCGTAAACAATTGCATTACTGTATTGGGTTCATGTTGGGAGAATAGGGATCCCAGTCCTCAACAAATGTGTATGCAACATACTGTCATGTACTGTACTTCATAACTCTTTCATGCTGCAGTCAAGCGCTCACCAATAAACACTAAGTGTGCTCTAAATCCATACTCTATTCATCTTCAGTACCACATCTCTACCATAAAATATTTATGCAGTGCAATGTCATGTGTTTAATACAATTAAAACAAACAGTAGGACATTTATATCAATTTTTTCTGTGTTAAAAATGTACATATCACAACCAAAAATATATAGTTTCAGGATTTCTCAAGAGTAAATTTGGAAGACATATTACATACAAATGTTTTAAAATTACAATGTTTAAGCATTATGACTAGAGAAATATGTAACTGATTTGAGTATTATATCATTTACAAATGTGCCTTATTGGATCAACCTTGATCTTTATTGCTTTATTTCTCTCTCTCTCTCTCACATACGTATCTAAAACAGTTCAAAAGGTTATAAATCACCGGAATATTTTATATTTGTGCATCAGAATATTTTGTACTATGTCTTTATCAGTGGGCATCAGTTCCAAGATGACACAATAATAGATAAAAATTAGAAATAAATAAATTAGATAGGGGAGAAACGTATCACCATCTTACACATTTATCACGGCTGATCTGTATAAACGGAAATCTAGGCCAGAGTTCTCAAGTTCATTAGGAATACTTTGTTCCTTGAACACAAAGCAACTATGATAAAACTGTATTCTTGCCGATCCAAGCTATTACGCACCATATGGTAGAAACACGAAAGCATATTTGAACGCTAAGCATTCAGTATAATGGGGTCATTCATACTTGATGTGTGTGGTCCTCACAGAGAGACATGAGAATCTGGCAGTGAAATGTGGGTAGTCATAAATACACAGTTGTATTCCCTTTTAGTTTGATGGTCTGGTTTACTATGATGTGATCTAAGGAATACTGCACACCATCTGGATATTTAAAAGCCGTATTTGCAGTTGGTGGAACCGGGATACAGATTGCCAGCATATGGTACAGTATACCAAACTCAGGCAAAGGTGAACAAAAAGAACATTTTATTCTGGTGCATGCTTCCATTTCAAGTATCAACTGGATGAAATTGAATGAATACATGGGAAATGCATTTTGTAAAAAAACCTTCCCTGTGATGGATTGTTGCAATCAAAGGAACAGGCACTTAAAAGTCACATTCTTTGGTCCCATAAAAGCCTTACTTTTTTATCGCTGGAATTCCTTGATCACATCAGGGAACCCTTCATAAATACCACCCTTTCACTCTAATGCAATAGTCAAAAAGTTGCCTTCTACTCTAATGCTTGTACGAATACAATATCCTGCTGTATTAATGCAAAGTAAGAAGTAGAAGTAATGAAAAAGTAGCGACATTGGGGAAAACTAAACTATTCGGATGCACTTTTGCACTGTGTGGCATTTCTGTTGTGCTGATACAATTTTATTTGTTAGTATGGGGGGAATAAATAAATTGGTGAATGTAGACTTCTATAACACGTTCACGATTATGAACATGTTACAGAATACATTTACCAAACAATTTATTTTCCCCCCAAAACTAACTAATAACATTACCAGCAAGATAATTCAGCCTCCAAGCCTGAGTGAAGTGATTGACATTTCCAATTACTTTTTATTAGCTGGTCGTTTGCTAGGTGTAAAAAGAATGTCCTGTCGAAAATATTAAAACAACAAAATTGACATGCAGGGTAAAATTGAACAAGGACAATAAACTATTGTTTCTCCCATGGAGATAACAATAGTACTTTGAGCCTTTCGCACTGTGCATAAAATCCTTCAAATCAATTCAGCAGGGATAGGTGGTTAGGACACAAGACAGTATAATTTCCCCCCGTATAGGCTTTACAATACACTTTAATTGCAATTAAATTATTCCAGTGTTATTTCATTTTGATCAAAGGAATAATTTTCATTAACAATAATCTAAAATAATAAAAAAATCATTTAATTTTAATCCAAATTTTAAAATGGATATATACATATTTCAGTTTAGACAGTACTTCATCACCCTTTGGATAGTTCACCCTTATTTTTTTACCAGTTTACAGGAGTTTGTGAGAGGGAGTTGGAATTAATCTCTTAGTACCTTAAGGCTGAGCAAAAGCAAGAACAACACTGTTACTGGCACTGTTACAATTACAGTCAGAGCAACCCAACCATTTCAGGGCCTCTGTGGTCTTCATGACACTGCACACTGACACAAGTGATACGTTCAGCATCTAATTCCAGGCCAATCAATCTGACTGCATGAAGCTCTTTCAAGGGAACAAATCACACTCAAAATACTGCGCAAACTACATGCCGGATTTAGTTCAGACCAAGTAAACAACAGACTCAACAGAAAAAGTGACATTTACAAAGCTGCAGCTAGTATTGATTCTCAGTAAAAGTGGACAAAAAACATATTGGCTGATGGTAATAGGATAAATCTGATCAAAAATTCTGACCAAAAAACAACAAAAACAGTAATAATGAAAGATATATGTAATGATAAACCTCAGCCTCCAAGTACTGTTTGCTTCCTTAAATCAAACCACGGAAATAATGTGTATATTCCAAATCAAGTAGGACAATTTTATCTGAAGATTCAATTAATTCCCAGTGCAATGTTCATTCCTACATCAAAGACATATTTTGTCCTCCACCCCCTCACTTTTCTTACGTCATTTGTCACATTCTATACAGCACTTCAGTGGCAACTGAAGGACTGCACGGTCACAGCAACACGACCCTCGCCCACGCAGGCGGCAGTGCTATTGAGGCAAATGCACAGTGTCCATATAGTCACCCGCAAGCCATTGATCATTTCCACAATATAAGCCACACGGTGTACCACAGGAGAGATGGCTACAAAAGGAGAGCCACATCTGACCACAGCCGGTAACCTGTAGGGTTCTGGTGATCAACAGCAGGTGTCTGGCAGACATAAGCTTCACTTACCCTCAAAGGACAAAGGACAATTGCATTCCTCAGTTGTGGACTTCCAGTTACATATGTCTATTGACACAGCTTAACTGGAACTACCGATAGCTACGTAGGTCCGATTTCAGTACATAAATAAAAGTTCAAATTAATTTTCTAAAATAATGTGCTGTGAGACTTATATTGTCTTTGAACGTATGTATTTACATTTAGGAATTTAGCATGATGTTATCTACGATGGTTTGTATTTTTAGTATGCACAAAAGTACCCACTAAAAGTTATAGAAAGAGTAAAGACAATTTAGTCTGGACATGAGTGTGCTCTGAATAATGCAACATATTTTCTTCTCATTTCCAAGTGGTTACTGAAAAAAGTGTGAGAGTTAATTTAGCTGTGCATATCCGTGCACTGTAAAGAACAGGAAAGATGCTTCCATGTAGGAAGCATTTGGCATCCTGAAAATGAAATCAACTTTACAGTCATTCACTGCATTACATAGCTAATTTCATGAAAGATAATTTAGATATATGTGATTGTAAACAATAATTTGATAAGCATATATTACAAACAATATTCAACTTAAATTTGTTTAGAGAGGTATTGTTTAGTTATTGTTCAAATAGAGTTGTTGAAATGTTTAATTCTGATAATTAACGAGAACAAGAGGGCATTAACAACAACGTTTACATTGTTTACTCACATGAGATAACTTGACAATAAAATAAGTGTAGCTGGATTGGAAATAGTGAGGTGATGCAGACACTGGGGAACAGAGGCAAACATAAACTCTAAACGATTTCCCAGAAACACTGACAGCAGCTATACACCCCTGAGCCCCATCTCTCATGAGGAAGTAGGAATCTTTTGTGAGTACAAGAATAAAATGGGCACTTTACTTAATGTCACATAATTGACGTACATTACTGGGTAGGTAAAATGTTCAAGAGTGCTATTCGAAGTTAACCTCTAACCCTTTACATCAAAAGGGAGACCATATTTAAATTTATCGCTGGTTTATAGAGTCCTAGTGCAGGATAATGGTGTTGACACTATGTAGCTCAATGTCAACTGTCGTGACTACTCTGATCCTCGCATAGGATATTGTTTGGCTGGTCTCATGAATCTTTTTGCAAAATACTTTATTTTCTCCACATGTATCTGTATTAATTGATATAATTTATAACTATTGTGCGTGGATTTTTTGTACTTTCTCTGGAATCATAACGACTATACCCTAGCGAATATGAAGAGCTATGAGGCATCATAGTAAAAAATTCTGCAGCTAGTGTAAACTAATAGCAATAATCCACACAAAAGAGATCTTTAACTTTATAACTTCAATCAAATGTTCAAAATGAATTTGTTTGATTGCAGCACACACAAACATACACACACACACAAATGTCATGCCTTCAAAAAATGACAGAAGTCATTTTTTAAATGTAGTTAATTCTTTAAACATTATGGACTGTCTAAATTAACTCTCGTGTCTCTTGACTGCTATCAATAAAACAATTGTTGCATTGTCTTTTGTCTTGTTTTTTAATTTTTTTTAAACAAGATTTGACTTAACTTGATTTGACTGTCGGACATGGAACATACAGAGCATCAACACACAAAGAAATTTAAAGAAACTCAAAGAAACGTGTGCAAACAATGTACAGTATATTCTTCATGACAATCAAAGTCCAAGTTAATTTGTGCATTGAGCCTGGAAGGTTATTAAAGGAGATGTTATCTGTAGTTCGTTATTGGAATAACTGAATGTTATCGGTAGTTAAACAGAATATGGTGCTTCAAAACTGCATTGGGGATTTAGTAAATTAAATTGAAACAGTTTCGTAATCAAATGGAATCTGGTCTTCAGATATTTCATTTAATGTGCTGGTGAATACAAGCAAAGCAATTAAGGCAATAAAATAGTGCCTCTCAATCTCATAATTCACTGCCCACTAGGGTAAAACTTAATATGTAAATTAAGTGAATTTATCCAATACCTATAAATGAAATGATTCACATGGTAGAGCTCTGGATTTTAGAAAATAAACTTAGAGAAAAGCATTTGCAACAAAAAAGGATCATGATACCCACCAGATATTTTCCTAATAGAATTATCAATAATAATATGTAGAATCACTGAATTTTTGTAGTACCTCAAGTAATGTACAAAGTGGCGTGCATACTATAGAGGTAGGTCTGAGGAGGACCAGGTGAAATAGTCGATGAGGGAATTAATCAGTGTAATTAGATATAAGAAACTGAAGCCCCCCTGGCAGAAAAGTGTAACTTATAAAGAGCTCGCAAAAGAAGTCTTATAGAACAGAGTAACAAAAATAACACGATACAGTGGCTATACACAGCACCAGGATACAACATCTGCCAGGGACACAGTTGTCTAGTTGAAACTGTTGTCTGTAATTCTTAATCATTCATTGTGACACTAACAGAAAGACTGACAAACAATGTTTTGCTTTCAGATTGCATCTGCTAGAGACCCCTCCAGTTGAAAACAGTAACAGCATTTGCATTTTTGATATAAAATGACCTCTTTCTATTAGGTCTAGAACATGCCTACATACAGAGGCTATAAAATCCTATACTGTCGGCATAGCATAATAGCCTTTACTACATTTTATACAAAGCATCATGGGTATTCACACATCCACAGCAACAAATAGAAAGCTAATTTAATGAACTTAATGAAGTATTCACAGTTCTGTTGCAGCGACGAAAGTGGTGTCAATTATAATGATGCCTGTTTCATAAACAGATTCACACAGTTTATTCACTTCAGATTCACTTCATTGTTTCTTCCACGAAGAGATATATGATACAGCCGCAGAATAATTAACAAAAATGGGACCAGTATTGGATTCATGGGTTGAAGATCTTATGCCCATTTTCAAATGTTACAATCACAATCTCAAAAAAGCAATAGACTACATTGTGATGTCTTTTATTTGTATTAGTGCATGCACACGATATAGAGATTTATCTCCGACCTGACCCAGTAGATGCAGAGGAGTATGTGTAACTGACATCTCTCACAGCTTTTCATTAAAAATTTCAAAATATAAAAACCTCTATGAAACTGTGTACACCAGCTTTGCAATTGATTACATATTTATATTTTTCTTTATTACCCATAAGACTGTCTCTTAAGCTAAAATGCAAGGAAAGAAGAAAGGATGTGGAGGCCCACGGCTCTGTCTCTCTTCCTGTAATGAGAGTATTTAATTCTGTTTCTGTTTCAATGATTATGATATTTGCACACAAACTGTGGCAAGGCAGTGCAGCTGTCAGCACCTTGATCAGGTAATAGAAATGGCACATAAATATAAAGTACAACAGCGCTACAGTGTCAAGATAGTTACAGCAAGAATATAACAAAGATATAACGAGTCTTAAAGCCTGTATCAAATGCTGTATCGTATTAAGACACATGTACAGTACTGTATGACGATGCCCTACAACGGACACTGTAAATGTGTCTTTGTTAACTGGATCTGACATTTAGCTAGCAATCCGCTCGGTACCAGAAATATATTCCTGCATAGATTATAATGACAGGGCCCTGAAGTTACAACGGTCACTCACTTGTTTATTTGCTGACTACAGAAATGTGATTCAGTATCCAGAAAAGTTTGAAACCAGTGATTTGTGCAAGCTAGCTGCAATCAAGGACATGCTTTAACAGAAAATTAAGCATGTGTAAAACAAAATTAAAACATCTGGCAAGCAATCCCAGGCTGATTGAGCCCTTTCTTTGGGCGAGACTACACCCAATTATCCACTGTGCTATGAGGGCAATGTTCACATTTTGCCATAAACAGCAGTTGACCATTGTGGGAACAGTCATTATGCCCATAAGGAAACAAAGGGGAGCCAACAAGGTGACCCGATGTGGCAGTTCCACAGCAGCGCTAAATAATGTCACCACTCCAAGTCATCAGCTGATCTGCCTCAGATACAAAACGGTAAATTGAGAAGACTGATCTCATTTGCTGGCTAAGTGCAAAATCTGGGTTTGTGGTTGCAAATTCGATACACCAAAACCTTTTGTTTTAGATTTCAGATTTTATTTTTTGTAATAAGAACTTGCTTTCCCTTGACAAGTAAAAGCTTTTTTTAGTACTTTTCTACAGTACCAGGGACTATGGGGTGGAGCTAGCAATTTGTGCATTGCTGAAGGGTGAACTTCAAACTTCCTATGAATCATTGATAGCCAAGAAAGGAAAACGACTTGTTTTTTTGCATTTTTGCCAAGATGAAGGCATTTGTGGCACTTTATTTCTATTTAAATTATGAACATAAACTAATCTTAGTCCTGTAAATGGTTCAAGTCTCTTACTTCATTTAAGGCATTTTCCAAGTCTATGTGATGCTGACATCTGCCTTAAATGGGTGAGGATGGGCCAGATTTGGCATCTGCACGAAGGTTAAGGGTTAAGCAATGTTTCTTGTCCGTTTCACCCTTGCTTTCCCTGCATTAACCATGAAATGCAAATCACTTGTGCTTAAGGAATATGCATGATTTCTGTTCATGCTTTTGTTTTATTTCTGTACAGAACATTCATTGTAAGTGGTACATCAACATGGGATTAAAACAGGGTCTGAGAAGCACTGAGGAATTATCTTACAGTATAATAGTTTGAGACTGACAAGAATAGAAGAGTAGAGAATTAATGGAATCAGAGTCAATGGAATGTAGGGGAGCTTACTCTTTTAATTAGATCATCAAAAAGAAGGGCAAAGACATACCACAAAGCAGTCAGATTACTCTCTCCTCCGTCCGATGGCATGAACAATTTATCTATGCATTTCTTTCCATCCATCTATGATCTATACCTGCTTATTCCTGGTCAGGGTCGTGGGAGGTGCTAGAGCCAACCCAGCATGCATTGGGTGAGAGGAAGGAATACATCCTGCACAGTTCACCAGGCCATTGCAAGGCACACACACCATTCACTTACACACCTAGGGGGGCAATTAACCTAACCTGCATGTCTTTGGACTGTGGGAAACTGGAGTGCCTGGGGGAAACCAACCAGAACACAGGGAGAACATGCAAACTCCACACAGGAAAGCTACAGCAGGGATTCGAACCAATAACTTTCTTGCTGTGAAGCAACAGTGCTACCCACATAAAACATGCTGGATTTAGGCCTTTTTCTTAGTTCTGATCAATACACAAGAGACTTCTTCAAAAGGTAAAAGCTATATGATCATCAGAGGTAAAAGGCTGTATAAATTGCGTGTTGTGGCTATAAACAATATCAATTGTGTTGATGAAGCAGAAAGAATAATTAATGAGTATATGCTGAATTGCTTGCCAAAATTCACAGGCTGCAAACCCAAACAGATGTACGGTAATTTTAAATAGTTTTAAGCTTTTTAAGCTAATTTCTAAAACTGTGTTGTTCATCCTCACTGCTCTACCATCATTCAACAACAAGAGAATGTTCCTACATTTAGTTGTTGCATGATGGTAGATTAATTGGAATTTACCAAAGTTTGTTCATGATACCTCATATTGAATGCATACGATCATATAATTTTCAGTTAAGGATTATGTTTGTATGTAATACCAGGGCCCTGGTGTTTCCCAGAGGAGCTGTGCTTTTTTAGGGCATACATATGTTTGATGCAAAAGTTTTTTTAATTGATTCCTTGATCAAAACTGATAATTCACAAAATGTGAATAGTTCCATATTCTAAGACTGCATGCTTTGACTGTGTTAAATCATTTATTTCTACATTTATTTCAATGTGAGGAGAGTGAATCCACCTTGTTGGCAAAGTGCCACACAAAAATACGAGCACAGAACACCTAAACAAATAATTTTTGATGGTTTAAATTGATTGCTGCTTAATGGGCAGGCCTTTTTCCAGACTGAATATTCATACATAAGCCAAAAATGGATGCATAAATGATTAAGAATTCTAGGTCAAGTTTATGAGCTATGGAGCTATGTCTGGCTCCAACATGGAATAGCATTACAACAGTATCATTACAAATGACCTAGTTTTCTGGGTGGATGGATGCGTTCTGAGGGGGCTCTCTGTTAATCTTGTTTTCACATTTGGGTTTTGATTGCCTTTGGACGTCATACAGTATTCAGTCACACGGATTCCACCGCATTTATTATTTAATGCATTTATTTAACTTTTATTGGCTTGACTTTTAAAACCGGTAGGCAAATGATTTAGAAATTGTAAAGAAGGACAGTCGTGTTTATCTACTACACTGCAAAAAAAAAAAAAAAAAAAATTAAAATAAAATTAGGCATACCTTCTCTCTTGTTTTCACATAAAAGAGAGCTGCAAAATGGGGAATTCTCTTCCAGGTGTCTGTGTCTCCCCTGACTAATCTGGCAGACTGCAGGCTGTACTGTATGTATAAGATTAGCTTATTTTGCAGCATTTCCGGTGGGAAAGGCATGAACCAAATGTTATCACATTCAACAGACACATCCATTCCCTCAAATAGCACAATTATACACATTTAATGAATGAGTCAGCAGAGGAATGGAATCATTTCAGCCAATTATATATTGCGAGGCAGTGGCACCACCTGCCTGTCTTGGTGCAATCCTGGGCTGCCACAGTAATTTAGCAGAGTTGCTGATTGGCTGAGCCCAGTTCCTCATTCATTATTTCCCATAAATACTAAATAGCATTGCTATGATCTGTACATTTGGAAACACACCAGGAAGCCCGATTACTATTCACAACTTTGAGCTCTTTTTAATGGTATATGCTTTGGGTGCTGGCTGGCAAATAGTAAACACATTGCAGTACTGTATGTCGGGGATTGTAAAACCCTTCTACATTACACATGACAGTATGCTCACAGTTTGCTTTTTAATTTGATAGTAACATACTGAAAGTGAATTCAAAGAACAGAAATCACAGTCCAATAGTCTTTGCATCTATGATAATAGAGATAACAGAGATCCAGCTCCATGAGAATGACACAAACAGTGTTCACCAAAAGATATATGAAGACTAATGTACACCAATCACAATCCAAAAAAACAGCCCGCTGCATGCAATTAGTCTGATTAGTTATTTATTTTTTTACCTAGGAAGTCAATCCCCCTTGGACATCATGTTCTAGCTTTAGGGGAGTGAAAAGATCAAAACTCAGTGTCCTTGAACGGTGAATATATGCATAGAAAAGAATGAGATACAGATCTGATAAATGAATAAGTCATCAGAGGGGTGTTGTCAGCCTCCTGCAGCGGGGCACATGTCACCGGGAACCCAAAGCGCCAAACATCTGTTGCCTCCGTTCCTCTCACTCCGGCTTTAAAGGCGGGACTCTCTTCCCTTCTGCCGAGCGTTCCGCAGCTCCTCCGGAGCGCGGCTCCTACGTACAGCTGGTAACTGTCAGATACGCCGCATGGGCGCTCTCGTCTTCCCCAGAGTCAAGCGCAGAGCGCGCGGAGACTAAAGGCTGTCAGGGAAGATTAAACAAACCAGAGCGCCGCATTGTTTGTGCGCGCACCCCGCACGGAGGCTTGCGAACCCGCCGATGCGGTGTGGGACACAAAGGTTGGTGATGGAAAAACCCAGGGCTATTCTTCAGGGCCAGATATCCATAGCGGCATCGACTTTGAACCGTTCAATAGCGAAGTCCCTGTTTTTAGCCACCGACTTCCAAAGGGGGATAAGCCTCGGTGGTAATCAGGTGGAGCCTTTGTGACCATGGATGCTGCTTAAGGCTTTATGTGTAAAATGGCATGCTTCACGTTTCGCTGGGCAATTTCCTACAACTAAATGTGTTCTTTAATTATACCCAAAACATCTATGGACTGAAAATAGCAATGCTTCAGGCTAAATGAGCACAAATGTAAGTGGATTTTAATAAAACGGAGTGCAAGATATTGCCAGCAATATTTGGCCCATGTCATGCAATGCAGATACATATTTTGCACTGCATAGTGATGTGCCATTTCTCAGTGGCACCAGTTGAAGGCGTCCGTCTCTTTTACTTTTAACCACTGAAAACACATCTTTGTTCAAATGATCTGTACTCCTGGTGCTCCTGAATGAAATGCTAAGCATTTAGACACAATTTTTAAACCTAAGTTTCAGACAAGTAGGTATAGGCAGAAATACACAGGAAGTGGCACATATACTGGGAGTGTCACTGGGCCTTGCTGCCATGATCTTCACACTGAAAAATGAGATCCATCTTTTTCAAAATCCCCTGGACTGTGACAGTCTGCTCTAATCTGCTGGAGAGAAGAAAGCTTAGCCAGGGCTTAGCTGTTTGCATTTAAGCCTTACAGCATCACTGTTGTTAAATACGTGCATTTACTAATAAGCTGGAAGAAATCAGTCTCATTAGCAGTCTGCTCATGGACCTGCATTTACTGAAAAGTTCTATGTGGAGTCAATGTTTGTAAATAGGCAGGTTGAGTCTCCCAATAAATTTACATACATTTATGTTGACTAATAAGGATTTAATAGAGATTACCCTTCTTATCTGATTTATGTTCCTCAAATCACTCCCACACATGCTATTAACATATAGCATAAGGCCATGAGTGCAGAACAGAATGTTCCTCTTGGAGGTGTAATTTGAATAAATAAATGTAAAAAATAAACAAATAAAATGAAGTAAAATATAAATAAAATGAAATGTGCCTTATGAAATGTTTGTCTTTAACTTTCCACTTTCCATACAAAGTAAGCCTTGATAAACATTGCACTGTTTGTTCATTAAAAACTTTGACTATGTGAGTAACTGATCAGGACACAATGGTTGTTGAGACCTGTCTCATATCAGCCTCCGACAGATATGAGCTTCGTGACACGAACCTGAGGGAATTTGACTATCATTTTTTGTCTCGGGTCATTTGGAAACCAATACGTACAGAACAAAGCCAGCATGTTATCATACACTCCGCTATCGTTTTAAAAATGAGCGCTCTGAGTGCGCTGGAGGGAGATGCTCCCCCACGTCTTGGTGACGGACACAATGAGAGCCGTCAACACCCGCAGCGCCTTCGTCTGTAAATGGAATTTGCACCGCACAACCTCATTTGCTGTTATCTGCAGTCATTTAGGCTGCAGTTCTGCTCGTTCCACCACCCAGACAGAAAAGTCAATATGGCCGAACGTCATTGGCAGGACTATACACTTGTCGGTGTAATTTGAAGTCATTTTCGGTGATAGAGGGATAGCATCCCTTCTTCAGATGGAGCCACGCCAGATCCAGCTTATTCTGATTTTTTCATGCTTTTATTTGCCTTGTCTAGGCTAAGCAAATGCTGACTTCTCCAGTCTGTCAATCAAGAAGCTTGGAGTGGCGAGCCATACAAAACACAGACAAGAACAAAAAGTCAGTAGCTTAATTGGGTTGGATAAGTTTGGATAAGTGTTCAAAAAAGATAAACATCACACTTCACTTTTCAGTCACTACCTATTTTGAGGCAGTATGCACATCATGAAGCACAGGGATGGAATAATGCTAGAGTACACATCCATGCAGGGCTCACTGTCCGTTTCTGTTTGCTTGTCTTAAAGTGATAGTTGACTTTTTTAGTTTTAGTGGATGCTTTCAATTGCCCCGGGCTGTTTTATATGCAATGAAGGATATTTTTGATTCTTACAGAAGTTTCAAAGAAGAAAACAAATACAGCTGAACTAACTCTGAAAATAGGAGTTCAGGAATGTTACATTTCCAGAGGTTTTACATATGAACTGATTCATTTTATAGTGATTATTAAAAATTATAACCATAAATGTCAATCTTTGTACAGTAGCTCAGTGTTACAACACATTGAATGATCTTCAGGTTTAACTATACAATGGAAAAGCCTAGATTATGTTGCTTTCTTTCATTTTGTTTGGTAGTATTAGGTTACTGCTCGAACCGGCTCTAACCTAGCTAGCGATGAGGGATGGTTTGCATATGACGTGTCTTATAGATATGAATGTTAATGAGCACAGGATACATGCCCACCCTGTCCTTGTCTGCAGAAAAGGTCACAATAATTTAAAAGTGTTTAAAATTTAATGGTTATAATTAGATTAAAAACTTTAAAGAAATATTAAGAAAACAATCAATTGTCACTTCTTGAGAAAATAACTACAGTTTGAATCAAGTTTCCTGAACCTTTAAGTCCAGGGCTATTAGCTACATCTCCTTGAGATCTATATATTTAAATGGCCTCAGATTGTTGTAATGCCCTACAACACAAATGTTCTAATTATTTTTTTCATAAGAAAGACATAATCAAGATACAACAAAACACTTTGGACCCTTTTCTTTGTAAAAACAGCAGGTACATAAAGAACATCTACTGCAATGATTTTTCTTATTCACAAACAATGTTGGTCCCACGTAAAATCCACAAATATCCACTTTTTCACGTAAATGAATTTTCTCACACTGCTTCAGCAAAACACATGAAATCCACAAGTCACAGCAAAGATGTGTGCTTTTTCCCTCAGCTCACATCTGAAAGCATTTGAAGAATAAATAAATAAATAAATGCATTCGAAAACACCTCAAGCTCTTTCAGAAATGACATCATGGCCTTCTCTCCACTTTAACAGAAGTTATTCTTACACGGCGGCTTTGAAGACAGATTTCAAGAGCCTTCTCTACTGTGTACAGTCTGGTGACCTAAATATTTCACTTCACAATAGCCTGCCTTAACTGGCTCCAGATCAATGCAGGAGCCAGGCAGTGCAATTACCTGATGGGGTGCCTGGCTGGCTGGCTGGCCAGCCAAGGGAGCGGCGAGGGGCGCCATTTACCAAACAAGATGGACCGGGTGGATCCCCTACATGGAGGACCACGAATGTCGGCTCATAGCATCACTGTCAGAGAGGCAGGATTTATGAGCATTTCCATGGAAAATCAATACATTTTTTTTTTTATTCCTGTGTACGTGTACATGTGTCAAGGATTTATGACAATAACTAAGGCTGGGAGGGTCTATTATCTGACAAAGACCCAGATATCCTGGGGTGCATCAGAAAAGTTATCATCCGGTGTCAGTGTAAGTGGCAATGAGAGGTGCCAGGCGAAGACAAAGCAGTGAAAGACTGCAGAAATGTGCCACAATCATAACCGAATCCCACAGATAGCTGGCAGTGCGTCTTTCACAAAGGTGCTCATTCTTTTCTGATTGGAGGTTTGAATGCATAAAGAATGCTGGATGATTCGCAATACAAACCATCAGGATTATAAATTCATAATTTATATTTGTCAACAAACATGCATTGTGCAGGCATTTGCAAGAGCGTTTTCTTTCAATATGAGAACTTCTCTTAAAGTTGAGACTGTTTCTGGTGGCTTTGGTACAGTACATTACTTATCTCAATTGCTTAGACCCTCAGCCTCCTACGCCAATGGAAGTTTTTGCACCTGATTAATTTAGGAATTTCAAAGAAAGCCAGGCAGGGAGTCTTGATTATTCACATGCTAACATTATAAGCCAAGAGAATGCAGTTGGGGAGAAAAAACTACTTGATGAAGGGTCAGCGTGAAATAAAAGCTGGTGAAAAACTGAACTACTTAAACTTCAAACATGATCCGAACAGTAGTTATTACACAGTATGCCTGGCTAGACTTGTATTTATACCCTGCCTTTTCAGAGGACTTGATTGTTTAATGGTCGTACGTGTAGGAAGGGATAGAACTTAAGTATGCAACTTGCTGCCTAAATCACCACAAACTGCACAGAGATCTGTGTGTACCATTATTTAAAAACAAACAAACAAAAAAATGCCCTGATCCCCCTCACAACACCAGGGAAAGGCAGATGACATTCTAGTCTTTGCCCAGGCTTTACCACCTCTATGATAAGAAAGTGCTATTCAGCCTGATGCCCATTTTTTGCATGCAAATATCCTTCCTGTCGTACAAGTTCCCACGGGCTAAAATGGAGACTTTCATGCACTTTTAGAAAGATCACTCAATGCATTTAGATTTTTATGAGATGCTACCAATTTTTATTTGGAGTGAAAATTCATCATAGCATGCTTGTTAAGCAGTGAGGACCAAAATGCACTTAAAGCTAACGATAGATAGCAAGCTGTCTGTGCACTGCATTTACATCAGTGATTTTAAAAAAATATGGAGTATATGTAATTGGGTTTAAGTGTGAGATGGAAGAGATGCTTCATAAATCTCAAAATGGGTAGAGTGATCATGTTGTCAGTTGACTCACTAATTGAATCAATGCCTTTTGATAGTTTCACATGAGTCAGTGATCATCAGCACGTGAAAGCCCATTAGAAACTAGCCCATAATGCGTGCATGATGCCCCGTTCTCACATTTAGTTAAGTGAATAAAATTTTTAACATATCTCTGCCCATCCGCTCCATCATGGGCAGTACTCCTGCAAATTGTGGACGGGGCAGCTTTGTATGATGGTGAAACTTAGACGCTATTGTCAGGAACTGAACCCTGTGTAGAACAGTAGTGATACCAAATCACTCAAATGCCAGGGCTTGTTCAGTGCATAATGTTTAGCTCCTGACATCAAATCATTTATCCTCCTCTTCTTCTTTTTATAATAATAATAATAATAATAATAATAATAATAATAATTTTTATTATTATTCTAGAAGATATTATTGTGATCACGCCCACAGAGATCCCACAGAACCTAATGCTATCCAGACTTTAGAAAGTGGAGAAAACAGGTGTTCTGGCATTTCATCATACCTCTCGAGTTCTCCTACCAAGGGGTATTGCACAAGCGCACATCAAAGATTGATAGAAATTACTACAAATTTGCGAAACCGGACATTTCGAGGTAGGGCAAATCGACCGAATACCGTCGGAGCTCTGAATTTCCCCAGTTATGCAACATAGCCTATTTAGTCCAATTTCTGTGTGGTTCAGTAGGTTATTATTACACACAGTGCCATACCCGAAGGCTAGAGTGCCTACAGTGGAGCTTTTGGGCTCATTCTACAGACAAATTCGACAATTCGGCAGTTTATTTGCTTGTACATGAATGTTGCTTAAACAAACAGGACTCTAAACAGACATTTATAAGAATGGCAGTGACCATTATTTCAGTATGTGAATATGCATGAATTAATTTATTCAACCAACCATTTTCAAAGACTGTATTTATTACCAAAAAATTTCATTTCAGATGTTACGGTGGTAAATAATTGTTTTTCAATGTGAACATTGGAAAACAATAACTCAGTTAATATGAAGTGACATCTGTTTCACTAATTTACAGAAATATTTCTCAATTAGCCTATGTGAGATGCAATGAACTGGCAAACAGTATGTAGGCTGTCACAGTCCTATAGGAGGTGAATAAGTGCTTTGTCTGTCCAGGCATCATACTCGTCATGGAATTACAGTAAATTGTCATGTTTGTATACTATGAGATGTTTACTTTGATCTAATGCTTCTGATTACATATTACTTAGTGTCTCGACACAAATCAAAATGTCAGGATCATGTTAGTATAGGCTACTACATGGAACTACTTAACGGGCTGGCCACATGTAAGATCTGTGATAGGCTACAGGTTACAAATATGACTTAAATCAAGAAAGCACATCAAAGAAATTGTCTTCCTCATGTATTATCAACATGGAAGCAAACTCTAGTTATTGATACAATTTTTCAACATTAGGCGATGATTCTGCTGTGGAATCTGATCCTTATTGATCATGTTAATATAGAGAGTTACCTGAATACTTTGGCCTGATTACAGTGTGTATTTGATGCACAGTGTACTATGCTAGTGTTTTTCCAGGTAATTTCCACCAATATTAGCCTTCAGCAAAATGTGGAGTACATCGACAGAACATATGAGTACTGCAGCCCAGATTTCTGTTGTTTTTGGCCACAAACCATCCTGCTCTCCAAACTCTTAACGCATTTGGGGGCCCAGCTCTATTAGAAGGGCATTACAAATGAACATATTGCCTGCCTGATTTCGGTAAAGACCCACAGTTACTGAATTGCAGGGGAAGAACCAGAGAAAGTGCAATTTTCACACCATGTACAATTACCGTTTCTACGGCAAAAGCAAAATGCACAGTCATTTTCATGCTTTGAAATGAATACATTTTCTTCTTGATTGAGTATATGACGCATGCATCACAGAGAGAAAAAAAAACTGGATGGGTAACTACATAAATTAATAAATAAATAAGATTGGGACTCATACCTAATAATTTTTCAGGGTGTGATAACAGCTAAACCACTACTAAACCACCATGTTGCTATCATCCCCATGTTATGCTTGCCACATACCTCTTGTTTTTGTTCTGATGCTAAAGAAGATAAAACACTGGTGGACATAAACAAACAGACAAACAAACACATGGGCACACACACACACACACACACACACACATACATTCTTCATTTCTACATGAAATGAACAAGCACAGATTATCCTGGACTTTTATGAGCCGATTGTTAGTTTAACATGATCATGTATTACTTATTCCTCTCTTTTAATGTGTATGCAAATACTTGCACAAAGTCCCAGGGTGGACGTAACACATAACTTTTCAGCAGAAGCGATGCATACATTATAAACATAGGTTAAATAACCAGACCCCGGTCAGTTCCTATTAAATTAGAGATGAGCCAAGACAAATCTTTCTTTGACAACAGATTGCCTCCCTCTCCTCTGCACCGGCTATGAAAATGTCATATTTAAAGCTGCCAAGCTGGTTTTATAAATGATGCAATCCCCAAATGTCCTTCACCATGCTGCCAGTAACAGAATTTTCAGCATATGTTATTTCTGTTATCATTACATGATTATTTCTGTCATGATTCATAATAGATCTGACAAAATATTAGTATGAAAATTCTGTCTCTGTACTACACAGTGCAGTGACAGAATCATTGTACTAATATTTTAGCAGGTGTTAACAAACCTAATGTTTTAGTATGTAAGTGTTAACATCAACAAAATCCTCGCCACATGTGTGTAGAAAGTATTAATGTCATTTTCCGCAGGGCTGGAATGTTGCACATACAGTATCATACAGAACGTAGGGCAAGATTTTCCCGTTTTATCAACGTCGTGGAGAAGAGACAAGTGAAGCCGATTATGTGATGAAATGTAACCCCATCTTGAGAAACATTGCGGAAACAGCAGCCAATAGCGTATATTATCAACCGTGGGTTTCCCCGACCGAGGCAAGACCCTGAGATCAATGGGGTCTGATCAGTATGACCTTCATGGGCATCCGTGTTCTTCATTTCACATCAGGCCCTGATCCTGCTGCATTTCAAACATGGCTCACATTTATCAGCTTTCAACCGCCGGCCAATTTAAAGCACTTCCACATCAAAAATACCTTGGGGGGATTGAATTACCCTGCTGCTGTTTCCCGCTGTAGCCACACAGGAGCCTTGGGGCTAAGTTATCCCAACCATTCTTGAAAGCGGGAACACGAAATTATGACTTTATCCTAAATTGATTTAATTAATCATGCTGTAGAAGGTGCCAAGGGGCCTTTCCCTCTTCAGGTTCAGAGCCTGATGATCAGAGACCGAGTTTCGAGGGGGCAGATCCTGTCTTGATGACGAGTTTCCAGTGAGGGGGAGACTTTTGGTTTTCAAACAGCACTAGATGCTAAAATTAAGCTCTGAAATATTGATTCATAAATCAAAGGTAATGGGATTAAAGCAGAATCCCTTGGAGAAGGATAAGCCATGGAAATGGGTAATGTTTGGTCTGGTCCCCTCTCTTCATGTGGTTTTTAAATGCCCAGGCACTGAGACTGCAATGACGGTTTAATGCTCTCTAAAATGAACTAATGTGTCTAGTTGGAGTCTTGCTGCTGCCCATGTTTCCAGACATATAATGATAGCCTGGAAGGCAGGCAACCACAATATCTTACTTTGAAATAACAACCATAGATCTTAATAATTGATCTGACCACCATAGCAAAACTAAAAGAGCCTCAGGAGGTAGTATTCATTTATTCTGTTTAATGTATATTCCTCCCCCTTAAATTTTGTACACTGACTCAAAGATTGTTCCCTTTACACTTAACTAGTCATTAAATGTAATTGCATTAAGTAAAACAGTACATACACAACCTGGAATAATTTATTGCAGTTTAAAACCTTAGTGAAAGAAGGGAAGTCAAAGGAAAGACTTGCACATTCTGAAACCATTGTGAAGTATATCAGACATGCCATTTTTTCCTCCTACATAGAATTAAAAGTGACTGCATCGCTCATAGTGTATGACTTACATGCATTGTTCAACTGTATGACTCTACTTTAAAACGTTCCGCACACGTACACAAACACACAAAACAACAGATTCTCATATGTGGAATGGATTCTCAGAAAGATGGATTCGATAACTTGCCCACACTGTTAAAAACTCCTTCGTTCCCCAGGACTTCCATTGCTCAGTTGTCTAGAATGTTATTTCAATTACCTACAAGGTTTTTCTTTTCTTTTAAATTAAAGTGAAGAGTATCAAGCAGACAATGGTATTCATTGCACTTGCAACATAAATCCCCTGTCAGATTCCTGGCTAATATTGTTTAGTGCCATGTGAAGCTGTGCTTAGAACAGAGTGCCATGCAAAAAAAAAAAAAGATTAGTTCAATACTTTGTTAAATAATGTTTAATTATATCCCAAAATATATTAACTGATATAAAATATATTTAATTACATCACACATGTTTATATATGCTGTATTTCTTACATAGGGAATACTATAAAACTAAAAACTATTAAAGTTTTTTCTGAATTTGACATTCTTACTATTCAGGTAGACCCTCTCATTTTGAAACAAATATATTTTCCTGAATAAAATTTGCTGATGTTAAAATGTATGAATGATGATTCTCAAATTGAGGAAGATGTTTCAGTTGATTGGAGAATGCAGAATTGCTATGATTGCAAATGGACTACACCAATCACAAATCACCAAAAATGCTAACAGAGCAAAAAAGCCACAGTTGCTCATTCCTTCCAAGTTACTTCCTGCTAATACCCATTGAGCCAGACGTAGAGTCAAAAAGAATCCACCAATCACCAAGAACATACTTTATGTCCAGCTCTTTTCATAATGTTGTTCTATTATCCTGGCAACAGACTAAACCCATTGACTCCTTCAGTTCTTGAGAGAGCTTTGTCTTTATTATATTCCCAAGGCCTTCTGGTTTCACACATGCAGTACTGCCCATCAGTTGTGAGTGGAATGGCTGTGGTTTGTATTGTGATGTTTATGTACAAACAGCACATGCAAACCCTTCACATTAGGCTTTATGTGCGCATCCTGTTTGCTGAAGCTTCTCCCTCTGATTTCCTGCAACGCCGAGTGATCGCGCTTCAACCGCATGTGTAATTACCCTCTGTTCAATGGCCTCCCTCATTGGCCACTCCAATTTTTTTTCTTTCTAAATGCTGCTGTTTTGTAAAGCAAATATTCCAGAAAATGACAACACTCAGTTATATAAATATCAGGCCCCCAATGCGGAGATGGGTGATTAAACAATTTGCATAATGAAGCCTGGTCTTTATAAGAGGAGCAGAGGATTGGCATGAGGTAGATGTAGCCATCCGTGCGCATGCACATCCATTTCAGTTGTGAAAGGTCAGATATGTTGTGGCTCTGTGGGTGGTGCAGGCAGAATTTCCAATCAAAACATTCTTCAGTATATAATGGTACAAAACAGTGACTCATTACACATGACTAAAATTACATTTTGGGTTGGAAAAATAAATCAACATATGATTTGAGAGCTGCTGCTGCTGCTAATAATAATAATAATAATAATAATAATAATAATGAAGAAACATTCATTCTCAATTTTATCATCCTGTTTAGGAATCGGTACAAGGGTGTCTCATTATACAAAACCTCTTCACCGTAGATTTTCATGTAAACGCATTTCAAGATAGCTTTGTCATCTGCCATTCATAAATAAATCTGCTGGTATCACATGCACCATGTTGCTAGTAACTGTGCACATGGCTGAGTTCATTATGGAACGGTGAAATAAGTCTAGTTATAAGAGACTGTTCTATTTTTTATTCCTATGTGTTAAATGTTTAGATGACAAGGAAACAGCATTCATTAAATATGTTTTTATTTGAACACGTTAACATTGTTTCCCTGAATATCTAGCTTAACCTCAATTTTTAAGGCCTTTTCCACTCTCCGGTTTGGAATGCACGATCATCTAACAGACATTCCCACGCTGTAATCTCCACAGCCGATGTGGGAGAGCGTAGACAAGTCATGTTACCAGCTGCTTCTTTTCCCATACCACAACTCAAGAAGCCAAGCTTGTAGTCATGAACCGGAGAAATACACTTCATGTGCAGCTTCAGCAAGCAGACTACGGGCGCCTGATTGACCAGAGGGAGTCAGTAGAGAGCCATGCAGTATCAGGAAGCCCATCCATGCAACAGAACCGTGCTTTAGCAGGATGAGCCACCCAGCAGTCCTCATAATGTTACGTAACGTGAATACTAAGCCATTGGATGCCATTAAATGGATGAACATGTGGGAATTTCCTTTGTCATTCCTTGAACATTTCATATGGGTTGTCATTATTGAAAATGAAATTACTTTGTTGCTAGATGAAACTAGGTTATGTTCAGCTACTTGGACATATTTTTACATTACAGTCGTTTGGCAGACGCTCTTATCCTGTTCAACTTACACAACTTTTTACATGGCAGTTACATTACATCAATGCCTTAGCCAAGAACCGAACCCACAGACTTTAGGTTATAAGTCCGGTTCCTTGCCCATTATCCTACACTACCAGCATATTTGCTGTTAACAGGATTTTTTGCAATTACCATTGCCAAGGAAACAAAGTAGGTAGGGGAATAAAAATGATTGGCTGATAGGCATTACATTTCTGTTGTAAGCTTTTGAGAGATGTGTTGGTGGAATGAAATTGTGATTTCTTCATGAAACACACCAAAAACAAAGTGATCGCATTTCACAGATGTTAGCTTGCATGTCCTAATTTGCTGTTAAACAGCCCACAGATCTGTAAATCATAAAACAAAGCCCATGTAATGCAAGACAAGCACTTGGTTGGTAAATGTGTTATATGCCTTCTCCATAAGATTTAATTGTGACTATTTATGTGTTCTGGATCAGCCATTACTACGCTCAGTTTTATGAACATGTTTTATTTTAGTGTTGGACAAGTACAAATTAAAATAACTGAAAAATCTGCAGGACAATGTGTTGCATATCTATGTAGTGAATTATTCTGCACCTTAATACGTAATGAAAGTTGTGATGGATAGGCTGCCAATATATCGCATGGCACACACAGCGTTCACTCACCATTCACTCACACACTTATATCTATGGCCAATTTAGAGTCTCCAATTAACCTACTTGCATGTCTTCAGACTGTGCGAAGAAACTGGAGTACACGGAGGAAACCCACATGGACACGGGGAGAACATGCAAACTCTACACAGAAAGGCCCTGGCTGGATTCGAACCCAGGAGGGTGAGGTGACAGTGCTACCCACTGCACCACCATGCCGCCCTTATTTATATCTACAAAATTATAAATACAAATAAGTTTATTTTGAACATTTTTAGGCAAAAAACTATATTAAGTTTTTTGCTGTTGTGATTTTGTATGTATGAAAACTTGCTAAAAACAATTAAACTCATAATCCCACATCCCTAATTCATAATGCTGTGTTGGTACATGGAACAATAAACACCTTATTCCAGAGAAAATGTGTAGAAATTATTTGGATGACTTAAATTCAGATTTTAAAGTTTTTTTTTCTTTTAATTGTAATTTTTATCACAGAGGAATTGTGCCCTGTGTTCTGATTTGTGAGGTTATGCGCTGATAATGTAAAAATGAAAGTGCACGGGTGTGAGTGTGCATGTCTTCTGAATTATCAATGAATTTTTAAACAACCTTTCATCACACAGTTTATTTTTTTCAGGCTGGTCTCCCGGGCCTGAAAGTAAATGAGCTCCATTAAAAAGCTCAATGAATTCAAATTGTTGCCGGGTTTTCAGTTGCCGAGCGCCAGTGGCCCATCAGGATTACGAGGGCGCTTATCTGGATTAGGTCAAAGTGTGAACAAGTTTCAAGCAGCCCCGCGTGTCCGTCGGGGACGCTAGCGATTCTGTGAAGTCACAAATTTAAATGAAGGAGCAGAATGGCCTGTGCGTGCGGCTCACGGCGCACGTGTGCGCACTACAGGGGAGTGACATTTTCACGGGCCCTCAGCGCCACGCGCGGCACACTGGCGTTTTATGGGTTTACGGAACCTCCAAAGGAGCCCCAGCAGAACTACTTATTCCTTGTTACTCAAAGGCGCTGGCACACCCTCTCAAGCGTCCCCCGACAGGCCACTGTTCTGCGTCAGTACTTGCCCACTTTTTGAAATGGAGCGTGTCAACGTTTTCTCAATGGCGCGCTGGGTCGGCAACCTAACTGAAGCAATAGAACAACACTGATCCAATATTAAACGTGGCAGTCACTCATCTATATTGAGGGTATTAAAACAATAAAGCCGTCTCATCAGGCACTGTGCGGTGGTAAGAAGCCAAACAACAGCAAACCAAAATTCTAAAATGGCACAACATAGAAGCTCAAAAAACCCTTTACATTTTTACACTTATGTAGACATTAAATGGTTTGTATTGTCATGTATAAAGATAAATACTACAGGCAGTGAACAAAAGGCATTGCTCATCCAGATAACACACAAGAACATGTCTAAAAATTCCATGCAGACTTTGAACGAGTGGTGATTGTTGCTGATTGTTTGAACTTTCTGATGCTTCACAAGAAAAACGAATCTATGATGTGATGTCAGCATGGAACTCCAAGTGAAAGAAATCATTAACAAAGGGCAACAGTTGGTAGAAGCACATAATCCTAACTGGAACTGAGCAGGTGACCCCACAGAAAGCAGTCTTTAAGCATTGATCAAAGTAATTAATTCTAAGCCCCATCTCCTTTATTTAGTCCTGTTAATGATAATGGTGGTTAACAAAGTGATTTTAATGTGTTGCTTTGCTTGTGTACCTTTATAGCTCCTATCAAGGGACATGAGCAGACCAGAGATAACAATGAAAGAAATGGGTTAACTCTTTAAATATCTCTCTCCCCCCCTTTCTCTCTCTCTCTCTCTCTCTCTATCTATCTATCTATCTGAACAGTTTTTGGAGTTACTTGAAATGTATTTTCTCACCTTAGACCTTAGATTTTGTGTAGACGCTAGTGAGAGTGACACTTCATAGATCAGTAAAACGAATGAGCATTGGCAATATGACACCTTTTGTTACGCCTCTTCGAACTGAATTAGCAGAGAGGGCTGCTCGTCTCGTGTTGATGCAACAATGGAAGGCAAAATTGAAAATCAACAGGCAGCAT
The DNA here is from genome assembly GCF_018555375.3 of Anguilla rostrata. Classification (NCBI taxonomy): domain Eukaryota; kingdom Metazoa; phylum Chordata; class Actinopteri; order Anguilliformes; family Anguillidae; genus Anguilla; species Anguilla rostrata. The sequence continues at coordinate 12,869,951 of NC_057933.1, read as the reverse complement.
GTAGTTATGGTCCCGAATGATTAAAAAGGGATCAACACTATTGATTTTCTGCATGCTTAGATCCTTCTCTCTTATAGGATTTCAGTCAACAAGTTCCACAGCAGTGAACATCTGCACCTTGGCAATTTGTTCATTTATCTGCTGTCGATATGTGGAATGCAACCTGTTAATGACTCTGAATTCACTTAAATTGACCTCTGCCATTGATTGCGTTTGGCAGTATTGAGTCACCAATAAAATTGGGGTAGCACTATACATTAATTATTTTACATCTGTACCTTGACAATTTATTATTTTTTGTCTGCTTTTGATATGTGGAAATGCAACCTTTTAATGACTCTGAATTCACACAAATTGACCTCTGCTTTTGGCAGTATTAAGTCACCATTAATATTGATCTAGCACTATACATAAATTCCAAATATTCTGGTCAATTTTCAGTCTTCAAGATTTTTATCAATGATGTCAAAAATGTCTTCAGTCAATGCGAGGAAAACAATCCAAAAGGAATAACACAGCATATTCAACATATATATGGCCTTAAAAGGCTCATTTGAAGCCAGCTGAAAACTTTTCTGAAACAGAACTCATGGAGCAGTTGCAATCTGCCGATACGTTTTAGATGGTACCGTAATTATGAATTCATTTCATGCTGTGCAGCAGTAGGAGTGAAAGACTTTGCTGTTAATGACTAGAAAGCATTTTCCAACAAATATGGAACTCAGTTGGTGTGTGGAACCCTGCTCATAGATTACAGAAAAAAGGAGAAAATTAAAAATACATTTAACTGTATTCTTCTGAAAGTTTTCCAATTAGTATGCAAGTTTAAATGTATCTGCTGAGCTGTTAAATTTAACAGAACGTGGGGTTATTTTCCTCCTCAAAGGAAAACCTCACCAATATTTCCTGCAGAAAGGGGTTTCATGCAAGAGCAGTTCTGGCAAATGCTTACCACAAGCAGATGGCAGGGTTTGGCATGCAAAGCCCAGTTTAACAGTGGCTCTAGATATATGAAGACTCTTCAACGGTGGAATCTGTCAAAATCAGCCCGGGGATTTGTGGCAGCACTTCAGACAGCCTGGCTTTGACCTCTGCCTATGATGATTCCCCGCTTAGCTTCCAAAGCTTTTGAAAAAGACTGTGAAGACTTTTTGCCTGTGATTAATAGGTGTAAAAAAATAATAAACTTCAGTATGTACAGTAATCTGACTGGGCTCTTCATTTGGAAACTCCTCATTACTTCATTCCTCATTCAGCCTGCCTGGAACACAGCTTGTGATCAGCAATGATATTCACAGTTGAAGGCCAGTTACAACCTCCCTTTCCATGCAGGGAGAAATGGTCACAAACTGAGGGCCTGAAGCAGGGGTGGCATTTCTACAGGGCTGGTGTGTGTACAGTCACCAATTACACTGGCTAAATGAGCTAATTAACTAAATACGCTTACGCTGGTTTAGCCATAAATTAGACCACAACAAGATGTTTCATGTTGAGACACAGGAAGAGTCTTCAACTGTCATTCATGAAGTAATCAAAATTTTTTAGCTAAAGTATCAATTAATAGTGATTTGTCTAAATAAATAATTAAGAGAAGAAATTGGCATGAAATCCAGAAACAGATACGGCCCTCCGCCCCTGGTCAACATTAACTGGCAACATCTGAGCGGCATTCATTCATTTTCCATTTCTATGCTACAGCCTGATCAGTTCATCACATACTTTTACTTTCACATTTTGTGATTCGAACGGCACCGCCTCTTCTTTGTTTGATGTGCAAGCTCCGCAATCGAGATTGCCATTTTAGAAGTGGCGGGCTTGAAGGGCACGAGTGCTGACATTTCCCCCGTTCCGGGACTGTGCCCAACACGCTATTCCGCCGTGCGGCTCGAGAGTTTCGCTCGGAAAGGTTAAAGGATGGACGTTTAGTGGTGAAATGGCATGTTCTGCATGAACCCAGAGGGAGCGACTGTGAACTTGCTAATATTACAAGCCCTGGGGAGGTAGGCAACAATCTGGCCTGCCACCCCTTCTCTGTTCGTCTGAAGTACAGCTTGTCAGAGGATCTCAGAGGACAAAAACGGGTTTTGATGTCCTACAGCATGAATTAAGCACACAGGAAATACTTAAAATGCATGATAATAGAATTATAATAACTATCATTGCGTGTATGCTCCGCTAATACTACTATAAAAAAACAAGAGCCTAGCACTTGTACTTATAATACCAAAACAGTAATAGGAAGTCTACAACCACTGCTGCTGCTATAGGATGATAAAAACAGAAGTTAATAACCCTGTCTCAGCTTCTATACTGGAGATTTTCCATTCAAAATACAAGACAATTAAATGCAGAATACTTTTGTTCATTATGCTGTGATCCTTTGACCACAAAACAGGTACACAAAATTGGCACAGCTGCACATTAAAGGATGGTTTGAAATGTTGCATTGCACTAGGTACTCTCTATTCAGTGTCAAGAATAGAGAAAAACATACATAAATTAATCAAATAAATACAGTACCATCATAAACAAGCTAGCTAAATGGGGCTGACAAAACAATACAGGCATGTATAATAGTTTTAAAAACCACCAAATGCTTGAATCACCAAATGATGAAGAATATAATTGTTCACAAATTATGAACCCCACTTTGCGTTTTATAACACATAAAAAAAGGAGTTGGCTGAAAATGGATTTTTGCAAATAAAAAAGAGAGAACTGGGAATGTCTGGTCCTCAGATTATGGGTTAGCAGTCATGTGTGGCTCAATTCACTTCTCTCAGTTTCCCAGCTCAGTGTCCATCTGGCTGCAGTCCATCTCCATCCACACCTAAAAAGCATGGGAGGGAGGGGTGCCTAATGCTGAAACGCTATTGGTCCTGCTGCCTATTGCTGAGCTGAAGAGGTCCCTGTCGGTTGGGTTTGAGCGCCACAATAAAACTGGTGGACAGATGGAACCGTAGGAAAAGACCATTGGGGAACTGCTCTCCAAAAAGAGGAATTAGCTGATCTCTCTTCTCGTTAAAGTACAAGGTCAATAATTTGTGAACAAATCCAATTAGCTGAGACAATTTTTTGTGCAGTAGAGTTGAAAACCCTTCAAAAGAAAAGCTCTTGCACCTAGACACAGAAAAAACAAATGTCCCATTTAGGCACTTTATCAAAATTACACTTACAGTTGCCCTTGCCTTGGCCAAATTGAACAATTCAATTTTCTGTTCTTACTGGTAAAATGAATGTGATGTTATATGCATGTCATTGTGTTAAGCACCTGTTAAGGTGTCATATCTACAAAAACACAATTGAAATGTGTGTGTGTGTATGTGTGTGTGTGTGTGTGTGTGTATATCACTGATACATAAGATAATTAATGTCCTTGAAAAAGTACAACTCAGAAACTGCATAGTAGTAATGTGGTAAAATTTAAAGGTATGCAAAGCCGTCCAAAGCTAAAATTGTGTGCAATCAAAAGGAAATCCTACAGGAGAGAGGGATTAGTCTTGACTGAATTTTAAATGTGCCATTACTGCACCAACAGGACCCTTTGTTCTCAGGCACAAATAAAAACATGGTGTGTCGCAGAACTGTTCTATTTAGGAAGCACCGGCCCCCACTGACTAACAGCCTAAAAATGTCTTCTTTTGTATCCTGAAACAGCAGGCTAATTACTAAGCCAATATCTATTAAAGGCTTGCTGAATTATTTAGCAGATAGCCACTTCCTCCCACAAACATGAAGGCCAATTTTCGATTGTCTGATTATTGTTGAGGTGCTGTCCAATGTGCCATAGCACCAAAAAATCAAAGATCAAATCAAATCAAATCACAGAAAATCTATTTTTTTTTCACTTAGCAATCCACCTTCAGAAAAACGCACAACACCTTTGGACTCCAGAAAAAAAACTTTTGTAATCAGGCTTTAACCTGGTGGAATTTGCGGGGCACACACTTATGCGATGCGGTGTGTTGAATGTTTCATGGATAACGCTGGCACAGAAGAAGGATCAATATGGAATCTGCAGCTACACATCCATTTTGACATGTTGGAAACACAATCTAAAAGAGGAAATGTTAATACAATGCAGCCTCTCTTGGGAACTCTAGTGAAAAAAAAAAAAAGAATTCCCAACTTAATTATTGAAAATCGCAGACGAGGGAGAGGAAGAACACGAGTTCACGCGCGCGAGAGCAATGTTGCCCGCGAGCGAATCCTGTTTGGCGTGCACGCGATCCTGAGAGTGTGGGAATGGCGGGGCAAATGTTAAACGCCGTTTACGTTTTGTTGACACATTTCGCCCCGCGTATCTGCGTGTGCTGCGGAGGCACACCAGGAAGCTACTGCAGGCTCCCATTCTCCCACCAGGGAGCCTGGGCTTCAGACAGTCTGAGGAAGTAATTGGAAAACAGTGTGAGGGCCAAGGAGGGCTAGGCAAGATGTGCATCTCCTCCTGGCGAAGTCCCATCTCTCCTCGCTCAGCTCATATGCCGACAGCAACAGCCCGGGCCGACAATGGCCGCATCCCTTCAGGGGCTATAGTCTAAAAATCTCTTATGTGCGGCAGACATGACACATCTGAAGGCATTTGAGTAAAACATCGTGTTTCACTTTGAAAGTGATGCTGAAACACCTAATTCTGAATTTTAAAAGTTTAGTTTCCTTTAGTCCCTGACAATAGGAAAATTGCCGCATGCATTCGCCAAAATTACCTGTCCAGTAATTGCCATTTTGAGCTACAATCAAGGAACAAACCATTTTCCAAATTACACAGCTCCAAAGCCAACAACTGTTATGTGACAATTCCCGTATTATAACTTAGATTTTAGAGTGCGGTTCCATACCAGAACCACATACCCAGAACACATACATGCAAAAAAGATTTCACGGTGGGTCCATGAGTTGGTGCATGGAGTACTTAAGGATTTGTTCTATACTTGGATAGGAACTGGAGAGTGATGCAACAGAGATCAATATGGGCACAAAAAAAGTAGCAGAGAGAACATTGGCCAAAGCAAGGTGGTGCAATTTTTACACTGGTGCTCATTAATACAGAATGTGTGTTATGGCTGGAGTATACATCACAATTTTAGCAGCAGACCACCTGTTTTATAAGGCCAAGCCATGATTTTGCCTTGGTCCTTGGCTAAATGTGTATAAACGTCTGTAAACTGTTGATGTATGATGTAGAACCACTGTAAAAAAAAGTACTGGCAGCCAATAAGAGACTGAACATTTTAGAAGCGTCATAAGTAGAGGTAATATCTAGGAATAATATTTGACAGAAAAGGCTGGCTAGTTTCTGTGATGAGGAGATGCTGTTTCATTGTATAATAATTCCACATACCCCCTGATCTAAGAAAATTGGCATTAATTATTACCAAATTTTCACTTTCCCATTTGGATTGAATGGTGGAAACGTAAATAAAATGCAATACATAATTGCATTCTACATTATCGTGCTAAATTAAGACTGAAGAAAGAAAAATTGGATAAAAAGTTATTTACAGATCTTTTGCTAGTTCAAACTAATTTTAGTTTTTGATGCCTAAATAAAAAAAATGCAGATATTTTGGAACTATACAAACTGAACATTCTGCAGAGAATAAGAGAAATATGTGAAGATTTTTGTCTGTTCTGATTCTGTCATATTCAACATGTCACACAATTAGAAAATACGTTTGTTGAATCAAATATTTTTGTTTTATTATTTTTAAGTGTTTTTTATGGTAAGCAAAGGTGTGAATTATATATTATAAAAATACTACCTAGCTCTTTACTTACATTACGTGAACAAAGCTGACAAACAATGTAATATTTGGAAACCATCAAATTTGGAAAAAACAGCCCTGCCAATAACTTTTACCTAATTGTGAAGGCTCAATGGCATTCATGAAATCATTGCAGAGTCCAGTCATGGCACAACTAAATTTCTGAATTTTCCCTTTAGATTTTCAAGAATTATAATAGTGTGTGAGGTTTTAAATGAAAAGGTTCCCACCTCAGCTGATAAAAAATTCAATGGGGTTCCATGGAACCTTGAAAAATAAACTAAGCATTGTGTTAACAGAAAATACTGTGGAAGGAATTCCAAATACACTTTTTAAATTTACTTGTAAAGATCCAACACTGAAAGTCACAGATAACAAAAAGTCGGTGGGTATCTAAGTCCCCATCTCCATCCCCCCAGGACAGACATTTTAAGAGATGTTTCACTCACGATGTGGAGCATAACGTAGTCTCCCAGCCCAACGGCGCTGTCGATGCGGACGAGTATCCCGTCCTTCAGAGACGTGCTGAAGCCCACGGTCAGCCGGTCGGTCCGCGTGCTCGGCCGGTCATTAGCAGGCCAGGTGTACGTTATGAGTCCCCCTCCTTTGCCAAATATGAATGTTGTTCCCGCTGAAGAAAGAGGAGACACAAGGAGGAAACAGGAGGAAAGTGAGAAACATGTTTTTACACGATAAGACACCATTTAGATCAAATTTACCAAGGCTTACGGACAAATTAATCATCCAGAGATGATGGCTTGCCAGGCACCCTTCGAGTCAGCTGACAGTTCTTAGTATTTTGTTTTCCTGAATGTGAGAATTGTGAGATTAAGAGATATTTGTATTAATCATGCAATCATGTGAGGCAAAGCTTTGTTTCCAAAGCTTACCTGATAGACCATCCCTCCACCGAGATAATTAAAAACCAGAACTATTTGAAGTAGGCCGGGACTGCTTTGAGTTAAGTGCCAACCGTGAGGTCTTTGATAGAAAAATGCTCCTTGCTTCTGAGAACTACTATCGGCATTTAGATTATTCTGGCCAGACAACTGCTGCACACACACATGCACACACACAAACACACACACACACACACACAACAATAAGAATAACAACAATGTACACTGAGGGCGATATGATGTTATTTTTAATATTCTCTTAGGCTTTCATAATTGGGACAGACTTTGAAGATAACTCTCCCCCCACCTCTCTTCTTCAGCATTCAACCAGTCCATTGCCAAGGGTTAACATAAATAATGCTTGCACCTGGGTCAGAGAAGTCATAATTCTTCAGGTGATATCCTCCATAGGAAATGCTGTGACCTATACAAGTTAAATATAACTCCTTCAAGGGAATAACAATAAAGAATCTGATGAATGATTTTTACAGTCCTCATATATAATACATGAAACGGCATTCAAAGAACAAAGCTGGAATGAAAACCCGAGAGCATTCGGGGGATTTAATTTGACAAGTGCTCCAGCTATAGGCCAAGACTAAATGAACCCCACTGCAAACAAAAGGCTTGAACAACATTGTGAAAGAGCCTCTGTTAATGTATTGATCATGTCAAATCCAGCCCTTGATGTACTAATTATTTTTGGAACAGAAGAAGAAGCAACAGGGGTGGTTTTAAAATGTAGATTAGACTCTCTGAATGTAATTTGAATTACAGTCACACTTAACGTGCAGTGCAATTTATGTGGTAGTGTTTGCCACAAAAAGCAAAAAACTGAAGGAACAGTCAGTCAAGTAATGAAACACACAGCATATTGTTTCTAACTGTAGATTCCCTATTACATTCCTGAGCAACTACCTCAGACTGCAAGCATCAAGCCGCTATGTCTTCCTCCAAGCTGGGAGACAGCTGGCTTTATGGCATCCCAGAGTCCCAAGTGAAGTGGAACATCTGGCCATTAGATGGAGCATGCTCAATTACCACAAATTTCCCCTCGCCCTGCCTTTGGCTATTCCAAACCACCCTGCCAGGAGGAAACAGCTAAACAGCACACCCCACTGTAGCCGTTATTGTGGCAATACCAGCCAGCATTCGCTTGTGAAACTCGCTCTCCTCTCTTATAGCACATTTAAAAAATTCAATATCTAAACGAGACGTGACATTACGCAGGGAAAATCGTCTACCTGGCATGATGGAGAAACGGTGGCGGTGTTAAACAATGTTACGCACAGACGGCTACAGCTAGTATTCAGGTGCTGAATCAATAGTGAAAAACAAGCGCTGCTGCAGGTGCTTGGAGAAATATCCAGATGAATACATGGATTAAATTTAGTGGCCTATCTCATTTCTCCATCCTTTCACTTTGACCATCAGACTTGGTTTCAGTCAAGTGGTTAATAATTAATGCAATCGTTACACAATTAATTAATGAGGAACCTGATGGCAATGGAAATCCCAGACAGCCTGTTAAGTATTATTGGGCGCCATGATAATATAGCTGTAGTGCTTTTTCTTAATAGAAAGATAACAACTGAGGTGCCACAACCCTTATGAGCCAAGGGCATAGTGTTAAGGTATCGATTCCTTTGGAATTTGTAGCTAATTTACAGTGTAGTTTACTTGAGACAGAGACAGATCTGACTCGTTATGAACGGGTAAGGTAATATCTGACTGTATCCCACTAAGTGGACAGAACTAGGCCTTGTTACAGCCCACTACTCGATATGGCATGCGGGGATAGGCATGAACTCAGGGGTCGCAATGAGATTCTGTAGAGGGTAACGAACAGAAAACAAATTTTTTTTCTGTCTAAAATTATGATTGTGATCACACTGAATGGATATCACAGTTCACATTTGTTGACATCATTTAAATATAGTAATGGCCAAAAAAACAGCATCAACAAAAAAAACAAAACAATGCACTGACCTGTCGCCCACAGGCAAACTTGAAACATTTATTTAAAAACTGAGGTAAAACGATTACATGAATGGACAAATAGCCTAAACTGCATGAACATTATTTTGCTGAAGTACTTATTGGCCTGGGGGCAGAGTACTTAATATTTTTGCAATGAGCCATTGAATAGCATACACTTGTTTAGTTTTTTGTATCCTGGAATGGCAGTTTCAGTGTCCAAAATACGCAGAATGCATTGGTTTAATCACCCCTTCTGTGCTAGTATACACTTTATTTGTATTCATTGGCATGACATCAAGCTCTTTCAACATAAATTTGCCCATATGAAAAACTAACAAAAACAGGATTTTAAACTTTATTTACAATCCTAATTTGACCATTTCTGAATATAGCTAAATTCATACATTCATAATTGACCCTGAATAAATGTTTAAGAGACTAATTTGTTTGAGCTCCTCATGAAAAGGAAATAGTCTCCACAAACATGGAGAGGCAGCTACTTTTTAAACCTCCAAAAAGCTTTTCTAAAAATGTATCCTACATAGCTTCATATGAAGCTCTGGTTGGGATTTTAAACACTGATCGGCTAAAAGGCCAACATCTATCTCCCTCTGTATACACATTCAGATTAATCATTGTTTTATAATATCTCACACATGCAGACATGCCTATGGATGCCATTCATTTTTCATGTTTATAATACAGTACTCATTTTATTAGATTTATTGGATTATATTTGCAGTTCTTGCTCTTTTCTCTCCCACCCCTCCCTCGTTGCTCAAGTTGCTACCGATCTTCCAGCCCTCTTGGCCCTGAACATAAAGGAGACGAAGCACAGGAGACAGCAGAATTATATGTAAGTGAAAAAGACAAGAACTTTTTACTCAACCTAACAAGGTCATGTTTTTAAAATAGCACGTTAGCAAAGTACTTTGCATACTTGCCTAGCAACATGCAATGTAACAAGTCAGTGAGATATTGACCGACTTAACCTTGACCAAACAGAGTAATAGAATTTAAATATTTTAGCTCACAGACTAACGATAAAAATTCCCCGCAACATTTGTCATCTTTGAGAGGATTAGGATCCTGAGAAGAACTCTGAGACTGTGCAGTTGGTGTGTGGTCCTGAGCTCGTACTAAAATTGTCTGAGAACTGCATTCCCCATCCTGCCTGGGGGGTCTCATCTAGCGGATACCTGAGCTATCTCTCCCCTGGTTCCTCTCAGTTCTTCAGTAGATAACTTTAACTATCTAGAGCGTCTGTAAATTATGTTTGAATACACAGCTGATTTAAATGTAAAAAAAAAAAGAAAATATATATTATTTGATGAAAACCGGTGTTCGAAAAAACTGTGATACAACAATTTCTCAATATCAGTAGTGTGCAGTGATCAAACAAAGAACAAGAATACTGATTGCTTTTAAATACATCGACATTAACATTGCAACACAATACAATCTAAAATAGGCAATGGCATAATCAGCAAAGATGTGCTGGCAATTATTTCATCATGATTTGTTATTGTCGTTTTTCCCATTAGAACATGTTCCTACAAATCTCTAAGCAGGTCCGCAACAAGTCTAAATCACTTAGCAACAAACAGAATAAGGGACTCTAAAGGCATTAAAGTCTCAGGTGTGATGAGTACTGAATAAATCAGAGAGGTTTTAGAAGATAATGATCTCTTAATAATGATAAAAAAGGATCTACCTGTGTCTGATTCTCAGTTCCTTCCTGGAGATACCAGAGTGATAGTACTCCAACATTATGAAAGATAAACTATTTCCTCTTCGTGGCCTTTCCTATATACACCACATTATTAGGTACAGTTGCTCATTAACACAAATAGCCAGCTCTTCCCATCAATGAATCATGTGGCTGCAACTGAATGTAAACCATGCAGACATGGTGAGAAATTTAATTTGTTTTGTTTGACCAAACATTACGACTGGGAAAGACATCCAAGCAACTTTGAGAGATGATATGATTGTTGCCAGATGGAGATGGTTCCAGAATCTTAGAAACAGCTAGCCTCCTGGAATTTTCACACACTACAGTTTTTATAGTCTAGAGAGAATGGTGCAAAAGGAAAAAACATTAAGTTGAGTGGTAGTTCTGTGGACAACACCTTGTTAGTGAGAGAGGTCAGAGGAGAGTGGGCAGACTCGCTCAAGTTAACAGAAAGGCCACACATGCTCAAACAACAGCTGTTTGAAACAGTGGTGTGTCAAAGGGCATCTCTGAACGCACAGCATGTCTAATATTGAATCAAATGTGCTACAGAAGCAGAGCACCACGCTGGCTTCCTACTGTCAGCTAAGAGCAAGAAGAGGCTACAGTGGGCATGTGATCACGTGATTGCCAAAACTGGACAAGAGAAGATTCTAAAAACATTTTTCTGGTCTGACAAATCTTGATTTCTGCTGTGACATGCAGATGGTGGGGTCAGAATTTGACAGCATGAATACATAGATCCATGGTGCAGGCTGGTGGTGTGGGGAATGTTTTCCTGGCACACATTCGCCCTTTGATATCAAATGAGCATCATTTGAATGCCATACCTACAGCATCGGAAGGCATTGGTGCTGATCATGTGAATCCCTTTTGGTCACAGTTTAACCATTATCAAATTGATATTTCCAACAAAATAATGAGATCATGCATCATGCAAAACATGCATCATCTCAAGCTGGTTCCACGAACCTGACAGTGACTTCAGTATATTTCAATGGCCTGCACTGTCACCAGATCTCAATCCAACAGAGCAACTTTGGGATAAGGTGGAACAGGAGGTTTATAAGATGAACATGTGGCCAAAAAAAAATCTGCAGTCACTGCAAGATGCTATCAAATCAGGATGGACCAAAATCCCTAAAGAATGTTTCCAGCCTCATCCCACATATAAAATGGGATTGCAAATAAACAAATGTTGTAATCACTTTATATTTAATCTGCTTAACACATTCAAAGATAATAGCATTGGCAAGGATTGGCAGACAATATGAGTAAAAAAAGCCAATCAATGTTGCTGGGAATAGCATCCTACCTTTCTGGTCAATTGCCTTGTTTTACAGAGCACAGTACTTGCCATTCATTTATTTATTTCTTTTCAAGAGAGAAAAGAACAATCCTGTTGTGGCCAACTCTGTTGACTGCATCTGCCCACTTTGATACAAACTGACAATTATAGTTTTTATATACAGAGGGTGCAATGTGCCAATTTCTTTTTAAAAAAGATTGGAAAAATGTTGCTTTGTCAGACACATCTCAATAGTTGCTGTGCCATGCAGATGACAGGGTCAGAATTTGGCATAAACAGCATGAATCCATGGATTCTGCCTTCTATCAACGGTGAAGGCTGGAGGTGGAGGTGTAATGGTATGGGGGAAATTTTGGTGGCAAACATTTGGCCCCTTAATACCAATTGAGAATCATTTAAATGTCACAGCATACCAATGCATTGTCACTGACTATATGCTTCCCTTTATGGCCACAGTCTACCCCTTTTCAAATGGATATGTCCAGCAGGAGATTTCACCACATCACAAAGGATGCATCATCTCAAGCTGGTTCTATGATCATGACAGTGACTTCAATTTACTCCAGTAGCCTGCACAGTCCCCAGATCTCTATCCAATAGAGCACCTTTGGGATGAGGGAACCTTTGGGATGAGGAAACAGGAGGTTTGTGGCAGGAATGTGTGGCTGAAAAATCTGCTGTAACTGAATGATGCTATCCAGTCAGGTTGGGCCAAAATCCCTTAAGAATGTTTCCAGTCTCATCCCACATATAAAAATAGGATTGAAAATAAACAAATGGTGTAATCACTTCATATTTAATCTGCTTAGCACATTCAATGATAATAACATTGGCAAGACCATTGTTTCTGGGAATAGCATCCTACCTTTCTGGTCAATTGCCCAATTCTACATAGCACTGTAATGCAGTGCTTGTATTTACTTGTATTTAGTACATGTATTTACATGTTGACTGCATCTTCCTGCTTTAATACTACTTTAATTTTAAGCTGACAATGACGTTATTTTTGGACACTCGTTTGGTCTTAAAAATGGCTGAATGAATCCTTCCATGAGGAAAGAATGTCAAACTGCAAACTACGCTTAAACAAGTGTGTTCTAATTAATAATGATGTGCGGCAAATTTGCAGTGAAAGTTTTTACTTAAAATATATAAGCACTTCCTCTAAATTTCACTAAATTATACATACATACATCATGATACAGATTTAGTATTATACAATACGCCAAACATATTTAATACATCTTCAAATATTTATTAATCTAAATAATGATATCATACAATAGTAACATGTAATATTAATATGAATGCCAGAGCAGTATTTTCTTGTAATTTATAAAAAATGGAACATGTGGTTTTACACTTAAATTAATCTGAATACACTTTACAGTTACAAATATTAATGTACACTGTTTTTATAAAACTGCAGGTGGAAAAATTAATTTTTCTAAAAACAAAGGCACTGTCCTCCTTTTCATCACTTCCTAGTAATGAGGGTGTGACTGCATGAACCCTTAACTGAGAGGAATTGTCATGCTATATATGAGTCCTGGCTTTGTATTTTGACTCATTCAAGTCAGTTATTGAAAGCATGAGGCAGCTTACTTTTTTCATCCAATTTTGGACACATTGATCACTGGAAAACATGCAAGCAAATTATTTAACCAAATGATAATTCTTAACCATTTTGATATTTGGCCTTTTTTTTTTTTAACAAAATGCCACCAACCTTAAAGTTTCTAGTGATTTGAAGAGCTGCAAAGTCTACATTCCTTTCAAGTCCATGAGGGACGGTCAGGGTAGAGACTTTGAATAAACTGATTCTTTTTCCCCATTTGCCTTGGTAACATCACTTTTCATCAATGTTTAATTGAAGGACTTACATGCCTGGCAATATGTCACATCCTCATTGCACTTCCTCTCAGCACTTTGTGAAAGTATACAGATGTATGGGGAGATATAGATATAAATGAATTGAACAATTGGGTAAAATAAATCAAATAAGCACTCCTAATTAATTCCTCAATACATAGAAAAAGCCCTAAAAGTTTTATATATGTGCAAATGTAGCTTATTCATCAATTTTCGGTTATGTTAACTTCACTGAAAGGCCGTATAACTTGTGTAAATAACATATGGCAAGAATCCATCTCATTTGAAGCATTATGCAGTTCAGCTCTCCCAGCTGGTCTGTCTCCAGAGAAGAGCAGAGGTATTGTGCTATTCTGAAAGGGGAAAAGTCGAGGGGATTGAAATCTATCAGCTGAGCAATTGAATTTCAGCTCCTTGGATAAGAGCATGATTAAAGTGGGATTTTAGAGGAGGGAGTTGAACTGGCTCTAGAGCTACAACTGATTCTTCAAAACCCTAGCCATTTTGAATTCAAAAGTATTAAAATGATTACTTTAAGACTGGGACATAAAAACAAGGTAAAATGCTTTGAATAAAATTAGGAAGAAAGTGATTTAACAAACTGGAACATAACACAGAATCAATCATTATCCATTACCATTGGAGTACCATTCAGTTACCATTGAACCAATAAAAATATAACCAAAACGTTAAACAAAACAAAGTCGGACAATTCAGCATCAGAATCAGAAATACATTAATCCACCTGTGATAAACTTGAAATCAAATAATCCCTGTAAGCCAACATAGTAGCCACCACAGACCTTGAAAAACATAGCTATAAAATGGTTTCATCAAGAATATGTTTAGACAAAGAGAGCACATGGTTGAGAGCTCTACAAGTGTGGACACAAGGGAACAGGGCATATAGTCTGATCTTAACAAGCTTCAACCTTCTTGTGAACAGTTGGAACAAATTCAATGGAAATAATCAGTTCTGTAAGGACAGGTACTAAAGAGCTTAATGGCTCGACATCAATTTTTCCTGCAACTACAACAGGTGCCCCAGAGTGCACATTAGATTTGTTACTTTACTTTTCAAAAGCAATCGCCTCAGTGCAAAAGAGAAGAATCCATGAAAAATAACCAGGCAATGGGTTAGCTGCCCCCACCAATATACCACAATAAAAATGTAATTATTTAAATGAACAAAAAAGATAATGAAGCACACTGTAACTGTTTTTGGTGCTGTAAAATTAGCTTGTCCCCATTTCCAAAAACCATAAAAATTTAAGGTGGACACCACATTCTCAATTATAGCGTGCGGATCTTTATACCTGAATTTGCGTGAAATCATTTTACCACGGGGCATTTCTACATAATGAATTTTTGTGCGTATATAAGGTACACAGTACTTTTTTACATTATTAATGAAACAATCCAAGTTTAACACCTCGCTCAAGGGTACAGCCTCATCGGGCCGTTAGAACTTTAAACTGGCGACGTTCTGGTAACAAGTTGTTCTCCCTAATATGCTTTACCATTGTGCTCTGCTCAGCACGTTCTGCAGCCCAAATGATATTCTCCATGAAGTCAGCCGCCGTGTTCAGGAGACAGCGACACCGGTTTCTCCCCTGTGTCATCATTTTCGGCCTCACGCTGAACACTGTCGGGGTCAAATGCAGCATCTTAATAGAATCAGCACTTTCTCGAATCAGACTCTAAGGTGGTACCGTGGCAACCAGCCAGTGGCCATTCCGCCCGGCAGGTACTGATACTATCTAACTGTGGGACCAGTAGGGTTCCTGTAAGCCATATGAATAAATATACTGTTTGGGGAAAGCACTGGGAATTTGACATCTTCTATCAAATTTATACCTGAATTTGGGCATATTTGTATTGCATTGTTTTTTCAGTCTCATTCAGTGCGTTCATATGCAATTTATTTGTGCCCTCGTTCCTTTTACCCCTCCAGGGACTGACGTGATAAATCATCTGAAAACCCAAAAAGTGGGTAACTGGAAAACAATCAAAATAACAACCTAGCAAAGCCATTTTCAAATAGAAAGTGTCACTTTGTGGTTTCTCTCTCTCGGTAGTACTCTTGATGATGGGGTAAATGCAGTTCATATGCATATAGATACAAGGTTAGACAAATCTGAAATGTGTTTGTGAAACTGGGGATTACATCAAATCTCAATTGAATGTACTGCATTGGCATTTCTCCTTCTGCACACAGCACATTAAAGGATTTAATTTAGCAGTTGGACACTGTATTTCCAGAGCTTTCCTGAACACTAAAACGCATACTATAAAAATTATTTTACTGAGGAGCAAGAACTGATGTTCTCTGAGTAATTATTAGTTGGTCACCTGAGATTACCGTATGCATATTGAACAGGAACTGTATTCGTCAGTGACATTTTTTACACCAACATCTTTTATGTTTTCATGAATCTGTTAGTCAGCAGTGTACTAGTCAGATGTATTTGTCCAATAAAACAGCTTTCTTTCCTATCCATATAGATTCAACACTATTTGCATCAGTGCAACATGCAGTTTTGTCAGACTCACACGGTAGAAATATCATCTGCACCTAAAGCTTGACAGACTCCATGTTGGCTCCATACTTGCCGTGTTCACTGGAATACAGGTGATCTCAAGGGCTTGCTCATCATTAAAAGTAATCGGGTGTCTTAGGATGTACACCATTTTAGACTGTCGGCTCCAAGCCCCTGGGGATTACTGGCATCGGAATGCATGTCAGAGGCACTCCAGGAACAGAGACTTTGCACAGATACCTCATACTACTGCGTGACATAAATAAAGATGGCCTACTCTGCCCATTTTATCCAAAGTTTGAAGAAGGATTTATTCTGTAATTCCTGCAAGAGTAACACCAGATCTCTTTTGTACTTGTACATGCTTAACATTCATAGCTCTTGTAGATGATATTAAATATACATCTCACTCTCAGCAGAGCAGAATCTCAACAGTTCATGTCAAAAAGTAAAAACACAGCCAGTTATCTCAGAGAGCACATCAAAGCGGCATGGAGACCCTTTAATCACATGGCAGCTATCTTCATTTGGAGTCAGTCTATCAGGACCGACTATGCACACTGCATGCCAACTGAAGCTGCGATTTTAATTTAAACTGTTAGGAAAAAAAAAAAACCTCTATGGACGTAATGTAAAAGTCTGGTGAAAAAGCTGAAATTGCAGTGACGCACCATTGTTTAAATGCATGATCTTTTTTGTGCACGGAGATGGGCAAAACGCTGTTCTACCTGCTCTGTGGAATAATTAGAAAGGGAAAGGGGCTGAGCGTTCCTCAGGAGCGGCCAGCGGTTGTCAGGTAAAAGAAAGCCCTCTGGAGTGACATGACTGAAGCGGTTTGGGATAATTAACAGAGCGGGAGGAGTTCAATCCCATCTCGGAGGAGACAGAGTGACAGGAAAGGTCAGGGCTTCGGGTGACGTCACGCCCTGCTTGGGAGGCACTGTCAAAGGAAAAAAACGATTTTCCAGCAGTGGAGAAAAGAGTGTGCGAGGGGAGATACTAACTTCTGAACTTGCTGAGACCTTTGATAACTGACAGGGAATGGCCCTGCATGGGTGAGATTGGAAATTCAGAAAGCAGCAAGACAGACAAAATGGCTATCCTCATATTAAGTATAGTGTAATAACTGAAATAAAGAGAAATATAGCCAGGAAAATATATTGGCATATCAAGCTCAAAGAAAAACACACATATCTTGTTAAAGTGAATGGCATAGTCAAATATTATATATACAGTAAGACCTGCTAAAAATGTACACGTTATCATAAGCTTGAATGTGGAGGCCACCTATCTGGATTTGTTAAAGAGAGAAACACACATAATCAATTGCAGATTTAAAGACAACTGCAAATGGAAGCATCATTTATTATTTAACTTTCCTGAGGGAAGAGCTGCCTGTTTTACATTTCAATGATTTTCAGAATTGTGTAAATCCCACAAGGATGTATACTATTTAGAGGTTAGCTGGATTAAAAACACAGACCTACAATGATATATTCATTATGATCATTTGATGATGAAAATAATACTAGCTACTGTTTTTCAGTGCATGGTTTTCAGTTTAGGGAATGCATTACAGTTTGCTATTAAACTGTGGTAAACAGTCTCTAAACATGTATAGCATATTCCAATGATGTGATGGGTGAGAATTATAACCATGGATAGTATTCTATGGTTTTTCCAAAAGCATATTCCTTTCACTGACAATAATTTCAGACTTATGCACTCTCTGAGGTAGTTATAATTCACTCCGTTAAAAATGTCATTGGTGAAACTGCCCTTGAGTACTATGAGGTGAATACAGGGAATGAATAGGATGTTTCTGAAGCACAAATAAGCCTGTCATTAATATAAAAAAGGGGTTGAAACAATAGTTGCCATCATTCTAGACGCCAATAGACAAAAATGTAAGAAAGAACATCGTGTCCCTAAAAATTGGAAACCCTGTCAATGACTACTTTGATAATAGTCAGAAGGCAAGAATTTAACCCAAGTAAAGATGACTGCTCATACAAGACCCATGTACGCTGAAAAGAGAACAAACTGGATCCATTTTATTCAAGAGAGAGAAAAAGCAGTGCAATCATGTAAATGATGCTAAGCTCAATTTTCTTCACTCCCCACCATCTAGTGGGAAATCACAAGATTAGCATTTATACCACTTTGCAGCCTTTTGCTATTCCTTGGTGACACTGATTGTTACCCTTGTGTAATTGGCCATTATTTCTACTTTTATGTTCATTTTTCCCATTTCAGTTTGTTAGGGTTATATCAAGACAAATCAGGCTGCCCTCTTTGTAATTTGCAGGACTTTCTTCCAAAGGTTGAGAAACTGCGTGCAGTCATTTTTTCTTCTAATGTCCATTGCATGTACTTTTAAAGCAGACATAATGAATTACTTCAGGCTAGTGAAGTACCGATTTTATTGTAGGCACTTTTTAAAAGCTGCGATTAATGCCGTCATAATTGTGAATGACAACATGACACATAAAAATATAATTCTGTCACACGCAATTACTCGTAACATGCTATGGACATTTATCATTCAAATCACTCAGGTCTAATTACGCGCCTGGTTCATATTTTCAAGAGCACCGCCTTTATTGTATTTCTACATGAATTTATTTCCTTGACAGGTATACAAGCACCAAGGATAATCACAATAAGTAAAACAAGAATAAAACTGAGTCTCAAGACTCCTTCAGTAAAGTCTACAGTTTAATGAAAGAGATGGATTTCTGGCTTTATATAATCTGATGTTCTGTAATGTCTGGTTTAATGGTCATTGTCTCCCAATATCCTTCTATAATGTGCCATAAATCCTAGTTACTCTGGCTCCCTGGCCTGTCTAAGACATCAGACCAACCCTGATACCCCTGTTGTCATAGCAACCTACTCTACTGTATGCAGCTTGCAGAAATATGATACAGTTGTCGGGGGAGATGCCATGAACTTTATGACTACAGCGAAGTCAGCATTGAGATCTCTTTGTTTCCTTGTCTGCTCATATAAATGGATGACAACTGTCCTTTAGTTGTTTGTCACTTCGATTCCACTTTACTTCAATGTAGGAGAAACATGGAGCAAAGAAGAATTAAGTTATTTTTCACTCTGACTCAGCACCATTGTGTGGACATAATGACAGCCACTTGCTCCAATATGATTGTACTGGTTTTGTGGCAAACATATGAGTTAAAAAATAATTGTGGTCCTAGAGTTGTGCCAATATTTACAGTAATATGTTTTGGTCATTTCACAGTTAAACTGAACCATCATAATTGTGAATCATTAACAAAAGATGTATCATCATCCCTCATTACATTACATTACATTATAGGTTCTTAGCAGACGCTCTTATCCAGAGCGACTTACAACAAGTGCAGGAACGAAAGCTATATGTAACACACCAGTTTTAAAAAACAATAATGGATTCCAGTTGCAAATGAAGTCCAACCAAAACAGCATTAAAGAAAGTTTGGTATATAGTTTGACATGTTATAACATCTAAGGCTTTCGTAGCCTTTGCTAAGGCTTAAAATACTGATTCAGTGTGGTGTGTTTTACCAGGATGTCTCACCATCACAAGGGCAATGCTCGCATTTGATGGGTAAACACAACAAGAGCAAAAAGCAATAATGTTACAATAAAAAAAAACTGGCCTTTTGCTTTTTGGTCCTTGTAAGCAATAAAGGCTGACAGGTAGGATGACATCTATTTCAATAAAGGTGTCATGTTTCCTTTCACTTTGTGTTTGTGTTGTTTCTACACTCAGTATTCATCCTCCTCCAAGATTATATGTTGTCTGCCTTGCTTGAGTGACAACAGGAATACTGTCCCTGTACAGGATATTAAATTTGAGAGAGAGAGGAAGAGAAAAAGAAGGAACGAGCAGAAGAGAGAGGGAGATTATAGTGTGGATAAGAACGACTGAATCAACTGTGAGTGCCATTGCAAATGTCTTCCCTTGTTTGGAAATCATTGTGGTAGATCAGAAGCCCATAAATCTGATGCGTATCGGGACAGCCAATGATATCACTGCCCTGCTCTGCCTTCTTGCATTCATGGTGTGAGATTGCAGACCTGCCATGCGCCTTACCACAGGGGCCTTATTCGCTTACCATATGACATGGCAACAATGGTAACTGCGGCAACAGAGGCCGTCCTGAGGTTTTTATCTTGACATTTTACATTTAACGATAAAAAAGCAGGCCATACACGTCAAAGCCATTCCATTAGCGCTGATAGACACTGAGCAGATCGTCTGGATGCTCAGGGGTCAGGCCAGTACACTGCCATCACCAGTTTACTGTGCAAATTATTGCTAGAATATTCTCTTAAAACACAGACCCAGTATTCCTACACTGCTATTTTAGCTGCTTTACTCAAGGAAAAAAAATGATACATGCCAAAGAAAATCATCTTTGAAAATGAGTATAATCAACCATGAACAAAAAAAAGCCATTAAAAAAATTTATTGCATAGTTGGTATCTGATGTGGAAATATTTTCTAAAAATGAAAGAAGGAAAAGGTCAGCTGGATTCGTAGGTGCTGGAGTTCAAATATAAAAAGACAGAAAAACCCCAAAAGTACTGTTCCAATGCTCACATTTATTGAACGACATACGCAATTGACCCTCGGGTTTTCATGAGGTCAGGAATACCTGATTTGTCAGGTAGACAATTGCAACGATTCAAAAGGTCTCCCAGTATCTGTCATTATTTATTTTTGAATTTATTCTCTAGAAGTGCTAAATGGACTCCTCCCTGGACTCCTGCAATTAGCCGAGGTCTTTAGGAATGCTGGGGTTGGAGGGTGTAGAGCAAGGGACAGGGAAACTGAGGGAATAGCCTTTGGGGTATGGGAGCAGGTGCTGCTTTTACAGTTTCTGTGAGGCTTGGAATGGGAGGTGTGGAATGTGCCAGGCTAGTTAGCACATTAGCACTCAGCATATCACACACACCACAGATCAGGAGGGTTTGCGCGCATGCGTGTCCATCTGTCTGTTAGCCTTTGAATGTCACTCTGTATGCGTGTATGAATTCTCTTTTTTTCTATATGACTTTCTTCCTGTTTCATGATTTATGCAGTCGCCACAGCGTCGGTTCGTTTACTTTGAAGATCTGGTTGAACTGATAAGGTATGAACGATAAGGTATGACAGCTGGTACTGGTTAATGGAAGGCAAGAAATGTCCTCCATTTTGGAATGTGCTGTCAAAGAAACCATGGGAAAAACCTCAGCAGGCAGAGTGTGGTTTATTTATGCTACCAATATGAAATGGGCATTAATGAGCGTGCAAACAAAATATGCAATTCGATACATTCACTGCACTTCTCATGAAAAAATGTTATCATCTCCATGCATGCTCTTTGATTGGATTAGCTTACTTGAGAATGCAGTATGCTCGTGCAACAGCCACAAACAAAAATGTCAAAACGAAAAAACGGCTGAAAGACAATGTGGATGTGGAATCATGAAGCCCGGGTGAGGATTCCCTTTCTACAGTTAATAAATCAATCAATCCGCACAGGTGACAGGGACTGGTGGATGGACTCATTTCAGCCTGCTGCTGTTTTTCAGGCCACTGAATGGAGATAGATGAAGGCGCTATTTTCCTGCAGCAGGCTGGGGGGGGGGGTGGGGGGGTTGGAGGGTGGAGCTGGGCGGGGGCAGCCGAGCATGACGAGCTGTCATCGTGCGTCCTGGCAGTAGCAGCACTGATTTTACACCTGGTTGGCCGTGTCTGTACCAGTCAAGTGCCCCGTACACGGCACCCAAGCAAGAGATGCTAGATGGCCATGGGAGGAGAGGCTGGCCTGACCGCGCTTTGGCCCCACGGCCTGGATGACCGCTTTCCTACAGGGACCCAAACGAGAAGATGCCCCGGGCCTGACTTAATGCCACAGATTGACTCGTTTTTTTAGAGGACGCTCTCTGGGATTAAACACAGTGTTTTCCCTCGGCCCCCGACCACGCTTCTGTTCAGCTGAATCCACTTGGTTGCAAATTCACTGCCAATGAGTTGTGAGACAGGAAAAGGGCCAGGGAGACTCGAGCAACAGGGGCATGGAGAGGGACTAATTTGGGGTGGAGAACTTGCTTTTTCTTCCCAGCACAGCAGATAAATTCCTCTGGCACAGGAGGTCATAAATAAATTTCACTGCTGTTTTTTGAGACCGTTAATGCGCTTAACCGTAGGGCTGACCGACAAACTTTTAAGGGACACTTGTGTGGAGATGAGCAGCAGTGGAAATATAGCATAGCATTTCAAATGGGATGCTGCGATACAGCTTTTTGGTGGTGGCAGATTCAGGCTGTAACAAGAAATCATGTTAACACACATTCAACCAGATCCTTGCCCTTGAATAGAACATTTCTACGTTCATTTCGTCCACCATGCCCCCCCGAACTGAAATATCTTGTTATAACAGTATTGTTTCATCCAGACTCCAGACTGTGGAGAGAAAATGGGAGTCTATTGAATCAAAGTCATGAATCATCTCTCTTTTTTTCAGGGGGGGGGGGGGGGGGGCAAGGAAATCTGAAATGTCTCTTTTTTTATTTTATAATCTGAATGTCCAGCCTAATCTGAATGTGTTTTTCACATCATGTCCATTGACTGAATTAGTCAATAGACATGATGAAGGTATTCAACAGCACCTCACTTTGAAGGTCCTTTTAAGCAGAGATTCAATGATATGGACAAAGAAATCACGAAAAGAAAACACACACACATAGAAATATGGATATACAGTATATCAATTCATGTATCTTCATATCCACATGCTCTTTTGTAAATTGCTTTGTCCGTATACTTGAATTTCTGTTTAACAAGAAATTTTCACTCAAGAAGATATTAGAAGAATTTATTTTTATTCCAGCATTGTAGTTAATGTGTCCCCTTTTAATATCCAGTATTTGGGCTAGCTTACTGATCATCATGTAAATGTCTAGTGTTAATTCAACTCTAACAGTGTTATATGCTAAGAGCTGAATTAACACTGGATATTTTACTGTGTATTAGCTAGCTCTCAAGCGGAATCATTCTGCACTAAAAAGGATCTCTATATGATATTAAGATAAACTGAATCTGAACTGGAAGCTATTTTATGAATTACCCAGCAGACTGACAACAGCCTGACAAGCTGTAGTGATTTCCTGTCAAACTCCACAAATGTGCATGCAAGACATACATTTAAATCAAATTATAATGCGAAAACTAGACACGTCATGTCTTCTTAAGATCTGAAGAAAATAAATCCCTGTGGCACATGGAAGAGAGCTACATTTCATTCCATTTGATGTGCAGACCACAGATGCATACTTATAAATTCAACTTATGAACTATTGCTTTTTTAAAGGATGTTTTTTACTTGACCATTTTCAAAATGAAAAGTATTGTTTCTTTGTAAACTGCAATTTCTGTAGCCATCCATGTTACTTTGGCCTTCTTTTTCCATTTGACATGCGCACAAACTATGCCGTTCTCTTATGATCATGGTAACCACAGCATGTAAAGCCATACAGTACCTCCAGTCATTATTAATAGTGGTTGATAAGCATCATCGACATGCAATAAAGCAGCACATGAAAGCACGCCACAATGAGTTTTCGAGATGTTTTCCATTATCAAATCTCCATTTTATAATTTATTTCTCTGTGAGAGATAGTACTGCGATTTGAGATTAAAAAAAGTATGACAAAGAATCACAGCCTGAATTTTCTGACTGAAAACGTAAAATGGATTATTTTTATGTATTAATTGAAATAATAACTGCAATTTGTTCCCTTGGAATTCATGCAGAGGCATGCAGCTATTCCATATTTATCATGAATTTCACTTTCATTCAAAACAAAACTGATTATATCCCCTGAAATGGATGAAAATGATGAAAAAGAAAAACAGCAAAGAAAATAACTGACAATCAAAGCTTCCAAGCAAGTATTTTGCTCAAAGTTATTTGATTATTTAATACAAGCACTATCAGGTTTTGGTCTGTTCATACCAAATTTAATCTGATTCCTCATAATATTCATCCTCAGTTCTCCGATGTTGTCTCTATCTTAATTAAAGGTCTGTATTGAATTTCATTTATGTAAATCCATACAATTAACCTACCCAGAGATAACAGGCTCCCGGGGGTTGACTTGCATACTAATGTCTGTAAAATCTAACCATATAAAACTTTCTTTATAGATTTCCCATGAAAGAAACACACAAATCATTAAGACTGAAGTTAACCTGAATGATGGTCTTTAAGCTTAGATTTACCCATTAATTTTTTTTATTGACTGTACCTCATGTAGGAGCTATGCGTCCAAAATACAGAAGCATGTTCCCACTACAAATGACTATTGTTTGGTTATTATTCTGAAGTCATTTTTGCTTGAAAAGGCACCAAATGCACACATACTGTTAATTTAATCTCTACACAACAAGCAGCAGCTTGAAAACAGCCATGAGTTTTTTTTTGTTTGTTTGTTTGATTTTTTTTGTTGTCATGAAATTAAAAGTTTTTGCATTCACTTGATTTCCCGAGAACAAAAACACAACAGTGTGTTTCCGGTGACGCTGGACTTCAACCATCCATCACACTTATCTGAGGATACCTTGTGTGCCTCCAGGGCAGATAACCTAAAAGAGATGAGACGGGCAAGGGCAAGGGCGTGACTCAAAATGCGTTAAAGTCTGCATTGCTTTAGCACGAATCAAGCATTAAAATTATTTCACCCGCAGCTGTTTTGGGCCAATCTCAATTTATGTATGTTAAAATGAGGAGGATTCAGCCAGACAAAAATAAAACTGAACTTCCCCTCTGCCTGAGAGAGGGAAGAAACAGATCATTCATAGCCAATAAATCAATAAAACATGATGGATAATGCACAGCGAGTCACGAGGCGGTATGTGTCTGGAGAAATAAATTATTACCCCCAAAGTGACACAGAATTTGTTACTGCGCTCATCATTCCCTGCAGTGTTGCCTTCAAACTTAAGAAATGTCTTATCACTCACTTGTATTATGTGCAAAGAAAGACAAGTTGAACCTGTAAGTGATTAAAATTTAAAGAGGGGTCACCTTTCCAACTTGTTTCGTAGATGGGGAGGATCTGTTAAACAATGCAGAATATGACCTAAATTTGAATGGATGTCCAACAGGACATTGTAAATAAAACAACTCAATGTGGGCTAATGTTTATCCACTTATTGATTATGTGTGCAAGCTATCTAAGAGTCACACTACCCTTCTGCTGTCGCTTGAGCAGTAACAATGCTGTTGTCCCACTGGATTATTGTTCACAGCTGATTCAACCACGGCAGCTGAAACAGTGCCTCAGATATCTCATCTTTTGAGCCCACGTCTCATTTCATCCATGTGTCTGGGTGTTTCATTTGAAGAGCAAGGCTTCTGCATCAAAGTGGTTCATAAGAAAGCCCAGGGGGTGCTTCACACTCCTTTTTTTTAAAGAGGTTAATTCTCTTTGATGATAGAAATCCCACACAGCCCCTTAAATTTGTTTCCCTGTGTAAGTGCGGTGCTAAAAACGAGAGGCAAGTGCAAAAGCAGCTACAGCAGCCATTTAGCTCCGGCGCGGATAAAGACATAAAATCAGAGTCAGGGATGTGAAGTTATTCACGTTTTCCCTGCAGCTGTGGAAGCAATTATTCAAAAACACACCTTGAGAATGGCGCTTTTCACAGCAGATCTGCGAGAGCGCCTTATTTATTCTCACACCACGTCCCCAAATCTTTTGTAAATAGACCCCGAAGCTACGGCATCAATGCAAACCTTTACTGTGGCCCAACAGTATACTCATTTCACACTTCTCAAAAAGGCTAAATGTAAAATCCTCTAAAGCAGAAACATCTCAGAAGCTGATGATGACCTTGGGAAAAACTACATCTTTTTCAGTCCAGAAAAAAAGACTGAGCAGCAACCTGAGCTAATTTCAACATTCAATGTATTATCTTTCCAATAGTTTCATGTTTAAAACAAAATATATAGCATGAGATCAAAATAGTGTCACCCAGTAGAGTGGAAATATAATGGGAACATAACTGTGTAAAGTAAAGGTCCCCGCCATTCAAATTATCATGAAATGTAGACTGACAATAATGACAACATTGTAATTACACAGAGAGAACATGTATCAGCAAGCTCATTGAGCACACTAATTGCTTCAGTTGCTGAAACATTAATTCCAGTACCAAATATAAACCGAACACAAGGCTGACACATTCTCAACTTGTGCTGCTGGTTTATGGTTGCACGACTAAACAACAATATTGAATCTCATATTGAGCAACAGAGTTACATTAGCACAGGCATATTCAAGTCATGTTATTACACCGACTCTTAGGAAGTGGCCCTATTTTTCCTTCATTCTGTACTTTTCTGTGTCAGCTCTAGCCTTTCGGCTACACTTCACTGGGATTGGGTCATAGTCAGGCGTGTGCTCGTACCCCTCAGCATTTAGGTGACCTTTTCAAGGAAATTCCCCATTGGTCTCAAATCACAGATCACAGCTTCCTAACTGTGCCACTTATTTTATATTCTGTTCCACTATTCAATACAGACCTCCTGTTCCACAAAATGTATTCCTTACCCTTTCCCTTTAAGTGCTAAGGGGAATCTGAGGATGACGAGGGTGATGACAGTGATGAATCTGACAAGGAGGAGGATGAGGAAACGCACGTAATCTGACAACTGTCTGTACTGCACCTGACAAGTACACTGGTGTGTGTTTGAAATGATACAGAGATAAGTTAATCGTTACACTTAACAGACATTTAACATTTAATACACTAAAACGTGAACACACAGAGAAATTTGCAATCCTTAAATGTATCTGTAGGAAGACAGGAAGCTAGCTATATTTAGTAATGGAACAGCAGATAGAATGGCCAAATTAAGAAAGATAGGTGAAGATGTGCTGACTGGATCAAGTTAGATCATGTTAGAATTCTGTAACCATGATATGTGGCGTTGTCCTTGTGTATACCCACTGATACACATGGACACATACAAACACACACATACACACACATGTAAAAAAAGTGGATGATCAGTAATTTTGACAGAAGTATACTTTAAACTTTTTTCTATCTAGATTGTCTCTCAAACAAGACAATCAATCCTATAAATATGGAGAAAAGATATGAAACAGATAAGATATGAAACAGCAGGAATATAAGTATCTGTCTCCTCGCTTTTATAAACGTAATTTGGGAGCATTTGTCAGGGACTTTTACCATAATTTTTTTTTAAAGCTGAACAGTGAAAATGAATGTACACATTCTATGAAGCTGACAGAGCAAATGAGTGGCTGCCTGTCAAAGGTTATTGCATCTCTGTCTTCCAGATGGAATTTATGGAATTTATATACACTTCTAGAGTAGATCTGCGCATGTGCGTGTGCTTCCATTAACTAAAAATACCATTTTAAAACTCCTAACTACACTGCCCTCCAAAAAACCGGTTTAAATGAGAAAGAAAACCATTTACTTTTCTTTCATGTTCACAAGTGCATTCCATTAAAACTCTGAGAAATTTAACAAATCACACAAATATGCACTCACCCAGTCACCAAGCAGACACGATGCTTGCTTGATTGCGACTGAAATATAATTTCACTTCAGCTCAGAACACAGTGTGTGGATAGATCTCACCATCTTTCTCCTTACAGCTTATCAACACCTCTCCATAGTGACACAGCTGGAATTCAATGTAAGACTGTGACTCCCACAACCAAATTAACATTTCTGCATGGATTCTCCATCTCCATCCATTACTTTATCATATTTCACACAAAATTCACACTTTTTTTTGGTTAAATCCATGCAAAAAAAAAAAAACCAACAAAAAACCAAAAATAAAAAACTGTGAGTCAAGCCATAGTACAGACTGAAACAGATTGTCTCGGTAATTAAGTCCAAGAATAAGGCCAACATGAAACAGAGGATAATACTGAATTCTGAGAATATCACTTCTGACACTGTAAATCATGTTTCAAATATTCAAAATATCATCATGGAATTAAGATCAAGATGTGTTTTGGTTTGTATAACTGCACAGTGAGATGGTTCTATCCCTCAGCCCAGCAAGAGCAATGATAGGATCTTGGGCTGACTTGCATTATAATGGACATTGTTACTAGTATTAGTAGCCTTACAATCCCAACTAGCCCACTTATTCCTGAAACAAAGATGAACTGGTCAAGAAGGACTACTTTAAGCTTACAGTACGTTCACTTTATGCACAAATAAATTTGTCTGTTCGAAGGGATTAAATGACTCTAGTGAATATAGAGTAGAGAATTTTTACATTTTGTTTTCTGAATGCCAGATTTTATCTCTGTAAGGTATGGGTTTCTACAGATGATTATGCTGATACCATATTTTACCTACAACATCCTTGCAACATTTCAACCAACATACTCTGGGCCATTTGTAGACAGAATTTAAAAAATTACATAGCTGAGCTGATGCCTGTCGGAAACGGTCGGCCTAAAATTCAAGCTGACGTGTTGTTTATTGGAAGAACATAAAAACAACTTCAGACAGCTTCCAAAAAACATAAAACAACTTCAGACAGACTTCCTCTCTGTCCTTCCAGCACATAAAATTCTGTTTGTGTATGCCCTTGATAGGACCTTTGAAAATGCGTTTCATGCATTGTTCTAAAGCAGCATAAATGTTGGGACGGTCGGGTGGCGGTTGGGTGGCTTGTGGCTAAATGGAGGAGACGCCACAGCAAACGAGTGGGCTGGAGACTGCCGTGTCTGCCACCTCCTATCCCATCTCCAGCAGACACGACACGGTGGCTTGTTTGAAAAACTGCGAGCATGCATCTGAAGTCTCCAAGCCCCCATTAAGCAAGCAGCATCAATACTGCATTAAAACAATGAGGTGTGCTTATCAATTTGACGTACAGGGACAACTGGTCCGGCTTAAATGGATGCCAATCACTTTCGCATTACGGTCAGAGCAGCACAAACACGACTACACGCTTCCTGTTATTTGTTTCAATCCCTTGGTTATTGTATCAGTGAGCTTTGTTTTTAGGGGACCTATTCTCATGTGGATTCAGTTCAGATCAACAGCAATGGCTCCTCATTGTAGACCGATATTAATGCCATGATCTAAACTGACAAGTCGTGGTCCACACTGCTGATTTGTATTCACGAGAGGGCTTAAAACAATTTTGCAGCTCTGGGATATGTGTATTATAATATCAGCCTCTTAGATTAGCCGGGTTGCCAGTCCTGAGAAAAACAGCCTCTGACAGTGTCACAAAGAGGAGCAGCAGCAGTGGAGGGAGACTAGGCAGGCACTTCCTGGCAGTTTGGGAGTTGAGGCATAACAAAGTGATGGATTAATAGGCTCCAGGTTCTCAGAGCATACGGGCTGGATAAAAAGAGATAGTTGAGGCTCATTATCAGCAAGAAATATGGTGCCTTCTCACACAGACACACAAGCCCAACAGCCTCAGGTTCAGTGCTAATGGCCTCCGCTACTTCCTGTTCTCGTTCGAGCACCTGCACACTGGTGGAAGAGCAAGAAAACGTACGAAACCACCGTGCCGAGCAGCCTCCCGCCAAAGAGAAAGCAACACCAGACTTTTGCATGTTTTCACAAATTACGGAGCACCCGTGCCAGGATCTCCCCTCATTCCAAACACGGTTCTGGCTGCAGAGGGTCAGCTTTGAAAGGTACGGCGGGGGGTGATGTGGGGGGGGGGGGGGGGGGGGGGGGATGTTATTTTGCTGTGATTTCACGCCACGTTGGCATTTCCCCCCCTGCTCTCGCACTGACAGAACTGAGATTGATACACGCGTGTGCGAGAGAGGCTCCTTTCTGTGAAGCATCGGCTCATTAATGCTCCCAGCTGAATTAAAGTGGCAGTATTATGCCTCCTCCTGGCTTCATTGTGCGCGGAGAAAAGGCCGTGATGGACACTTGATTATGAAGTCCTGCCACTCTCTCAGATTGTAATCACAGGTCTTTCTTGGAGCCATTACAATCTGCTCCGAACCATTAGACGGGAGCTGGCAAGGTGGCCCACATAAGAACAAAACAAAGAAAAAGTAAATTAGCTAAATAAGAATGGATTCAAGAAGTGGTAAAATATCCACTTCCATCAAAGCAATTTTTGTTATTCAATGATATTTGAATATCAATTGGGTTTTGACACTTAATGCTGAACTACAGTTTTATTAAATCTCCACTGAATAAAATTCTAGCTGCTGTGTTGCAATTTGTGACTTTTAAAAAGCAGACGGGTGCCTTTTGACGTCCTTTTACAATTATGAAACAATTTCAACGAATGAGGATCTCACCTGATATAAATAAAGTTGTTTGATTATAAGCAGTAACACAGAGAGGCACAGGTACCAGGATCTGGATGGAATATGACATTCAGGGACTGGAATGAAAGTGAATGTAATCCATCAACACAGAAACCTGGCTAGATCAGTCTGATTTATTCTCCTGAGATCAGCAATTGCGTAACATGAGAAGGGTTGTGCACATTTGATTGTATTATGTCAAGTTATACTCCTCTTCCCCAAATACAATAGCCGAGACTTTGAGTTAAAATTTTAGTAAATTTTTTCCAACATTAGCCCCTACTTACAGTAATCCAACATCAATGTGCCTCATCTTCAATTTTAGAAAACAATTGCTATTGCACCTGTTCTCTCCATACTGCACCAGTCAGACTGCTGTAAATATCTCTAAATGATAGTTTATTCAAATGCTGTTATAAATCCAACAATAACCTGCATGACTGGAGGCTGTGCGGAGAGAGAGAGAGAGGGAGAGAGAGAGGAAGAGGCGATTACACCAGATGATGCGCCGCATGTGGGCACGCTCGCAGTTCCATTTTCCCCCATCTCCCGTGCCACCCCGTCCAGGAGCGACTGTTGGCATGGCGATGCGACCGAAACGAGCCGATGCTCAGCTTTACAGACCTCCTAAGAAGGGGGGTTTCTGCGCGATGCAGAATCGCGGGCGTCCCGCTCCCTCGGACAAGCCTCTCTGCGCTAAGCGCGTTCGCCTAAGAGGCGTGCGGCCGGCTAAGCACCGCGCCCGGTTAAGCGCAGCTTCGCGTCGGACGCCGATGACGGCACACCTCCGCAGCTGACTCGTCCCGTAAGCCCGGCGGAGGCTTGGAGCCGGGCGAGAGTGTGCGCGCGCGCGTGCGCCAGGGGAGAGAGGCGCATGGCAGAGGCGGTCGTGGGTCACTCCGCGCTCAAGAAGCTCAACCCCTGCAAGACAAGCTCCAGTGATGAGCAAAGTGCCCTGTCAGGAGACGGGTCCTGCCTGGACTGCCGCTGATAACATTATCTTAAACTGGCTCTGAGGACTGATTAAGAGGGCCAGTGATAGACTCTGTGATTAGCAGCAAGGGAAGAGTGACTCATAATTTAATCCAGAAATGTCTCAGTCATAATTTCCCCCTCACTGGGTAGATATGGAGGTTTAAGCACTCCAGCCCTCTGTCACGATACTTCACGGACCCAAAGCCATTTACTGCCTTTGTCTCAAGAGCCTGAAATCCTGGTCTGAGGATTATTGCTACTATAATTATCCTGCAAGTATTTTTTGCATATAATTTTTATTTTCACAGTGATTACAATGTTGATAACTCATCAGATAGAGTTCAGGCCGAGACTAAATAAGCTTCTCTGGAGCTTAAGACATATATTTTAGCATGTGATAAGTTGGACCATTCTACATTCTGTACATAACAATTTCCTCAGAAAATACTATTTGCTGTGACTCTTGTTTTGGCATGTATTACTTGCTATAGTTCAGATTAGTTTAGATCAGAGTGTGAGGGGTATTTGATTCAGTTTCTTATTTGATGCACACTGCCAGATAATAAGCAGTTAATGATTATCTCAGGAAATGTTTTGATCCTTTTTTGCACTAATTTTAATCATATTAGCAATTTTCTGCAGCTGTAATTGGAGTGTAGTAACTACCCAGTCTACACAGAGCCAGCTGCCGGCTACCTCAGACTCATTAACAACACGGGAGATGCCAGTATCAGTCCGGATCACAACAACAGCTTCAAATTCAATCAACTAATTACTGTGAGAACTGTTTTTTTTTTGTTGTTGTTTTTTTAAATAAAGCATTCCATGTTCAGATCACATTGCGTTGTCTTCCTCATCATTTATAAGGAAGACAGCAAAATAAAGATGAGGATCGCTACTGTATAAACAACAAGATCATTGAATGGTATTGAGAATGTATTTCACTGCCAGCGAAAACTTGCTCTTATTTTAGTTTTGCATTAATGTTTTAAAATCAGCAGTGGCTCACAGTGTACAGGAAGTATGCCCCAGCTATTTAGGTTACTAACATACTTCAGTGTCTAGCACCAGCCAACACCTATTTGCACTATTTAACAGTTTTCATGCAAAGTGCTCATAATGGCTTCTGGATACAGAAAAACATCACAATATGGATTTGGGGAAGTTAGTTACGTTACTTAAATTAATGCTCCCACATTTTAGATTAGCAATTTGTAATACTCTGCTCTAAGAAAATCCTTTGCCATGCATGGGCGGGAATATATTCATAATGGGATTAATTTGCTGGGTAGAATCCTTTCACAGAAGGAGCTCGGCTCTGCATAGCCTTATGTTTTCCGTAAATGCACTTTTATTTCTTTTGGGAACATGGAACATCCATAAACACACACACACGCACACAAATATATATATGCACGTGTGTGTGTGCACGTGCATGCATACGTGCATGTCAGTGTGTGTGCATATTAATTGTAATAAATGATTAAATTAATTAAGAAATCATGCCTATTGTCAGGGTGTATCTCATATATTTACTTACATTTACTTGCACTTTCACATACACTGGGGATTAACTGAACTGATAGCTCACTCCTGGAAGAACAGAAGGCAAAGGTCTGACTCACCTAATCCCTCACACCCCCCACCCCACATCACTTAATTGACTTCATATACCTTTCCCCTCCATGTTCATGTCATCACGGTGCCCTATATTTGCCCCTTCATAGTTGCTCAAAATGTTGAACAAATATTATCTTGTGAGCTTGGTCCTCAGTGTTAGCGTTAGTTAATGTACACCCCCACCACCCCCCTCCCCCCCCCCCCCACGCCCCCTTCACTTTACCTCAGTACGGTGAGTTCCTTAAGATGTGGAAATGTGACATGGAAAGCTAGTAAAAGAAATGAGTGAAATATGCACAAAAAATCATAACGAGACATTCACACAGCAAAGGAGGGAGGGAGGGAGAGAGAGAGAGAGAGAGAAATGTACTGGGAGCAAATTTTCTGAGCCATCAGCTCTCTGATGAAGCCTGGGCATCCCAGCCGAGCTCCTGGTGATGTTCATAACTTTTAGATTTTCCTCAAAGAGATATAATCAATGTTCAGGGGGCTACGAGGTGAGGGCAGATAGGGGACAATCATGCATCAGACTATTTGTAAAGAAGCCTTTGCCTCATGAGAGGAACATTCATATCCTGATGGCCACTTGAGCATGCTATTTTTTGCATCTATTTACAAGAGCATTATCCCTTTAGAAATGTAAACGATGCAGAACATTCTAGCAGAAATGATACAGCCAGTAAACTGAATGCAATGGCATATTTTTGACCACTTGCTGAGGAAGTGCACTTTGGGCGCGTCCAAGAGCTTGAGAGTTTTATAACTTCTCATAACAAGAAAATGTGCACCATAGGTAGTCATCTAGAAATGTTTCCGTCTTTTCTTGTAAATGTATATTTGCTAAACTTAAATTGTATTTTTGTACTGCACTGTAATGTATCAGCAAATGCAATAGAGAGTAAACATTAAATAAGAGTCATATATTTCTATAACAATAAATGTAGGCCGGATCTGTTATCACCATTGTTATGCAAATTAAATCCAGAAACATGGTATTTGTCTGTATATTACAGAATTGTAAGGGGGGAATATAATGACCAATTCATTCTAGAGGGCAATAAAAATGCACCAACCCATTAATACAAGTTATCACATGAATTCAACCATTCAACCATATAATAAAGAAACCTGTTAATATATAGAAAAATGCAGTCATATTTAAAAACACCAAAGGCTACGTAAGAGTTTGCCAGTAAAAACCAATGTAAATACATAAAGTACATTCATAACATATAGGCATTTATAAATGTAGAGTGCAGACTCATAACAAATAATAAACCATTTGTTTTAACTGTCAACGTTCACAGGCAATCAAATCTTTAAAAAAAATAAAATAAAATAATAATAATAATAAGAGTAGTTGACTTGACCTTGCAAAGTAATAAACAACAAATTGTACATTAACTGCATTGAAAGTCATAAAATTGATATTTAGAAGATATTTTTAAAAAATACAGAATGAATCAAGTAGACAAAAGCTGAGCTGGGAAGTGCAAAAGTAAACTATATTGCTATTACTGTCTTCTTGCTTCTATGGTTTTTCAGCGTCACATTTCCCCTTGCAAACTTAGGTCTCAACCTTGTTAACATATGTATTGCACACATTTAAGGAAAGTCACGACTTGTATCTATGATAACTGAAATGAATAATAGAAACCCCTCCATTATTTAGGCGTTCAGTAAGTAATGCATAAATCAATAGAGGTTTAGAAAAAAAAAAAAAAAACCCATTGGAGGAAAGGTCTGAAATCCCATAACATTACGCAACATAAAAGAGCACCGGAGACCCCCCGCGCGGACCTCGTTAGTGAAGTGGCTAACGCTCCTCGTCTCCCCCGCACGCTCACGCTCCTCTGGCGCGTGATGCTGGCGAAGACCCCTCCTGTCTCGCGGATACAGGTTAAAACTTTCCTTTGATCGCGGTTTCATTTATCAAGGGCTCAAGGGTGTCGCGGGCCTCTGTAAAGTAGCAATTATTCACTGGCTAATGGAGGACGGATGGCAGTTCTCGACTGGGGCCGGGCTGGCTGACCTCCCTCACGCACTCTGCCTCTGCTGCTCATTGATAGAAGGCAACCTGATCGGTTTTTTTTTTATTTTTTTATTTTTTTTTAAATCAGATTCATCTCCATGATTACGCAAGGTAATCTTCAGACCTAATAACGCATTCGACGCAGCGTTGCAGCGAAAGGGCCCCTGTCTGCATCAGGAGTGAAAAATGGCATGACACAAAGTCTCAGGGCCTCGCAGTCGCTGGGCTGTGGCCACACTCATTAAACTACCCTCACAACATGTCCGTTTTAATGAATTATTGTAATAGCCTTCTAATTATTTGTCAAAAAAACTTGGGCTATTTAAATGTGACTCCTCGGGCAATTTTTTCCTGCTTGTTTCTGTGTAAGTATAATATAACCCCATGTACAGCATGTGCAAATGTTTTAGTTTTTTTCCTTATAAATTTGGTTCCCATCGTGAGGCTGAACATGTCTAATTCCCACCCTAATTTGGAATGGCCAATTATCTGCAATTATCTGCAACTGCAGCCACATTCATGCGTGAACCCCACTGCCAATTTGGGAGAGTGTAGATAGCCATGTGGAGTCAGGGGTAGACGTTTCATATGCGGCTTTTGCATGCAGAGGGACCTGCAGGGGTCACTGAAGAGTGATTAAACATTGCCCTTTAATTGGCTGAACTCCCATACTTATTCATTTTTGCAAAAAAAAAAAAAAAAGTCCCAAAACAGAAAAAGTTTTGCGTTCCGAAACAGAAACAAAAAAGTCTAATATAATAATTTTAAAACATTATGGGTAGAGTAGCAGAAAGGATACAAAACTATACAAAGACTTTTCAACAGTTTTCTGTTGACAGCTTAACCATAATCACAGTATATTATTGTAATTATAATTATGTAATCATTGTAATTATAATTAGTCAGCCCATATATGTCTTGCTAGTGTAGGGAATGTGCACTTTGAGTTAAAATCAGCACTGACATGATCAGTGAAATGTAACAGGCCACGGAGCCTGCAAAGAGAGAGGATAAAAAAACAAAACAAAATGAAAAACTGAATGAAAGCTGTGTGACTAATAGGCTTTTCTCTGCCTTCTCATGGGAATGCACACATGCCATCCTCAGTACTGGGCTGCTTTCACATGCATTTACACAGGTAAATGGCCATTATATGGAGTGAGAAAAAAACTGTAGAGAATGCAATATGGATTTATTGGATGGTGCCTCTTTCAGAGGCATAACAGTCAAGGGAGCAGGGCAGAGGGCTGGAATATTTTATAATGAGCAACAAGGCATGTGTGACTCTCAGTAATGACCTCATCTTTGCAGAGGAACCGTATCTGTACGAACCAGCTGCAGATTCGACTCTTAAATTTCAAATGTACACAATATTTTGCCAGGCCACAGAGTCACCTTTCACACAGGCAGCTGTGTAGTTTTTTGTGGAAGTCACTGTAGGCCTATGAACATGGATTCTTCTGTCATGGCAGGTGTTTTTCCCTCAGCCTCAATGACAGCCCGACCTGTACTACTGTAAGCAGTTACACGGATACGAACGCAAAGGAATCATATGTTGTTTTTTACCTCGTTTGCTTTGCTGCATAATGAAACCACCGTTTCCCTTTGGATCAGTACAAAAAGATCTTTACTTTACTGAGATAAAATGTTATCTTTCACGCGCAACGTTTCCAATGTGGATAGCAGTGAGATCAGGGATTAAAGCCCTTGGCTGGTGGGTACACATTTTAATTTCACGCATTCAGGCATATGCACGCACAAGCGCACGCACACAAAAACAAGAGCACGCATACACACACACACACGCAGAAACACACTCACAGTCTTGCGCACTTACACACACATAAACAAGTGGGACAATTTCCACTGCTCTGTTTACTCTTTCTTCTCAATCGTAAGAGCTGCCTAGAGAGGGATAGAAGGGGCCCTGTGCTGTTTTTTTTCCCTCAGTGCTAACATGCCCCCCTTACAGATTTGTGCAGCAGTGCAGAGAATCTTTTTATCCCACCGCTGACAATACTTAAACTGTCTTATTAAGGGAGACTAAGAATACTTTAAACACCAGTGATTTTCAGCAATGCTCAGCCAATAAGATTGATGAAATCCACAAAAAGAATTGATCTCATGAAAATGTTTTAGAAAACGTTATTTCCAGTGTTTTTTAAAAGTGATTCAGAAATGATTCAAATGATTCAGATTCACACGACTGACTTTCTGAAACGGGAATAATCAAACACAAACAACAGTGGGTATAAGGTCCTGTTTGCCCAACAATGCATGATAGACCTAGACAAAGGAAAAAGAAAAAAAAAGGTTGCAGGGAAAAGACGACCGAAGTGCCATTTTAAACAATTCAAGGTGACATCTGATTGGAGGGCGTGTGAAAGCTTTGACGCAAGGTGACTAGATTGGGCGGTGAATTTGGCTGAATTCCGCTCGTGTGCAGCCTGATGAAAGGGCCAGCTTGTCATCCATATCTAATGCCATGCTCTCCCCTCAGGGCCTTTCATGTGAGCAGATCTTGGGCCGCGCCGCGCCGCGAGGCCCCGCGCAGAGGTTTAACCACGCCGAGACCCCGCCTTATCTCATCGCCGCACCCCTCTCACCGCCTCCCAAAACACTCCCCTCACCACGTGACCGCAGGTCTTCGTATCTACCTACTTCAAAAAAGGAAGAATTTGCACTTTTCTTAACGCGGCTTCTTCTGTCTTCAGGGCTGCCAAAGTGAACGCCTCCTCAAAAGCACTTCCAAGCTGTTCGTTGCGTGCGCGTATGCAATACTCATTTTTAATCTGTTTCAAGCATTGAAAATAAAAAAAAAAGTCTGAATAAAAATCAATGGAATTGAAGCGAATGAAGGAATGAAGCAGTGAGCATGAAGCATCGTGACAGAGACTCGCAGGCAGAAGGATGCATCGACAATCAGTTTGCCTGCGCGCTAACTACAATGCTGTAATTTACAAGAGAAACATATCCTGTTATGCCAAACGTTACATGCTCACTGAATGTGATATACAGCCCCTTCATACTTCAGCTGCTTGCTTTACAGCACTCGAGCACGTAGTCCCGTTTAATTGGTACTGCTAATCTCTTTTGATCTCTCTTTCGCAAAATTAATTCGGGACATATCAAAGCTTCCGCAAATTCAATTCTGAGGTGATTACATATGCAGTTTAAGAAGAGTTCAAAGAAGAGTTAAATAACATTTACATTCTTCAAAAATGAGTCTCAGCACTGGTAATAAAAATATGTAAACGTCAGTTTGCCACTCCATTTTAAACAAAGCACACGATAACAGCACGAACGTGTGCAAACGAACTCACTAAGAATCAAAAGAGACAACAAAACATACCACGAGACTCAAGACTCAAGTGTTGATCCGGACAACTTAACAAATCCAACTTTAATGAAAGAAGCCACAGAGCTGCATCCGTCTGCTTTCTTATCTAGCCTACAATCCACATTGTTCCAGTCTGAGTGGACTTTACGTTCAGTTAGAGGGCGAAACAAATCCTTCAGAGTGGGTATGGGGTAACAGCTGAGCAACCCTCTGTGATGAATAAGCATATCTGATGTTCTGACATTAGCCGAAAACCCTCTGTGGTGATCCCTCTTTCCTATGAAATAAATAAACAGAAAGGAAGAGGCTCTTTTTATTCTAATGAGCTGCATGAAAATGCTTCAAAGCTCCCATATGGCTATCCCCAGTTACCGAGCGCTACGAGCAAATACATTGGTAAGCCAAAACGATTCTTTCTGTATTATCTAGGGTCTCTGCAGAATTTGTAATTAAAATGTTGCTGAATCTGAGCTCTTTGTCC